>NC_043707.1:15912167-16126761 GCF_006229205.1 Suricata suricatta
AAAAAAAAAATAGGGGGCGCCTGGGTGGCTCAGTCGGTTAAGCCTCCGACTTCGGCTCAGGTCAGATCTCACATTCGTGGGTTCGAGCCCTGCGTCAGGCTCTGTGATGGCAGTTAGCTCAGAGCCTGGAGCCTGCTTCTGGTTCTGTGTCTCCTTCTCTCTCTGCCCCTTCCCCTCTCAAGCTCTGTCTCTCTCTGTATCAAAAATAAATAAAACATTAAAAAAATTTTTAAAAAATAGGAAAGCTGGCGGTTATTGCCCAAGTCCTGATCTTCTGGACCAGTGGCTACCGTTGTGGTTTGGCATCGTGGACTGGCGGCTACAGAGGTCGTGGGTTGGGGTTGTATTGTCATACATGTATATATATATGATCATATACGATCTGGCCATTGTCTGTCTGTATATTCAGTCTCTCACGAGGCAGGATGTGGTGAGTGACCCTTGAATTGTCTAGCCACATCCTGGGGATGAGGTGACAGATGGGAATGGGGATTTCCAGAGCCTCCTCATTCCTCATTTCCCTCAGCAGGGTGAGTTCTTGAACAGACTACATTCACACTTGGCATCCCTTAGACATCCGTGTGGAGGGAACCTAGGGTGTCCTCAGCCTTGCCCTCTCTCTCCCCAGTTTTCTGTTTGACTCTGCTCTGTCTCACAGAGGCTGCAGGGAGAGAAGACGCAGCCTTCAGCTTGGGAGGACCCGGAAGACTGGCTTTCCACGCACAGTTTACAGTTTGAGAGGCTCACCTTGGCTGACCTGATTAGCCAGGGCACCACAGCGCTGTAAGTCTGGCCCTGCTCCCTTCAGCCCCAAGCCTGCACTGACGCACCCCACCCCAAACACGGAGACACCCCTTCATAAGACTTTGCTTCTTCAGGGAAGAGGGCAGCAATGTGATGAGGAAAGTGCACTTCTCCACCCAGGTCATCCACCAATTTGAATCAAAGCTTTCTGGGTAAGTGTGTTTTTCAGTCTCTTCTCAAAAACCCCAGAGCTCCGGAATTTCCTCATTGCAGCAGCCTGAAAGTAACTTTGTTCAGACAACAATCTCTGGGTTCTCAGGCAGGTCTCTCCCACTTCTGGCCCTGATTGCCTTTTTCCTCAAATGAGGAGATTGGACCATACCCGTTTTTCTCAGCCCTTTAAATCCCATGAGACCTTTGGGCACCTGGGTGGCTCAGGTAGTTGGGTGTCCAACTCATGATACCAGCGCAGGTCATGATCTCACGGCTCTGTGCTGAGCATGGAGCCCGCTTGGAATTCTCTCTCCCTCTTTCTGCCCCTCCCCTGCTTACATTCTGTCTCTCAAAATAAATTAAATAAATAAATAAATAGAAAGAATGGATCATTTAGTAAACTGTTTTGGATAGTCAACTTCCCATTTAGGAAAGAAGAAATGAACTGATGCACCAAAACAAGATGGCAAGTGAATATAAAAATTAAAATCTCTGAAGTCAAAAACAAAAGGAAAATATGCACGTTGACTGTGTGGTCCTAGAAATAGAAGACCTTTCTGTCTATATTTGCAAAGTCAGACTCTATTAATAAGAAGACCGTGATTGCATTTTAGAGGTAAACAATAGCCTTTGTACAATACACATGAAAGGCAATATTCTGTACAATGAGGTCTTACCAAGCAACATGAAACCAAACGCCAAAATTGAAAATGAATGAACAATTCAGAACATGGCATACAGAACACTAAAAGTATTTATGTAAGTATATATTTTTTATTTTTATTTTTAATTTTTTAAATGTTTGTTTACTTTTGAGAGAGAGACAGACAGACAGAATTCCAAGCAGGCTCTAGGCTCCCAGCTGTCAGCACAGAGCCTGATGCAAGTCTCAAACTCATGAGCTGTGAGATCCTGACCTGAGCCAAAGTCAGACACTTAACTGACTGAGCCACTCAGGTGCCCCTCAAAGTATATATATTTTAATGTTCACTCTTTCTAGTAATCAGAGAAATGCATTGTGCATGTTCTTTCTCTCCCCCTCTCAAAATAAACATTTAAAAATAAAATCCATGGGCCCTTTGGTTGAGCACATAAAACCTCACACCTTCATTCGATGTGAAATAGTTAAGAGTGACCACTTTCAATGAGTTTATACTTTTGCAAATTGCATGTCAAAACCAGATTTAAAAAAATTTTTTTTTTGTATTTTGAGAGACAGAGAGTGAGTGGGGGAAGGGCAGAGAGAGATGGAGACACAGAATCCAAAGCAGACTTCAGGCTCTTGAGTTGTCAGCACAGAGCCTAACACGGGACTCAAACCCACAGACTGTGAGATCATGACCTGAGCCGAAGTTGGATGCCCAACCGACTGAGCCACCCAGGCACTCCAAAACCAGATTTTCATAGCATATGTATACATTCCATCCCTGCTGTAGCAATCTATAATCCATGATTACTATTTGAGTAAGGTTTCTTAAAAGGCTATAATAATAACTAATACGCATCATTTACTAACGGGTCAGGAATTCTGCCAAGGGCTGTGTGCGTTATCTTATTTAAACCTCACAACAACTGGAAATACAGTGTCACTCTCAAGCCAGTTATCCAAAATTCAGTTGATAACTGACCAATTTGCCAGATTTATCAAAACATTTTAACTAACTTTTATGATAATTTATGTTGGGTATGAAGGTTTAAGCAGGTTTTTAAAAAATTCGGCCGTATTTTGGCAGATTTTTAAAATGTTTATTTATTTGTGCAGGAGAGAGCACAAGTCAGGGAGGGGCAGAGAGAGGGAGACAGGGAATCTGAAACAGGCTCTGAGAGGCAACACTGGGCCCAAACCCACAAACCGTGAGATCATTGAGATCATGACCTGAGTTGAATTCAGAAGCTTCACCAACTGAACCACCAAGGCTCCCCTTGGTTGATTGGTTTTATTTTTGAATCCAGCATGTTAAGGAATGGTCAAATTGATTTTCAGCAAATTGACTTTAGGCAAGTTGACTTGGGTAGAGTCCTGGTATTATCTTCATGTTGGAGATGATGAAGTTTAGGTTAAGAGAGATTATCACACCTGTTGAAAGTCACACAGCTAGTAAACGGCAGAGCTGGATCTCAAGGACCAGCACGTCTCATGATAAAGCTTATACTCTAAGCTTTTTTTGTACCTTAAAACTCTCCCCACCAACCACCGCCCCGTGATTTCACAACAAAGGTCTTGCTTGGGCTTCAGTAGGCTTCCAAGTCCCACCAGCTCTCAATGAGGGCAATTCAGTTAAATTCAAGTGATGAGTCCTTAACTGGAGCACCTGTTAATGCTGTTGCCATCCAGCCATTGGAATGGTTTGCAATAAGGCAAGTTCAAGAAGATCCCCCAGCTCCCTTTTGGAAACCAAGTCTTTTTCTGTTAATCAGTCCACTGAGAACATGCTGCTGAACTGCCCCCGTTGAGCATTTATGATCGTCTCCAGGTGACTAGGAGGCTCACCTGAGGAGACACAGATTTGAGAAGAGCAAGGCATCACCCCAAACTCCCATCTACGCCTTCTTCCCATGCATGTAAGTGGCTGTTGCTTGCTGATGAAGCTGACCTTGGGTGATGAGTCTTTCTGGTGTTTTGGCAGAGCTATTGAACTTTATCAACAGAGAATCCAGTGGCTCACAGAAAACAGCCGGAAGGTAAGAGACACGGATTTCATTCTCCACCCGCTCTTCCTCGGTCCATCTGTATTAGTTACAGTCCTTTCAGCTGCAAATGATAGACCTTCAACTTAAACTGGCTTAACTAAAAAAAGGAATTTCTCGACCTACATAAATGAAAACCCAAACACAGCTGTATCCATGGGCTTAGATGATGTCATCTCTTTGTCACTGGGCTCTGCTTTCCTCTCAGTTTTATTCTTAGGAAGGCTCTCCCCAACTTGGGAAAGTGGTCACCAGCAGCTCTAGGCTTACAGGACACCAGCTGAAGTGACTCTTTGGATGGGTCCTCGTCTTCCTTTCCCACGGTACCCTCCCAAGTCCTAGGATTGACTCTCTTTGGGTCAATTTAGACCATCACCATAGCCAAGGAGTGAGATGTACTAACTGGCTAGACCTGGAACTAGGAGGTGGGGGACATGCAGGGAGACGGGGTATGTACCCACAGACCTCACAGACTGAGGAAGCGGGACAGATGGTTGCATGTGGAAAGCCAGAGCGCTGTTACCAGAAGAGGAAATGGATCCTGGTCAGGTGACAACAACAGATGTACCCCTAAGCAGTTTAAATTCACCCACAGTGAAAGTCATGACTAAGGCTGATCATCTGGACATAACTTCTCTGGGAAATTTGAATAAATGCTTTCCTTAAACCCGAAAGGTTGACAAGTAATCATGGGCAAATTAACCTTTGTTTTGCTTTCTTATTTGAGTCCTCCTGTTTTCCTCCAGCTGATACATTACTGGCTCACCATTTGCTTCAACTTAGGTAATTCTCAATTCTTGCTTTAACCCTGGGACAGGCAGAGGCTGAAATTCATGCTCCCTGTTCCCAACCCCCACTCCTGAGGCTGCCTGCCACGGCCAATTCCCCAGTGTCATCTACGTCTCGGATCCAGAACCTTCTTCACTCACTTAGGCTGGGCCGTGGATGCGTGACTCTGGCTGTGGCATACCCCCTTCGGTTGTACTTGATAGCACAGGCAGAGAAAACCCAGAGGGATGAAATCTTCACATACTCCAAAAACACCCATGCCGGGAATGTTCTGCACACCTACCCACCCCCAAGCCACCTGTCCTGGCACTTTTGACAAAGGAAGCAGGGATTGCCAGGCCCTTCTTTGCTGCATTCTTTTCTTTCTTCTTCTTTTTTCTTTTTAATGTTTATTCATTTTTGAGAGGGGGAGCATGAGTGGGGGAGGAGCAGAGAGAGAGAGGGAGACAGAGGATCTGAAGCGGGATCCGTGCTGACAGCCGTGAGCATCAGGCTCGAACTCACAAACCATGACCTGAGCTGAAGTTGGACGCTCAACCGACTGAGCCACCCAGGTGGCCCTGCTGTACCCTTTCTGATGAAGCAACAAAGGAACCATGAAATAAGCCCAGATTGGATCCCAGGGAGGCAGTCCCCCCTAAACCAACTCGTGGGTCCTCTGGGTGCTGAGGCAGCCTGGGGTGCGCTGGGCCCACATCCTGACTCCTGTCAGCAAGGCCACAAGCAAGTGGCCTCACTTCTCTGGGTGTCTGTCTCCATATTTATGGAGGATATTACGGCTTATAAACTAGTGGCATGCTGGAAAATCTGGCCCACAGCCATGTTTTTTTTCTTAGCCCACACAATTTAAAATATTTCTCGAGTTACTTGCCAAGATCGAAAATTCCGATGTTTCATATTTGTCTGGTTTTTTAGCCCTGTCTTGAAAAATGGGACTATCTCGCATCACCAGGCTCCAATTCCCTCTTAAGTACTTATCCAGTTATTTCCACAGGATAATGTTTAGAATTCCAATAGCTATAAGTGTAAGAGAATGAATGTTTTCAATGATAAAAGCTCTACAGGCAGTTTCCTTAAATTTTAAAAGGAATAGAACTGACTCTAGATTTGAGCTCCTCCCGGCCCCTGAGGATTGGTAAAGTGCTGGAATCCTCAGACCTCATTCGGGTCATGAATTCAGCAAATACTGATTGGAAGACTACTATGTATCAGGCACTGGTCCAGGATTAAGGGTTAAAAACATGACCAATGTGAAGGTCCCACCTTCATGGAGATTATAGTCCAATGCATAATTTAGCAAATCAGATGCAAGGTCTAGTTAGTGATCGTGCTTACAGAAAAGTAAAGCAGGGTAATGGAGTCAAGGGCAGGATAGAAGGAGGGCTGTGTTTCTTTTAGATGTTTGTTTATTTTTGAGAGAGGGGGAGGGGGAGGGGGACAGAGAGAGGGAGACAGAGAATCTGAAGCTGGCTTCTTGCCAGCTTAGCTCCCAACATGGGGCTTGAACTCTCAAGCTGTGAGATCATGACCTGAGCTGAACTCAGGCATTTAACAAACTGAGCCACCCCAGGGGCTCCAAAGGAAGGCCATTTAAATAGAATGGTCAATGAGGAGACATTTGAACAGACAACTGACCTGAAGGAAATGAGGCCATTCCCATGTAGACGTTTAGGGAAAAATGTACCAGGCAGAGAAAACGACAAATGCCCAGGCTCTAAGACAAGAACAAGCTTAGCATGTTCTAGAAGCACAAGCAGGCCAGTGCAGCAAGCACAGAGGGAACAGTGTGGAGGAGAAGGGGAGGAGGTGAGGCTCAAATCAGGAATGTCCTTGTAGGGTTTGGATCTTATTCCACAGGTAAGAGTTTTAAGCAGGGGAGTAACATGGTCTTTTCAGAAAAGTCATTGTCGCTGCTTCATAAACTGACTATAGAGAACAAAGGCCAGGTCAGAATGGTGGTGCCTTAGGTCAAGGGCTCAGGTGGATGCCATGAGACATGGTGGACTCAGGGCGTGGCTTGGAGGTAGACCCGGCAAGACCGATGGATTGCGTGGGCTTTGGGCCAGAGTGACTGGGGCTGTGTGTCACAGGCCGTTCACAAGAGCACCAGGTATGAGGAGGAAAATCAAGAGGTCTTGGTTTCACCACATGGAGTCTGAGAGGCCTGCCGGACACCCAGGCAGAGACGCGAGCAGGCGGTTGAATGCACAGGTTTGGAGCTGTGGGAGAGCTCTGCCTCCTGGATTTTCATCAGTGAACAAATGGTATTCACATCCCTGAGAAACGGGAGATCGCTTGGGGGTGGGTGCCGAACAGCGGTTCTTAATGGGGGTGGGAGATTTTGTCCCCCCCGCCCACTCCAGGGGACATTTGGCTTTGTCTGGTTCCTTGTCAATATTGGGAGGGCAGCTTGCCAGGGAAGCTACAACCGCACAGTCGCTCCCCACAGCAGGGGTGCCCAGTTCACATCATCACTAGCTCAGGAGGCACCTGCGCGGCTCGCTCGGTTAAGCGTCCAACTCTTGATTTCAGCTCAGGTCAGGATCTAACAGTTCGTGGGTTCAAGTTCCATGTCAGGCTTTGTGGCTGACAGCCCGGAGCCTGCTTTGGATTCTCTGTCTGCCTGTCTGTCTCTCTCTCTCTGCCCCTTCCCCCGTTGATCTTTATCTCTCTCTCTCTTTCAAAATAAATAAATGAACATTTTTTAAAAACATCAAAAGTTCAGGGTTTGACTAACCCTGGTGTAGATAAGGAAGAGAAAGAAAGATGGACTCCTAACTCTGTGCTTCTCAAACGTTTATGGAAGCCAAATCCCTTGTGGTGGTTGCTGGGGGAGGGGGGAATTTTGTTAAAATGCAGACTCTAATTAGGCAAATCTAGGGTGGGACTTGAGCTTTTACATCTAACAAGTTCCTAGGACAGTCCTCTGTTTAGACTTTGGGAGGAGAGCGGGGGAGGGGAAGCGGAAGCAAGGGGAAGAAAAAACAGGAAAATGTGACGGCCCGAAAGACCAGTGTATTTATTAAGTGCTTCAACTTGTCATATTCTTAACACGGCCAAACAGTGTCCCGTGCCACTCGGGACTGAAGAAAGCTGAGAACTTACATTTGGCCATTGGGTCTGGCAAGAGTGAGCTCATTGATCACCTTGTCACCTGTGGTTCAGGGGAGCGAGGAGGTGAGAGTCTAAGATGAGGGGGTCACAGAGAAATGGGGGTACAGAAGCAACTTTAAAATAGGAAGCAGAGAAATGAGGTGGGGTAGCAGGAGGGAGAGTTGGAATCCTGAAAGGTTTATTTCCTTTTTCAGATGGGCAATAGTACAGCTTATTTGTATGATGATGGAAATGGTACAGCAAAGAGGGGCTGGCAGTCCAGAAGGGATGGTTACAGTAGCAAAGTCCCTATTTGACAAAAGACGAGCCAGTAATGAGAGCCGCAGGGTTGGCCTTGGAGCTTTGGTAGTTGTCATAGATACATTATAACGGGGGGAAAACCCAAATGTGTGGGCAAAGAGGGGGCAGGCAAGCATGGAAAGATTAAAAAACAAAACAGGGACGCCTGGCTGGCTCAGTAAGTAAAGCATATGATGCCTGATCTCAGGGTCACGAGTTTAAGCCCCACATTGGGTGTGGAGATTACTTTAAAAATAAATTTTAAAAAACAACTTAAACGAAACAAAACTTTGGTTCATTTCTCTTGCTTGTCTCAGTGAAATCGGAGGCAAAAAGCATTTGCTAGGGGAGGGTACAAAGGAACTGTTAGGGTGTGAGAGATATAAAATACACCTCTCTGAGAGCAGAAGTTAACGGGAAAATTGGACATGCAGAAGAGTGAGATTTCAGGCCCAAAGCATCAGATGGAACCCACTGCCCCTGGGGAACTAGCCGTTCGTATGAATGAAAACCCGGTTCATGATGCAGCTGTAACAGGATGAAGTCCAAGGCAGAGTCAAACCGCATGGGCATATTGAATGCGAAAGCCCTTAGAAACAGAATTAGAATCTCACAGAAATAAGCTTGACACATCTGCCTTTGATTGGTAGAGTGGGCGAAAAATAAATAAGGAGCTAGAGAAATGGAATAAAATCAGCTGATGGAATTAGATATCCAGTGTCATTTCTTACAAAGGATGCTTTTCTCTGGTCTCCAAATTGTCTTTAATGGACATGCGTTACTTTATGAGAGTGGACGTGGAGGAAAAAAACACTGTGAAGAGTAGGCTGCCACCAGATAGGAGCAGATGCTGTCCAGATCAGGATGTCAAGTCTTGCTTGTTCCTCTATAAAATGGGCCTGCCTTCTGCTGCTTTTTGCAGCCGGGGGTGTGTTCTGACGTCTGCATCATGCGGAGATGCCCAGTGAGAGGCTTCAGAGAAGCAGAGTTGTGCTGATCATTTCCACGTGCCCTCTTTGGTTCTAGGCATTTGGCCTCATCAAGGGAGCCAGAGTCGGCATCATCATTGATGTGTCCGCCATTGGCAGTGGTCCTCAGAAAGAGGAGTTCCAAAACGACCTCCTGGTAAGTCTCCCTGGCACAGAGAAGTACCTGGCAACACTCCCATCCCCCCGCCCCTTTGTGAGCTTGCTCCTTGGCTTCCTTTATAGCAACTGCAAAATGGGGTGTTTTGCAAAGAACAGTTCACACTTAATTAGCACCTACCTACCATTCTGTGTTCTGCGATGTATGTTCTGTGAAACCCAACCATGGAGTCCTTTTCAGTTCTGGTATGAGCTTCTAGTGTTCTTACCACAGCAGTCCCCACTGCGAGACTTTGCCACCAGAGCTCCCAGTTCCCTGGAAAGAGGACAGGAAGACTGATCAACTGGACTGACCCCAGCATAGCACAGCCCCGGCCGTCTAGCCTTTTCTGGACCCCAGAGCTGGCCTGTTTTCTTTGGCATCATCCATAACAAAGAAGCTAAGAACTTCAGAGTTAGATGACTTGGGCTCAAGTCCCAGCTACCTCTGATCTGACACTTAGAAGCTGTGACCCTGCTCCCTGTGCCTAGGGCACCTCATCTGTAAAATGCAGATCACAGTGGCCACCTGGCGGGGTTGCCACAGGATGAAAGGAGTTCATGCGAGTTAAGTGCTTCGTATAAAGTCTGGCATGGAAGAAAAACCTCTGTAGCCTTTGTGAACTAATGTGGACGGGCTATTTTCTTATAGGAACCTCTTATGGGAACTTCGGAGGCAATAGTTGGTTTAAGGACTCTTAGTAGGGTTCAACATGGACTCACCATCCAGACTTGTCCCATGTTCCTGGTCTCCGTGGATGGCAGGAAACAGTGCAGACTCCTTCATGACACGTCCTTGGGACTGAGTTTCTAAAGATCCCCCAGGCGGGCTGGTCGAATATTAGCCAGGGCAAGGGTCATGTTGGTGGCATGTGGATGAAAGTCTAAGCAGCCAGGAAGAAGAGGAGGAGCTATCATACTGTTGGGCTACAGCTTAGAGCATCAAACAGGCTGCTTTTTGCCCACTGCCATAGCCACGGTGTTTTGGCGAGAAACCACTTCCCCCAACCTCTGTTCCCCCCTTTCTGGGTGCCACAGTTAAGAATCCAACCACAGCACATGCCGAGATGGGTTACCAAGATGCTCATCCCCCCACCACTCACCCCATAGTCCAGGACCCGAGTGTGTAGCCACCCTGAGGAGCTGCTCCAGAAGCTCCTGCAGTCTGCAGTCACTGGGAGTGAGTCAGGACACAGCTCCCCAGGGCAGTGTGCTGACGATCTATAGGCTGAGGCCGGCGCCCTTCCTCCACGACGCACACAGGCTGGGGTGGGTCACCAGGGCCACTCATCCCACACCTCCATGGGACTCAGTGGGCAGGAAGCAAATGCCAGCTTGGGGCCACTAAGTGGCACTGTCCCAGTACACATGGCTCACACCCTAGCCAACAGCCCCAGCATGAGGAGTGAAGCCAGGCTCCATGTGGCCCACGGCTCTGGGAGTCAGTGATGTCCCTCTGTCTGCCAGAGCCTCATTGATGAGCAGCTGAGCCACAAGGAGAAGCTGTATGTCCTGTCCTTCGGCACCACCACCAGCGCCCTCTGGCCAGACGCTGTGGAAGTGAGCCCCTCCGCGTGAGTGACTACCCCGTTGCGGCCAGGATGTTCACGGGTTCATTTTCCTCCCTGTGTGGTCGTGTCTTTTGTGAATGAGCACATTGTAAACCCAAGATCCCAACAGGTCAGTGATTACAAAGAGTCAATTGTCAGAGTGGAAACCCAGGGACCGGTAACCTTTGGAAAAGTGGCCAGCATCGTGAGCAATCCACAAAATGAAAGATAAGACAATCACAAGGTGCCATTTTTTCTCCAGCCAACTAGCAAAGATAATTCTGTTATCATTAAAATAATACATGTTCATTTTTTTAAAATTCAAACAGTATGGAGGCGCCTGTGGGGCTCAGTCGATTAAGCATCCAATTTCCGCTCAGGTCATGACCTCCCAGTTTGTGGGTCAAGTCCTGCATCAGGCTCTATGCTGACAGCTCAGAGCCTGGAGCTTGCTTCAGATTCTGCATTTCCCTCCCTCTCTGCCCCTCACCCACTCATGCATGCACGCTCACGCTCGCTCTCTCTCTCTCGCTCTCTTTCTCAAAAATAAACACTAAAAAACTCAAACAGCATGAAAGGATAAATAATAGCAGAGTCTCGCTCACTTCCCAATAACTTTCTGTGACCTGCTTTCACAGTTTGCATCAGTGTGCTTCTTCATAAACAGGAGTGCATCACCCTGTCTTGCACTTAATCTTGAATAGCATTCCCTCTCAGTATACATAGATCTACCTTATTATATTTAATGTTATTGTTTATTTAATGTTATTATTTTTAAAATTTATTTTTAAGAGAGAGAAACTGTGAGCATGTGCAAGTAGGGAAGGGGCAGAGAAAGAGGAGGAGAGAGAATCCCAAGCAGATTCCTCAGTGATAGTGGGGAGCCAGACATGGGGCTTGATCTCAGAAACCATGAGATCATGACCTGAGCTGAAATCAAGAGTCAGACGCTTAACCAACTGAGCCATCCAGGCACCCCCAACTTGTCCTTTTTTAGTGGTTACATGGTATACCACTGGGTAGATGTACTCTGATTTAACTAGTCCTTTATTTGGAAGCTTCTGCTCTGAGGTTTGGGCAAGGAGTGTAGAGGAGGGAAAAGGAAGATGTGTAAGAATTTCTACTTACTTATGCCAGTAAATAAAAACGTCTTTTCCACGAAGAAAATATCCTTGATCGCCCCCCATGTGTTAGGTGCCATGCTGAGTACTTCGCATGTACTATCTTATGTAATTCTTAGGACCAGCACTTGGAATAGGATTCTTATCCCCCTTTTGCCAATGGAACAAGTGGGGCTCAGGTTAGGGCATGTGCCCAAAGTGGCAGAGTCAGGATTGGCTGCCAGAGCCCAGAGCCGGTGACCTTGACCAGTCCTTCAACTCTCTTCAGCAGGGTGAGGTCAGAGATAACTCTTCCTCACTGAACTCTTGTGACCTTGAAATGAGGGCTAAGTAGCTGGGAGGTGGCAGACACTCCACGGATAAGAGGAGTGCTGTGGTTCCCACTCCAGGTAGACCACTATCTCCGGAATGTGAGTCCTGGAAGTCACTAGGTCATAGGCAAGAACTTCTCAACTGCAGTCATTGCTGGGCGACTCTTGTGACTTTTGTCACATCTCTGCCATGTGTGTTATTTTGAAACATCAACTCTAAATGGATTATTGAAGGAAACTATCAGTACCATAACCACAAAGCCCATATCCCTTGCTGTAATTAGAATACAGCCATAACAATAAATACAACGAAAGGAAACCAAACAATGATATTAAATTCCAACTTGAAACCTATCAGCCAGAAGGTGGTAGGGATTTGCTTTCCCTTTATTTATTTATTTTTAAGTTTATTTATTTTGAGAGAGAGAGAGAGAAAGAATAAATCCCAAGCTGGCTCCACACTGTCAGTGCTTATCCCAATGCAGGGGCTTGAACTCATGAACTTGAGCCAAAATCAAGAGTCGGATGCTCAGTCAGTTAAGCATCCGACTTCGGCTCAGGTCATGATCTCACAGTTTGTGGGTTTGAGCCCTGCATCAGGTTCTGTGCTTAACAGCTCAGAGCCTGGAGCCTGCTTCACATTCCGTGTCAACCTCTCTCTCTCTGCCCACCCCAATCGTGCTCTCTCTCTCTGTCTCAAAAATAAATAAACTATATAAAAAATTTTTTAAAAACGGACACTCAACACCTATGATAATGAAAGACAGACTTACTAGCTACGAGCTGAAGTTTTTTGTTTTTATTTTTCTTATTTTTATTTATTTTTTTTGGTCAAAGAGAAACGGAAAGAGCAGAACTCTCTCACTGGTACCACGTGAGGTATTTAATGGAGAAAGCCCTGCTTCACATCTTCTTTCCTCTTAGGGCTGGAGTGGATCCCGGTCCACGTGAGATACAGCCACAACTCCTGTTGGAGTGCTCCTGGGGTCAGGGCGTTCACTCTGCACTTGGGGTGTGTGTGGCAGGGTGGGGGAGAAGGCGCCCAGCCCAGACCCCCTGATGGGCAGAGTCACTTGAAGCTCAGGTCCTAGAGTCAGACCTGGTTTGAAGTCCTAACTCAGTCTTCTTATCTATAAAATTGGAATAAAGGTATCCACCTCAAGAATTATTGTTAGTCTGGGGTCCCTGGGGGATGCAGTCAGTTAAGTGTCCAAGTCCTGATCTTGACTCAGGTCATGATCTCACAGTTCATGAGTTCAAGCCCCACATCAGGCTCTGAGCTGATAGTGCAGAGCCTGCTTGGGATTCTGCCCCTCTCCGCCTCTCTCTGCCCTTCCCTTGCTTGTGCACTCACTTGCTCTCTCTCTCTCTCTCTTTCAAAAAATAAATAAATGAATGAATAAATAAATACACTTAAAATTTTATTTTTATTTTTAAATTATTTAAATTTATTTTTGAAAGAGAAAGAGACAGAGCATGAGCAGGGAAGGGGCAGAGAGAGAGGGGGAGACAGAATCCAAAGCAGGCTCCAGGCCCTGAGCTGTCAGCGCAGAGCCCTGCGCGGGGCTTGAACACATCATGATCTGAGCTGAAGTCAGATGCTTAACCAGCTGAGCCACTCAGGCACCCCTAAACTTAAAAAAAAAAAAAAAAAGAATTAGTGTTAGTCTGAAATGAGCTTGTGTTTGTCCTGGGCCCGGCACCCAGAAGAGCACTGTGCTTAGGTGCTTGTTGTCTACACAGCCTGCAGGAACTCAAGCTCTGGGTGAAGAAGCTCCAGCCCGATGGGGGCAGCAATCTGCTACAAGCCCTCAGGAAAGTCTTCACCCTGAAGGGGCTGAATTCTCTGGTGACCATAATGGGCAGCTGGTAGGTCTCCTTTGCTCTGTGGGTGACAGACCACATCAGGGGGGCTGGAGAACCAATCCATTGTTTGAGGAAAGACCATCAAGCATGACTCTTCACACAAACTCGAGAGAAAGATTTCGTTCACAGGCGTCAGGGCAGGGGACAGCCAGGGCGAGCCAGGCCTGCAGTCCACTCCTCCCCACACCTTCCCCAGGTGACCTGGGACACAGGTGGTCGGTTCAATTTGGTAGACGTTCCCGTTTTCTCTGGATGATCCTCAAAGTGACTTGACCTGGGGGCAGCCCCTTTTCTTCATCTGACTTCTCCCCAGCCCAGATCAGCCTTGTGAAATTCTGTCCGACTACATCCAACAGTCCACCATGGGACGGGACCTCGTCACCCACATCATCACCTACAAATGCAACAACCAGGTGCCCCCTGTAAGTACGCGGGATTCTCTGATGTTTCCCTTGGAGTGGCTGTGGTGAGCTAGTTGGGCCGGCCTTGGAGGCTTTGTGCGTGGACAGGGACCCTCTCACAAGCTTTGGACCAGAACACAACTGTCCTTGTACCTAACTCTTCCTCTGGGCAGCTGGGAGGTTCAGTCAAGGAGAAGGCTTGTCAGACTACTGGCGTCGCCCTGTGGAGGGCTGACCCTGTCTCCACCCCACAGGCCGTCCTGAAGAACCTTGCAGAAGCTCTTGGAGGCTACTACCACTGCTACAGCACAGAGATGGAGGTAAGTCCTTCTGTCAACACCCCGGCCCCTCTCCGCCCTCCTGGCCTGCCTCCAAGGCCATCCCTGGGGGATCTGGGCCAGGACAGACTACGCTGCGTACTTGCTTCCCTGCCCCCCCCCCCAGTAAAATCAGGCTAAGAAGAATATGTGGGAATAACAGGGACAGCATGAAGTCACCAGAGATCCTTTGTGCACCAGTGTGCCTACAGGCCTTTTAAAGCCTAGCCGTAGAATCCCGAATCTCTATCCCGTCACCAACAACCGACAACGTGGGCCCCACCCCATCTCTGCTCCCATCAAAGCTGTGAGTCTGATTCAGTTGCCTCAGGTCTTTCTCCGAGATACATCGCAGCGATCAACTGTGAGTGAGCGATCAGTTCTGTACCAATCCCTCCGTTAGTGCCACCTGCGTCCACAGTGGCGGTAACCATTAGCAAACGTGTGTGTGGAGGCATTTGGCAGATTGAGAACCAACCGTCTGTTCAGCTGACAGGCTGTGTCTCGCTGGTAACCATGAGTAGCTGTAAGCAAACGAATAGTCGCATCTCACAGTGTTCCAGTGTCACAGTGTCCAACATTTCACACCAAAGAGCCAAGGTCAGGAAACATTTTCCTTGGGTAACACCCCTTCTATTTATGTCCTTTCCCAGACTGTTTAGGCCACAGACTCCAGGGGCTAGCAAGCTAGCTGGTTTATCTTTTATCTTGGGACACCCGGCTAGCTCATGTGGCGACTCCTGTGAGTTCAAGCCCCATGTTGGGTGTAAAGATTACTTAAAAATAAAATCTTAAAAAAAAAAAAAATAGAGGAGTGTCTTGGTGGCTCAGTTGGCTAAGTGTCCAGCTCTTAATTTTGACTCAGGTCATGATCTCACAGTTTGTAAGATTGAGCCCTGTGTCAGGCACTCATGATCTCTAAATAAATAAATAAACAAACTTCAGAAAAAAACTTTTGTCTTAAAACCTGTAGCCCTCTTGGCTTCTCTTTTGTTTTTCTGCTCTTGATAGAGATATGGGTACAACAAATTTCATTGTCTTTTTTTTTTTTTTTAAGTTTCTTTACTTTTGAGAGAGGGAGCGAGAATCCCAAGCCAGCTCCACACTGTCAGCACAGAGCTTGATGTGGGGCTTGATGTCAGGAGCCATGAAATCATGACCTGAGCCAAAATCAAGAGGGGGAGGTTTAACCGACCCAGCTGAGGCACCCCTGTCTTCTTTTAATATGAGCCAAACAACAGTGGAAGGATAACAAAACCCTACAGCCGACTCCGATGGGGATGGGGGGCAGCAGAGAGTGGGCGGGGCTTGGAGGACTAGGCAGTGCCCGCCCCGTCTAGGGAGGCGCCTCTGCTCAGCCCCAGCCAGCTGTCGCTTTAGAGCAATGGGACCCCAGTGCTGCGGGTCTTCCAATTAAGAGCCAAAAATCTGGCTTTGTGTGTATGTGTGACTCCTTTACACATTTAAAACATGGAGTTGAAATTCATATAACATAAAGTGAACCATTAGGGGTATTTGGGAGGCTAAGTTAGTTGAGTGTCCAACTCTTGATTTTGGCTCAGGTCATGATCTCACAGTTCAGGAGTTCGAGCCCCACATCGGGCTCTGCGCTGACAGTGCAGAGCCTGCTTGGGATTCTCACTCTCGGTCTCCTGGCCCTTCTCTGGCTCTTGCTCTCTCAAAATAAATAAACTTAAAGAAAAGTGAACAATTAGCATCTCTTAGTACTTTTACTTTGCGAGCACCAATTTCATCCAGTTCCAAAACATTTTCATTCCCCCAGAAGAAAGTTCGGTCCCATTAAGCAATTCCTCCCTCTCTCCCCTCCCCGACGGCCCCTGAAAACCACCAGCTGCTTCCTGTCTCTATGGATTCACCTATTCTGGGTATTTCCCATAAATGGAGTCGTACATCTTTTGTATCTGTCTTTCGGTTCGCATAAGGTTTTCAAGGTTCATCTATGTTGTAGCCTGCCTCAGAGCTTCATGCTTCTTCGTGGTTGAAGAATATTCCGTTTTCTAAATGTACCACCTTTTGTTTATCCATTGGTCAGTTGACGGACATTTGGGTTGTCTCCACCCTTGGGCCGTTGTGAACTGCCATGAACATTGGTGTACAAGTCTCTGAGTTCCTGTTCTCCGTTATTTTGGGTTAATACCTACAAGTAGAAATGCTGGGTTATGTGGTAATTTTGTGCCCGATTCTTTGAGGAACCGCCATACTGGTTTCCACAGAAGCTGCACCAGTTTACACCCCATCCCCTGCCCCAGCAGGGCATAGGGTGCCAGCTCTCCACATCCTCACCAATGCTTGTTCAAGTCCTTTTCAATTATGTGTATAGGCATCCCAGTGGGTGTATAGTCTTTTTTCATATCTTTAAGGTTAGAAAACCCTTCACTTATTTAAAAACACTGCAAGGCCACTTGGGTGGCTCAGTTGGTTAAGCTTCTGACTTTGGCTCAGGTCATGAGCTCGCGGTATGTGAGTTTGAGCCCCATGTTGGGCTCTGTGCTGACAGCTTGGAGCCTGGAGCCTGCTTCAGATTCTGCATCTCCCTCTCTCTACCCCTCCCCTGCTCACATTCTGTCTTTCTGTCTCTCAAAAATAAACTTAAAAAAAGAGAAAAACACTGCAGACCAATACCATAGAAATGGAGCACAACACATTTGCAGGCTGTATCCAGCACATGGACCCTAGTTTATTTTATTTTATTTTTAAAAGTTGATTTACTTATTTTTAGAGTGAGTGCATAAGTGGGGAAGAGGCAGAGAGAGAAGGAGAGAGAGAGAGAATCCCAAGCACTGCGCTGGTGGTACAGAGCCCAATGCTCATGATCCACAAGATCGTATCCTAAGCCAAAGTCAGACCCTTAACTGACTGAGCCACCCAGGCATCCCAATGGCCCGTCCTTGATAACGTCTGGTTCAAACAGTCCACCACTCAGCTTTGGGAAATGACATGGCTGCTTGCCCTGCGTTGGCCACTGCTAGTAGCCAAGTGACCTCTAATGACTGATTACTCCCCAGGTGTGTACCAGCTGGGACATAGACCAGCTCCTGGCAGAAATCCAGAAGGCCCAGAGCCTCCTGAGCCACATCCAAGCCTTGCACAACAGGACCCCCTGTGAGGAGCTAACAGGCATGAGGAAGGAGGTAGGTGGCGTAGGTGAAGACTCTGGAGCCGACCTCACCCCATTCTCCTTTCTCACCTGTCTCTCTGAGGGCAAGGCTGCTGAGGCCCCCATGTGCTGAAAGACCAACAAGGCAAAGCCGTGCCCTCCTGACAGCGCTGAGCTGGGTGGGCCTTTCACTGTGCCGGAAGGATCCTGATGGATTTTCTAGCTGAAAAATTGATTTCAGAGAAAGGGCAGCAGGCTCTTGCCACCCGTCCCATCTATCACTGTCCCCTTCCTTCCCCTCAGTGTGGAGAAGGATAGAAACCTAAGTCACACAGAGTGGGCCATCCTGAAGCCTGTCTTTGGCACCCAGCACTTCATTCAGTGCAAACGTCCCTGCCTGGTGATTTCACTAATGTAACATCAGCAAAATCACGCAACCAGCGCATGGACGCAGCACCATAAAAACTATGAGCTGTTTAGGGGTGACTGGCTGGCTCCCTCAAAGGAGCATGTGACTCTTGATCTCAGGGTCATGAGTTTGGGCCCCACGTTGGGTGTAGAGATTACTTAAATAAATTTAAAAAAAAAGCTATAAGCTGTTTAGACTATGTACCAGTCTGCTGTAGATATGTTATTATTATATATTATATATTTTATATATATTATATTATATATTTATATATTATTATATATTATATATTTTACTGATGAGGAAACTGAAGTTAAGAAGCTAAATAATTCGCCTCAGACCTCTGAGATTAGAGACAGATCAAGTTTGAATTAAACCCGGATCTGTCTGACATCACAACCTCTCCAGGAGTTTCCCAAAATGCAACACATGTACTAACTTATGGTTTGCAAGATAATTATAAGGTGGTACATGGTTTAATTTTCTTAAATATGTATTTAAAACAAGCTCGTTATGATTGTAATACATCTTTCTAAAATTAGGTACAAAAAGGGAGTCAATTTCTAAAGTGAAATCTAATTGATAATTTAAAGGCTTTAATATTACATATTTAATTTATTTCACTTTTTAAAAAGAGTTTTTAATGTTTATTTTATTTTCGAGAGAGAGAGAGAGCATGTGCACACACGTGAGCTGGGGAGAGGTAGAGAGAGAGAGGGAGACAGAGGATCCAATGTGGGCTCTGCACTGACGGCAAGATGTGGGGCTTGAGCCCATAGAACCATCACAGAACTGTGAGATCATAACCTGATCCACAGTCACACACTTAACCAACTGAGTCACCCAGGTGCCACAAAGAGTTAATTTTTTTTATGTTTTATTTGTTTTTTATATAGAGAGAGACAGAGCATGAGAGGGGGAAGGGCAGAGAGAGACATACAGAATCGGAGGCAGGCTCCAGGCTCTGTGCTGACAGAACAGAGCCTGACGCAGGGCTCGAACCCATGAATGTGAGATCATGACCTGAGCTGAAGTCCAACGCTTAACCGACCGAGCCACGCAGAGATCCCAAGAGTTAATTTTATTTTATTTTTTATTTGTCCAAGAGTTAATTTTAAAAAATAATCTCTATACCCAGTGTTGGCCTCCAACTCAGAGCTCCAAAATCAAGAGTCACAAGCTCTACTGACTGAGCCAGCCAGGCGCCCTTATGTTTGATTTATTTTTTTTTAATTCTGGAAGAACCTGGCTGGCTCATTCAGTGGAGCTTGCAACTCTCGATCTCCGGGTTGTGAGTTCGAGCCCCATGTTAGGTATAGAGATTACTTCAAAATTAAATTTGAAAAAAATTCTAAACAACAGTACAGTGGTATTCAGACACAGCAGAATTCATGAAGGCAATGCTCAAGTGTCCAAAGTGGGAATTGCTATTCTGTGTCTTAGCTGACATGAGTTGTGACTTAATATCTCAGAATCTCAGGTGTTCGGTTTGTATACGCGGGCAAGGAGAAGCTGGGCGAGATCACGGCCCTGAAATGATCTGGTGTAGGAATTACTTTTTACTTCTTCAAAGCCTTGTGTTAGGAGCCCATCAAGGGGGCCATCTGTCAGCCTGGAGCCCAAGGTGCCGATCTCGATGGTAAGGGTGGGGAAGGGGCCAAGAGGACGGACAAATCAAAGACGAAGCAAGTTGCTGGGGACATCTTACTCTGGAAATTCTAGCCATCGCCAGAGAAGGGGTGGGGATGGTAGCGGGGGAAGGTAGAATTGCCTTAATTTACCAGGTAATATTTTCAGATGCTCTCCACTCACGGGAACTGGGGTGGGTTGGGGAGACTAAGGCCTTCCCAGCTGTAAAATATCACTTTGTAATGAGGGCTTTTAAATTTAATTTAGATTTCCACAGATATTGCAAAAGAGCCACTCACAGGTCTCTTGCATAAACCCCCAAAGCATGAGGGTCCCCTCACAATTGAGTTCCCAAACTTGGACAAGACTTCTGCAGAATGGCTAAAGATCAATGGCCTAAAAGGTAAGTCCCCTTTGAGGGCAGAACCCAGGACTCAGGCGACTAACTAAAAGGCATGAACACTTTGGGGGTCCGAGTTGTATCTCAAACCCCACTATTTATTTTTACAGCCAAAAAGCTAAGCCTTTATCAGGTTCTGGCACCCAACGCATTCTCTCCCGTGGAGGAATTTGTGCCTATTCTCCAGAAAACGGTATCTTCATCTATCCATCAGGTAACTCAGAGTCTGAGTTCTCTTCAGTCTTCCACAGGGGGGCTCCTTTGTGACATTTCCCTTCTTAAATGTTCAAGAAATAAGAGTCATTAGTCAGACCACAGGGAGCAGAGGTCTGAGAGTCTGGAGCAGGATGCAAGCTTTCCACCCCGGACTCTAGAACTCTCATCAGATGTACTCCAACTGCTTTTTTGCAAAGATTTGAAAAATGAACCTTGGGAGATAGGACAAGAGGGAGCAAGTCAGGTACTATAGTCACCTCCTCCTTGAAGGTTTTCCTCTGTGCGCTCAGAACACACTGCACTCCTTGTGTCCTCACTGGACCTGGTACAGCTTTTGTTCCAGCTCTTATAATGTGTTGATATGTGTACGTGTATGTGTCTAAACCCCCACTGGTGTATGAGCCTTTAAAAGAACAAACTCTCAAAGTGCCTGGGTGGCTCATTCATTTGAGCATCCGACTTCAGCTCAGGTCATAATCTTGCAGTTTGTGAGTTTGAGCTCCACACTGGGATCTGTGCTGACAGCTCAGAGCCTGGAGCCTGCTTCAGATTCTGTGTCCCCCTCTCTCTCTGCTCCCCCCTCCCCCACACTTTTGCATTCTCTCTCTCTCTCTCTCTCAAAAATAAATAATTTTTAAAAAGTTTTTTAAAAAGAACAAGCACTTTTCTCCAACCCTGTATCCCCAATAGCTAGTACAAGTAAGCAGCCAATGAATGTTTCCTGCAGGGCTAACTGGGTGGAAGGAAGGATAGAAAAAAGCAGGAAAAGAATGAATGGATGGATAGAAAGAAGTGGTGATGAATGAATAGATAAAAGGATGGATGGAGGGATGGAGGGAGGGAGGGATGGATGGTTGGTTGGATGGATGATGGATGGATGGAAATGTACACATATGGAAGTATGGAAGGGGGAAAATAGAAGGATGAATGACAACTAAAAAGAAATGAAACGATTAAAAAGTACAATGAGAGGATGGAGAAATGGAAGGTTTGAATAATAGGTGAAGAGAAACGTCAATGGAAAGATGAAAGAATGAAAGGGAAGTGGGTTGATGCATGACCAGGTGGATGGATACGACAACTTGGCAGAGGACGAAAAATCAGATTTTCGAAGGGTCCATGAAAGTCTCTCTAGGTTCCCAAACCTAAGAGCCCACGGCCAGTATGTTTCTCCAACTCTGCTATTACAAAACCTCCGGCCATATCTTGTAATCAAGCCCCTGATGTCTGAAAGAGCCTCCCCAGAAGGGAAGCCTGGCTTGCTGTCAGGCATGGTGCATTCAGGGGCCACTGTCCTGAAGGCCTTCTGCCACCAGCTCCGGTCATGGCAGTCACTAGGGAGGCATAACCCAACCCCAGATGTGCTCAAAGCCCACGTCCTTCATATATCTGATTTGGAGAGCCCAGTACCCAACTTAAACTCACAGTCCTTCCCCACATGTGCTCTCTTCACCTGCTGCCCATCCTGGCCACACCTGAGTGCAGAAGGCAATGGTACAGTTTGAATGGCATGACGGGACAGTGAAGAATGTTCATGTGGACGTGCCCTTCCTCTATGAGTACCAGGTTAGTAACAGATCCAGTCAGTCAGAATACGCGTTAAGGAAGAGAGAATGTGAGGAAAGCTCTATAGACTGTGGAGACCCCAAACCACTGATGAACTTTCTCCTATAAACAGAGACTATTCTCTGCCCCAGGCAGTTCTGGAACTTTCTCCAATTGCTCCTCAGAGAGGGACCTGTCAAACAAAAGTCTCTAATCTTTTGGGGGCAAGATCTACTTCCTCTCCCATCTGAGACAATGAAATATTTGAACTTCTTGATCTTGTGGCAGACTCATCAATGATTTAGTGGAATGTTTATACTGCCTGGATACCTATGGCTTTGACAACCCATCCCCAGAAGCCAACCTTCCCCCACAGACCCTTTAACTGGCCCTCCTTTGATCCATCCCTCACTCTGTGTTGCCCATGGGTTTACAGAAACAGCTCAACAGAGCTATGCGGATGTATGAGAGGCGGATCGAGTGGCTCTCCTTGGCCAGCAGAAGAATCTGGGGCACCGTCTGCGAAAAAAGGTACCTTCCCTCAAGGAGCATTCTTGTCCTTTGTGAGCCCGGTGTGTGATATACACGCTCATCCAACTCATGACGTCCCTGTTGGTAGCATCAGAAACCATCACTTAGATTAAGGATCAACACTCACTCAGCAGAACCCCTGGAGGAAAAAGTCACCACAACCATCATCAGTATCAACAATATCGTCATTGTGTTTACTCAGGAATCTTTCAATTAAAAAGCAACAGAAACAAATACATATTGACTTAAAACAGGGAAGTCTGCTTAAGGTAACTGAAAATTCTAAAATAGATTTGATTGCTATCTTCAGGCATGGCTCCATCCAGCGGTTCATACGTGTCAGGAATCTTTCTCCATCTCTCAGCTCTACTTCCTTCCCTCCTGGCTTTGTTTTCAGGCAGGCTTTACCGCTCCAGGCAGCAGGATAGCCACCGGAAGCTCCTGACTTGCTTTCTACCAGTTTAGCACTCCCAGGGCTTGGGGTAGGGGCCGGTCCATGGGCTATTCACTCTGGCCTGGGAGGTATGATGCTCTAATTGCCTAAGGTCAAATGCCCACCCTTCAGGCTTGGGGTGGTTCTGTTCCACCCAATTCAAATGGATTGATAGAGGCTGAGGAGTTTTCCAAAGGAAAATCAGCATGCCAGTTGTGGTTGTGACAGGAGGTAATGGATTCTACATTGGGAGAAACGATTGGCAGCCATTATAGCCATCATTACCGGTCCATACCTTACTCGTTGCATTCCCACTTACAAAGTACTATCCTAGTCAATCATTTAATTCTCAAGGCAACTTATGAGGAGTCTTATAAATAGTTCCTATACAAAGTTAAATATACAAAGGATCGGAGAGGTTTTGTGACTTGCCTAAGTCACACAGGAAGTGGAACTCTGACTCTAAATCCAGAGGATTTGCTTCTGCCATCCATAATTGGTGTCTCGTGCTCGCTTTGGCAGCCCATGCACTAAAAAAAAAAAAAGAAGAACCATAATTGCTGTCTCAAAATGAGAGTAGAGGATGGAGTTGGGAATTGATTTGAAATCATGAAGGAAGACCAGATGGGGCTAAGGATCTTAAAACAGAGAAAGGAAACAAAAAGATGCATTTATGTCCCCCAGGGGCTGAGATAGACCTCATTCCCCATCTAATTTGCTTACCTTGTTCCTGTTTCCCCTACAGAGGCCCCAACCTATAATAATATTGAATGCTAGTGCTGCTTTCCAGGCGTCCCCTGCCCCTTAAACTGTCTCCACTATGATGCCACTTTACTCCATGATGGGAGTCCCTAGGACAGAACCTCCGTGACCCCCTTAGTCCTACTGTCGTAAACCCACTCCTGTTGACCTCACACCATGGAAAAGATTTTGGCCAGCTGTGAATTTGGCATGTAGAATTCCCCTGGAAAAAACTTTAAATAGTAAAATGGAACTAAATACATTATCTGAGCGATTCGATTCTCTTCTTCAAGCTTGTGTTTCTTTTTAGGGTGGTTATACTGCTGGATATCTCTGTGACCAATTCCATGTACATTATTCATATCCAGCACTCCCTGCGGCTGCTGCTGGAGGAGCAGTTGTCCAACAAGGACTGCTTCAACCTCATTGCGTAGGTTCCTGGGTCCCGGTGGGGGGCTGGGGGCAGGGGGCACCAGCGCTCAGCACGGCACCGCTGCTTAGGCTGAGGCTCCCGGCGGGTGGCTAGGTGACAGCTGTTTCCAGGACCCAGCGTCCTAGGGTGGCCATCAGCTTATCTGATTTGAATCATCTTGTTTGTGGTACTGAATAATTAAATGGTTGCAGGACAGTCCCACTGGGGCGAAGGTGTAAGTGGCCCCAAAACACACTGCTTGATCAGCCAAGATCAAGTAACTCAGTCCATTGCCCCATTTGGATTCTGAGCTGATAAACACGAAAGAGAAAAAGAATGGCCCCCAGGCATGCCCCAGTCTTAGATCCCAGTTCATGTCTAGCAAGCCTTAGCATGTCAAACGTTTAGGATTCCAGTCCCAAATGTTAATTACGTATATTTATATATAACTATATGTATTTAAATTATGTGTGACTATATTATATATACGTCTATATATTTAAATGATATATTTTATATACAAATAATTTGATATATACATTAAAATATCAATTTGTATATAAAATATCTATATTTTTTAAGTGCTTATTTATTTTGAGTGAGAGAAAAAGAGTAAGCAGGGGCGAGGCAGAGAGAGGAGGGGGGGGAAAATTCCAAACAGGCTCCACGCTGTCAGCACAGAGCTCAATGCAAGACTCAATCTCATGAGCCTCAGGGCCACGACCTGAGCCGAGATCAAGAGTCAGATGTTTTAACCTACTGAGCTACCCAGGCACCTCTAAAATAGTATTTGAAAAAAATTTTTTTAATTGTTTTTGATGTCTGTTTATTATTGTGACAGAGAGAAACAGAGCATGAATGGGGGAGGGGCCGAGGAGAGGGAGACACAGAATCCGAAGCAGGCTCCAGGCCCTGAGCTGTCACCACAGAGCCTGACGTGGGGCTTGAGCCCACGAACTATGAGATCATGACCCTAGCTGAAGTTGGAGGCTGAACTGACTGAGCCACCCAGGCACCCCTGAAAAAAAATTTTTAACGTTTATTCATTTTTGAGAGACAGAGACAGAGCGCAAGTGGGGGAGGGGCAGAGAGAGAGGGAGACACAGAATATGAAGCAGGCTCCAGGCTCTGAGCTGTCAGCACGGAGCCCAATGGGAGGTTCAACCCAGAACCACAGATCATGACCTGAGCCAAAGTCAGTTGTTCAACTGACTGAGCCACCCAGGTGTCCCATATATGTTTAAAAAATTATATAAAACTGGAGTGCCTCAGTGGCTCAGTCAGTGGAGCATGCGACTCGATCTTGGGGTTGTGGGTTTGAGCCCCATATTGAATGTAGGGATTACTTAAAAATAAAATCTTTAAAAAATTATATATAACTATATATTGAAATTATACATAACTATGCCTACCATATATTTAAATTATTAAATTTATTACATATAATTATTGAATTATATTTAATGTTATTATATTATAATTATTAAATTATATAGTTATGATTTATATATAGCTATATAATTCAAATATATATGGTTTTATATATTTATTATAACTGCATACCTTTTTCACTAATTAGGGAAGAATGAAAAGGAACCTACTTGATTTATACATTTTTATACCACTTCATATCAAATAGGGCATATTCTCTCTTTTTTGAATGTTTATTAATTTATTTTCGAGAGACAGAGTGTGAGCAGGGAGAGGGCAGAGAGAGAGAGAGACAGAATCCAAAGCAGACTCCAGGCCCTGAGCTGTCAGCACAGAGCCTGACACGGGACTCAAACTCATGTACTGTGGGATCATGACCTGAGGGAGATTGGACGTTTAACCGACGGAGCCACCCAGGTGCCCCTTAAATTGGGAGTATTCTAAACCAATTAAGATAGCGGTTAATATTATATATTATTCTGTACCAGAGCGTAATCTTTTTCTAATAAATACTACAGAAAAAATGCTTAGAGATACATCTTAGGCATTGTTTAATTTATCCATCCATTCATTCATTCAACAAACTTTCATTGAAAGCCTATTGTATACCAATCGCTGCACTCAGCATTGGGCATACAGAAGTGAATATGCATAGTACCTATTCTCAGGGAACTTGGGGTCTAGTAGAGGGAGACAGGCATGTTAAGAAATAAATGTTATTAACTGTTTTCTACAGAAATAGGTAGAAGGCAGGATCAGACCACCCTGCCTGGGCACAGCAAGGTCAGAAAACATTCATAGAGGAAGTGACCCTTTTGCCGAGTCTGGCCAAATGAGCAGATGTTTGCCTAGCACATGGGAATGATGAGGTCAGTGGGAGGAAAGGCATCTTAGAGGGAACAACGTGAGGCATAGAGGTGTTGGAGTATGAAACATTATATGTTGTGTTGGAACAGAGACTATGGAACTTTGGGGGACCATCAGGGAGTTCAGGAGGTGACAGGGTGAGAAAGAGAGACTGTGCGTGACAAAATAAAACAGGCGATGTAGGGTTTACACACACAAGGTGTGTGTGGGAGCTTTACTACTACAGGACATATAGGCATTAAAGGATTTCGAGCAGGGTAATAAGATGATCAGATCTTGAATGCTCAAGTCACAGAGTGAGGGCTACGTTGAAGGGATGTGATGCTGGAGGGATGGAGGCCATTTGGACTGCTCCAGTGGTCTGCACTGGCGTGGAGAAGGCTTGAGCCATGGCCATGGCGATGGAGGAAGGGAGGCATGTGAGAGCTGCTGCAGAGTTAGAATCTACAAAATGTCATTTCCATGTGGCGCTAGGGGATGAGAGAACAGTGAAGAGAAGATGTCCCAGATGGAACAGATCTTGGAAGTAGAAGACAGTTTTAACCATGTAAGTTGGAGATTTCCAAGAGGAAATATCCCTGTAGGGGCTCCAGAGAGGAGCTCTAGACAGGAAACACAGCTCTGCAAGCCATCAGTATTCTGCTTCTGTGGTTCAAAGCTCGGAAGTGCATGAATTGCACCTGTGGAGATGTGAAGGGGAGAGAAGACAACCAAAGATAGAACTGATAAGGTTCTGACACTTGGAAGGAAGCACCAGAAGAACACAGGACAGGAGCAGCAGAGAGGTAGGAGGAAAACGAAGAGAGAATAGTGTTGAGAAGCCAGGTCTCAGAAAGAAACAGAGTTTGATCCTGCAGAAGCAAAGCAGGAAGGGAAAGAACTAAGGAGTCCACTGAATTTGGCAGTAACGCTCACTTATAACAAAACAATGAGATATAGGATTTTAGAATTCAGTTTGGCAACTGAACGTTTAAAACATTTAAAATAATAACAATGGCCAGTGCTGGTGATGATGCAGTGAGAAGGGCACTCTTGGAAACTGTCAGAAGTGTAATTTGGTATAGCCCTTGAAATTAAATTTTTAAGTGTGTATTCTTCATTCCTTCAGTTAAACCTTTATATATTATCTGAAGGGAATGCAAAGCCAAGTGTACAGAGACAACCATGCTGGGTCATTTAGTACAGAGTTCTAATGTGGATAAGCCTGGAAACAAACCATATGATCAATGGCAAAATTGATAAAACAATCCTGACAGTGCCAGCTATTCAAAAGAATGAGGGAGAGTTACATGTGTGCATTTAGAAAAACGTCCTCAGTAAGTCCCAGTGAAAGGGAACAACACGTAGATTACAAATAGTATGTACTGTATAATTCCATTTCTGTAAATACATATTTACCTATTCTGGTTTTTTTCTTTAGTTGACAAACAATGTAACATTAGTTTCAGGGGTACAGCTCACTGATTTGACTAGTTTTACACATTTATGTATTTTTTAAATTTATTTTAAGGATTTTATTTATAAGTAGTCTCTACACCCATCATGAGGCTCAAACTCACCACCGAGATCAAGAGTCACATGCTCCACAGACTGAGCCAGCCTGGCACGCCTATGATTTTTTTTTTAATCCAAAAGAATATAGAGTAAAAAGAGAATTTTTTTCTGGGGAATGAAATTGGAGGGATTTTTCACTCTCTGGATGTTGTTAGAATTTTTATCAACCTGTAATAGAGAATTTATAATCCAATTACAATAGATATTTTCATGAGGGGGAAGGAGGTCCTTGGGCATATATATATATATATATATATATATATATATATATATATATATATATGCATTTATTTCTTTTAATGTTTTGTTTATTTTTGAGACAGAAAGAGACAGCATGAGCGGGGAAGGGCAGAGAGAGAGAGACACACAGAATCGGAAGCAGGCTCCAGGCTCTGAGCTGTTAGCATAGAATCCAACGCGGGGCTCGAACCCACGAACGTGAGATCATGACCTGGGGTAAAGTCAGAGGCTTAACCAGCTGGGCCACCCAGGTGCCCCTGGGTATATATTTTTAAAGTTTTATTTATTTATTTTGAGAGAGAGAGAGAGTGCGTGCAAGAGGCAATGTGTGTGGGACAGAGAGAGAATTTGAGAGAGGGAATCTCAGCACCCTATAGAGGCAGCACTCCATCTCAGGACAATAAGATCATAACTGAGGTCATTGTTAATATTTGCCAGCGAACCTACCAGAAGCTTGACTGCAGTGGGTTGAGGAGTAAGGAGGTCCTGGGACATTGTTTTTCCAGGGAGCTTCCATACATGGGAAAGAGAAGTGGCTAATAGTAGTGGCCCCTGGTAGAAAGAGGAAGTTATTTTTAAGAATGGACAGGCTTGGACAGGCTTGGGGGCACCTGGGTGGCTCAGTTGGTTAAGTGTCTGACTCTTGGTTTCAGCTCAGGTCATGATCTCGCAGTTCATGGGTTCTAGCTCTGCATCATGTTCTGTGCTGACAGTGCAGAGTCTGCCTGGGATTCTCTCTCCCTCTCTTTCTCTCTCAAAATAAAGAAATAAACTTAAAAAAAAAAAAGAATGGACAGGCTTGAGCATGCGCAGAGACAATTGGGAAGAGTGAAGTGAAAAGGAAGGGGGTGGGGGGGGTGGGAGGTGTCTGTGGGCAGGTCTCAGAAGATCAGGTGGAAAACTTAATCTTGAGCCAGAGAGGAGACACCTTTTCCTTGAGAAAAGTGATCTGCCCTCTTCTTGGGGATTTAAATTCTGCCTCATAGGAAAATGAGATGATGCATATATTTTTTTAAATTAAAAATTAGAGTGCAGACAGAGTGATAAAAATGGGTTGTGGGGCTGAATCAGTACTAGGGGGACTTAAAAAGGGGGAAATGACTCCCACCTTTGGGGGTTTGGGGAAGTTCACCCAGAGAAGGCAGCTGGTGGCAGACAGGAAGTCTGGCTGCAGTTGGTCCTGGCTCCATCTCACTGACAGCCCCCCAGCCCTGCTCGTCCCGGGACCGTACTGTGACATGTCATGACCAGCAAGGGCATCTTGTGGCTGGCCCAGACCTGGGACATCCTAACATCTTGGGATTTAGTCAGAATTTTGCTCCCCAAAAAGACCAGGGAACCTGAAGACCTGGGGTATAGGGTGGCTGTGTCTCCTGCTGAAGAACATGCCTTCTTTCCTTCCCCGCCAAGGTTTGGAAGCACAGTAGAAAGCTGGAGGCCAGAGATGGTGGCCGTGAACCACGAAAACTTGCAGAGCGCCTGGCGGTAGGTGACTGTCAGAGGCCCCTGCCATGTCTCAGGGCGGCCCCTGCGGTGCTGTTTTCTCTGTCCCCCTCTCACCAGAATCCCTGGCCTCCCCCTCTGGGGCCTTACTGCCGGCCTCCCTCAGCAAGGCCCTCCTTGCCTCCCAGGTGGGCCCTGACTCTGCAGTGTCGGGGCAGCAGGAATGTCCTCGGAGCCCTGCGGAAGGCCATGGAAGTGGATTTCAAGGACAAAGACAAACACCAATCACAGGGCATCTACCTCTTCACGGGGGGCATCCCTGACCAGGACGTGGTGGGTAGGCCTCGTCCTGGGCAGCCTTTCTGACCTCACATCTCCCCCTAGGTGGATGCCTAGCAACGGGTTTCTTCAGCATGATTTTCCAAACTGGATTTTATTTATGGTGTTTTTTTTTTTTTTTTTAGTTTAAGTTTATTTATTTTGAGAGAGAGCAGGGAAGGGGCAGAGAGAGAGAGAGACAGGGAGAGAGAGAATCCCAAGCAGACTCCACAAACCGTGAGATCATTACCTGGGCCAAAACCAAGAGTTAAGCACGTAACCGACTGAGCCTCCTAGGGGTCCCCCAAAGCAGACTTTAATGTGCAGAAAAATCACCTGGAGAGGTTGTGAAAATGCAGGTCCTGTTCCCGAAGGCCTGGCCTGGACCTGAGAGTCTGCCTTGTTGGCAAGCTCCAGGCTGATGTCCGTGCTTCTGGTCCCCAGATCACACTCAGCATGGCCAGTTTCTCGGGTCCACACCCCTGGCCTCAGGGGTGGCCCAAACTCAGTTATTCTTCTCAGCATCTAGCCTAGACCAGGCCCACAGCAGGCCCTGAAGAAAAAGGATTAGGCTCAGCTGGCCCAAGGCCAGCTGCTTCAGCAGCCCTCAGCTGTGGGACCTCCCTGTCTCTCTCCCCCTGCAGCCCATGGTCAGCACCTACGTGGCTGAGGCCTGTGGGGGCTGTGATCTCCAGCTGAACGTGTGTCTCTTCTATGTGGGCGAGCCCCAGATGGACCCCACGCCCCCCGCCTGCTATGCCAGCCGCAGTGACACGGCCGCCGCCTACCGGGAGGTCACCCAGGCCACCGCTGGGCGCCTCCACTGGTTTGGAGACACAGGTGCGCGATCGAGCATTGGCGGGCCCCCCCACCTCTTTCCTTCCAGAAGGTTGTCTCGGTACGAGTGTATAGATGTGTTCCAGAAGGAAGGTGTGTGAAAATCACGTTTGGAAAAGTAGAACCCCTGTTCTAGAGATGGATAGTCGTGAGGATTGCAAGACAGTCTGAACATACTTCATGCCACTGAATTGTACCCTTAAAACATGGTTACAATGGTAAACTTTATGTGAAGCCTGCTTTATCACAACTTTTTACAGGAGAAAAGGAAAAAAAAAGGAAACCTACTTAAAAATATTTTATTTACTTACTCTTCAGTGATTTATTTTTAAGTAAGCTCTGTGCTCAGTGTGGGAATTGAACTCATGACCCTGAAATCAAGAGTCGCATGATCTTCTTACTGACACCAGGTGCCCTGACTTAAAAATGTGTGAAGGGCTATATAAGGTCTTAAGCAAGGACAAGGCATTTGTAAAGAAATGACAGGACAAAGGAAAGGGGGCGAGGCTGGTAGGGGCACTAGACTGTGGAAAGGCAAGCGGGGAGGGAACAGGGGAAGGGCAGGGGTGTTTTAGTAAGGTGTCCTGTCTCGGGGGCTTCTCCTCTTCCTGGCAGAGGAGACACCCTAAAATGGACATTTACATCCTGCTCTGAAGGAGGGAGGAGGGTAGAGAATTTTTCACTGTTTCTCAACTGTCTTCAGCTCAAAATAATGCCTATGCCAAAGTGGCATATTTGGGGATGGCATGCATAATCTGATCCCCTATAGCAATCACAATAAAAGAAATTGTTGGGGCACCGGGGTGGTTCAATTGGTTGAGCGTCTGACTCTTGATTTCGGCTCAGGTCATGATCTCAGTTTGTGGGACCGAGCCCCACGTGGGGCTGCGCTGACAGCGCAGAGCCTGCTTGGGATTCTCCCTCTCCCTCTCTCTCTGCCCCTTCCCCACCCGCACTTTCTCTCTCTCTCAAAATAAATAAATAAACTTAAACAAAAAAGTACTGTCTGGAATGTCCATCTGGTTCAGTGAGTAGAGCATGCAACTCTTGATTTCCATGGCATGAGTCGAAACCACACATCAGGCATAGAGCCTAGTTAAAAATAAATACATAAATAAATAAATAAACTTACAAAAAATGCTAACTTTCTGTGGTCTGAGGTGACATAAATTTCTTTTTTCTTTTTTTCTGTTTAAGATTTCTTTATTCATTTTGAGAGAGAGAGTGCGCACACGTGCGTGCACTCAAGTGGGGGAGGGGGAGAGAGAGGGGGGGGAGAGAGAGAGAGAGAGAGAGAGAGAGAGAGAGAGAGAGAGAGAATCCCAACCAGGCTTTGTGTCATCAGCACAGAGTCTAATGTGGGGCTCGATCTCATGAACTGTTAGACCATGATTTGAGCCAAAATCAAGAGTTGGACACTTAATCAACTGAACCACCCAGGTGCCCATAAATTTTCTTTTTTAAAATATATTTTTAAGTACGTCAGATAGACATTATGGTGATCATTTCACCATATATTCAAACATCCAATCATTTTGTTGTGTCCATGAAACTACTATAATGTCATTTTATGTAATATATTATGTCAATAACACATATATATGCTTTTAAGTAAACAAAAGTGAACTGATAAAATATGTATTAAGTAGATAATGGCTTAGGTGGTATGCAGATAAGGAAAATCATGACAGGGATGCGGGAGTGACTGAGGTTCAGGACACACTGGTACATTCCACCCTCTCTGATTTACAAATGAAGAAATGATTCCCGAGGACATGAGTTACCTGTGGTACAAAATCAGAGGCATATCGCTGTAGCTTGAACCCTAGGACCCTGTTTCCCACCTCTTTCCATGGAAAGCACTGAGCATATGCATAGAAGTTATTGTTGGTGATTATTACAAATAATAGCATACACTTCTAGAATAGTTATTCTAGAATATTCTAGAATATGCCAGACACAGTTCCAAGCATTTTACATATATTATTATTTATTCCTCACAATAACCCTATGAAATAGGTTACTATTATACCCATTTTACAGATGGGAAAGCTGAAACACAGGGCCCAAAAGCACATGAGTAGTAAGTGGTGGAACCAGGAGATAAACCCAGGCAGGCCAACTTCAGAGGCTGTCTTCTTAGTCATTACATTCTAATCCCTCTCCAATAAGTCCCCAATATTCACTACAGACACTAGATAGTTTAATCCCAAGGTGGATCTTTTTAGTCACTGGCATGGCAGGACCATCACTCTGAACCCATCCTTCCGAGTGAAAGCAGTCAGCTGGGTGCAAGGCCTTGGGGCCGGCCCCACTGTGGTAGCTTCACTCTACCTGCCCATCCCCTTCACCACTGGATGGGGCAGGGGGAGGGGGACCTCATAAGTGCAGCCTGTCAGGACCCCTTCTGCCCCTCGGGCTCATGTTACCTCCACACAGCCCTCATGTAGATATGGACGCTTGCCAGGACCTACACATCTCCATGCTCACAGTGTGCCCTGTTTCCAGGCATTTATGAAAGCGACGACATCAATGCCATCGTGTCTGAGATGGAAAAGGCTTTCAACTACTCCCAAAAGGTATGTCTTTCATGTGGGGCAAATGACTGCATTTCTCTCTTTGTGTCCTGGGGCTGCCATATAAAGTACCACAAATTAGGCAGCTTACAGCCATAGACATTTATTCTCTCACTATTTCAGAGGCTAGAAGTCTGCAATTAAGGTGTCAGAAGGGTCCCAGGAGGAGGGCTCTGGGTGGAATCCCTCCTTAGCCCTCCCTGGCTGCCAGTGCTGTTTGGTGTTTAAAAAATTGCACAGGAGGCGCCTGGGTGGCTTAGTCGGTTAAGCCTCTGACTTTGGCTCAGGTCATGATCTCGTGGTTTGTGGGTTTGAGCCCCGTGTTGGGCTCTGTGCTGATAGCTCAGAGCCTGGAGCCTGCTTCAGATTCTGTGTCTCCCTCTCTCTCTTGCCTTCTCCTGCTTGCGCTCTGTCAGTTGTACTGGATGCTTGTCAAAAATGGCAAGGAAGCGGGGGTGCCTACGTGGCTCACTTGGTTCAGTGTCTTGATATCAGCTCAGGTCATGATCTCACAGTTGTGGCATCGAGCTCTACGTGCTGAGTGTGGAGCCTGCTTGGGATTCCCATTCTCCCTCTCTCTGCCCCTCCTCCACTCATGCACACACACATTCTCTCTCTCTGTCTCTGTCTCAAATATAAATAAATAAACTTCAAAAGAAATGGCAAGAAGACTTTATCCAGAACTACTACAGTAATGGAGAGAAATTGAACTCTACTCTGAATACAGCAAAGATAGCTGGGAATTTATAGCCAATGAGCAGAGGGAAAGGGTCAGGGGATGGAAATTTACTAAGAGGGGCTTAATTAGATATCAAGGGTAGGGGATTCTTGCCAAAAGGGCTTAACAAGATTCTTTGCTAAAAGTGGGTTTAATCAGCTAAAGTCAAGGTCTAGTCTAGAAGAGGGCTCCAAGGAACACAACTAATGCTTAGTCAAGGAGAGAGTCCTTGTCACCAGCAATCCTTGGCATTCCTTGGCTTGTGGCAGAACGCTCCCATCTCTGCCTCCATCTTCACGTGGGTCCCCTCTAAGCGTGTCTGCATCTCTCCTCCTCCTGTGGGTATTTCAGTCCCATCAGATTAAGGGCCCACCTTTCTCCGCTATGACCTCATTAATGTACATCTCAATTATGTCTCCAAAGACCCGATTTCCAAGGAAGGTCACACACACAGGTACTGAAGATTCCACGAACCTTTCTGGGAGACACCACTCACCCCTATCAGCTTCCCTCCTCAGGTCCTGTCCGCTGGCACCCAAAGCTTTGAATGAAGCCTGGGAGCTCCCTAAAAGTCATGGTTTAGGTCTGTGTGTTAGACATCCTGGCCTACTTGGAGTTCCTTGAATGCGTGAACTCACTCCCAAGCTCAATCCTCAACTTGGGGTCTCTGCCCTTGCTCCTTCCTCTGCCTCCCATCCCCTCCCAGATGGCCCATAGGTTGCTCATTATCATTCAAGACTCACTAACACATTACACTAACACATTACGGCAGCAGGAGCCTGATTGGGATTCTCTCTGTCTCTCTCTCCCTCCTCCCCTCCCTCTCTTTCTCTCTCTCTCTCTCTCTCTTTCTGCGTCCCTCCCCCACTCATATGCATGTGTGTTCTCTCTCACTCAAAACAAATAAACTTTTTTAAAAATTTTAATAAATAAATAAAAGGAAAAGGAAAAATTGGCCAAATCTGTGACAATTGAATGCATGAGGTAAGGAAAGGGAAATTACAGAACTTCCAAGTTTCTTGCTGGCAGACCTGGCAGACAGCGGCCCCACTGACCAAGGGAGAGAAAATGGGAGGATTTCACAGGGGCTGCGGGGAGGGTGAGCCTAGGACAAAGGGGAGTTTGTGGTCTGTGAGCTGACAAGTGAAAGTTCACAAGGGGGAGAAGATAAGGGCTGGAGCAGATGTGGAGCAGTGCAAGCCACGGGGGAAGACAACATGAAGGTCACGGCCAAGGGAGGAAGGGACGAAGAGCCTGTCAAGAGACTCAGCCGGATTCACATTGTCATTGCCTCAGGAACATTTCCCTGACTACCTTGTGAGCTCTTCTGGGAGGGCAGGGCCGCAGCTTCCAGTTCCTTCCCTCCATGCCCTTGGCTGGCTGGCGCACCTAGCTGTCCTCCCCTAGAGGGACCCCTCCTCCGTGCTTTGTTTATGCCTTGTCAAGTGCAAATTAGCCTGTTCTCTCACGTGGTGAACATTCACAAAAATATTAGTGAGCAGTAATGGTTTAATCCACCCTTCCCAGGATGTTGCTTATGTTCAGGTGGTGTCTTAGTGCTTTGAAAATTACCAGAAAAGCAGATGAGAAATGTGTTGGCAAAGGGAACCCAGTATTCCACCACTTTTGCACCAGCACCAGCACTGGGGACGTGGTGAGCTGGTGGGCGTATGTAGATGGTGCTGGGTCCACATTTGGAAAGCACTGGCTTGGGAACCAGACCACCTGGATTTGAATGGAAGGTCCTCTACATATGAGTACTGCAGACTTGGCACATCCCTCAAACTCATGGAGCTTTGGGTTCCTCATCTATTTTAGGCATAAAATAGTACTTGCCCTGGGGAAAACTGGGTGGCTCAGTTGGTTAAGCATATGACTTTGGCTCAGGTCATGATCTCACGGTTCATGAGTTCAAGCCCTGAGTTGGGCTCTGTGCTGATGGCTCAGAGCCTAGAGCCTGCTTCAGATTCTGTGTCTGTCCCTCCCTGCCCTTCCCTACCTCTCTCTCTTTCTCAAAAATAAATAAACATTACATTTAAAAAAAAAATAGCACTTGCCCTAAAAGCATAGTTGGCATGCTTTCTTGGCAAGAGGGTTTAGGACCCCTGGGGAATTAACTAGCCCAGTGCCTGAGTGATCCCACACCCTACATACGTGGGATTTAGAATTAATAGGATTGATCCACAGTGCTTAAGGCCCCAGCAGGCATTCTAGGGATGGAAAGAGGAATCCAGAGGCCCCAATGGGCCCAGTCTCTCCTGTAGTGTGTGTGTGTGTGTGTGTGTGTGTGTGTGTGTGTGTGTGTGTGTTGTGAGTGTGCACTCTTGTCTGTCTGTTCCCTGCGCAGAGATACACCATGGCTGGGGTGCCGCTAACCCTCCCAATCCCTGTTGCAGTGTGCCTTACTGGTGTCCTCCCTGAAGAACCAGTCTGGAAAACAACTGGAAAGCTCGGCCCTTCTGAAGGAAGAACCAAAGATGTTCAAGAAAAGAAGTCAGCCTAGGAAACTCTGTTCTTCCAAGCCCACAGCTCCCTCGGTGGCCAGAATGGTTTGACTCCCCTCCCAATAACACACCGTGGACCTAGTTGCCACCTTGTCTCCTGGTCTTTCCTAGATCTTACAATGACCCACCCAGGCCCCCAGACACCAGGGCCAGCAGAGTGGGGTGGGGGCAGGGGGCTCAGTGGTGAGTGTCCTGGGAACACCTCCAGCCCCCACCTCCTCTGGGGGATCTGCTTCTCAGCTCTGGAGGCGTCTCTGGCCTCCTCTCAACCACTGTTGGCTCTGTCTGGCTGTCTCAGCTTGGTTGCTGAGCCAGGTGCTAAGGGCTCCATGGGATTGGCACCCACTATTCTATCTGATGGCTGCAGGGCAGGAGGGCTTCTCCTGGAGGGTCTGTTGGGGCAGAGGAACTAGGGTATTAGGGTATCTAATGGGCTCCAGCTACTCCAGGAGCTACTGCTGCCCAAGGCTTAGCAGGGCCTGAAAGGACCCTGAGGATGGACCTGTGCCCGCTAGGGCCTTATCCCCTTAACCGCCGGTCCAATCTGTCCCGCCTAAAATCTCCACCGCTGCAGAAATCAGAGACCTCAGAGGACCCGGACTCCACAGTGCTGTGAGCAGAAGCAGCAAATACCTGGAGGTCTTCAGTGCTTCACTCACGGACAGATCCTTGCAAACACAGTGCATTTGCAAAATGAGAGGACCCGTCTGGATCGTGTGTCCCTTACTCCCAGCACGGGGGCTGCACTTCTGGGAGGTTCCATCCACACAGGCTCTGACCTCATTCAATCCTCAAGCAGGTTCCAGAAGCCAGCCCAGACACAAATTCCGGGACGAAACCCCAGAGTCTCGGGGGCAGTGTCCCAGGTCTTTGGTGCTTTCCGAGCTGATTTGGTGTGAAGAGGCTTGGGCTGTGCCAACGCCTCCAAAGAGCCTCCTTAAATGAGGGCCAGGGACTTGCTGGGGTAGCAGTAACCAGGCCTTTTTCACAGAAGCTCACCCAGTGGTGTGAGCTGGTTAGTCTAGGGCCCTAGGTGACTCTGTTCAGCCCTGGTCACATTCCACTTGTGCCCATTAATGAAGGACTCCTCCCTTAAAACTGGGATGCCCAAGTGGGCACAGAATTTACCCAAATGGTCACTTGTCATGCTGGAGGCCCAGAAATCCCAGTCCTAGGAAGACAGGTAACTGAAGAAATTTCTGGCAAATTCCACGGATGTGCTAGCATGCCGTCTCTCCTATTATCAAACACACACACACATGCACAGACTTTCTCATCTCAAACCCCAGTCTCCTCTGAATCTGCAGCAGGAGATGGGGCAAACATGTGGGAGGCATCGACTCCCATACGCCCCTCCCTGCACGGGTTCCCAACAGACAGGCTGAGACGGGTTTCATCCCCAGATTTGGGAAGGCGGGGAAGGTGATGCCTCTGGGCCGGCTCCTGGAACCTGGTGGCATTCTTAGAATGTGGGCAGTGCCCATGTAGACAGAACCTTCTAGAAACACAGCCCCTGGGATGGGAGTAAGCTACACACGATCTGGGCCTGCCACAGAGAACAGACCGCTGATAGGAAAGACGGCCTATTTTCTAGAGCCTTAAAGATGACCGTGACAGAGAGAAGAGCTCCCCCTTGAAAGCTCTGACACAGCTGCCACTCAGTGCCAAAGCCGGCATCCCAGCGGGTAAGCATAGCTGTGCTCGGGATGGTGGGGGGTTCGGGTGGGGCGGGGGGCGTGGCCAAGACATGTATTAATTACGATGGTAACCAGAATGATGATCACAAGTCTTGATCACGTGCTCACTCTTCTGCTAAGGTTGTCCCTTGTAAAGCTTTTAGTAATCAATCCTGTGTGACAGGTAATTTATTAGTTCCCCATTTCACTGATAAAGAAATTTACGCCCAGACCAGCTAAGTCATGACAGGGCCTCAGTATTTTTATTTAAGTATTCAGCTCATAGAAGCAAGACCATGTTTCTTCTTTCTTTCTTTTATTGAGAGAAAGAGAGAGAGTGTGTGAGTGGGGTAGGGGCAGAGAGAGAGAGAGGGAGAGAGAATCCCAAGCAGGCTCTGTGCTGCCAGCACAGAGCTCAGTGTGGGGCTCGAACTCACGAACTATGAAACCAAGACCCGAGCCAAGATCAAGAGTCAAAGCTTAACCGACTGAGCCACCCAGGCACCCCCATGTTATCTTATTTCTAATGCCAAAGACAGAGCAGAATGGTTCAGAGCAGAGTTGTGGAGTCAGCAAGACCTTGTTAGAACCTTGCTCTGCCCTTACTGATGCTGGGCCCCACTTGCCTCGACCATAAACTGGGGCACGTTGAGGATAAGACGAGATAGATTCCAGAAAGCACTTAGCTCCATGCCTGGTACACAGTGGTACTTGGTAAATGGCAGCTTTAACTGTTGCCGATCAGGTGAAGCCAGAAGACGTGGGGTAGTCCCATAGGACCTCAAGGCCATCTTGGAGCCCTATTTCAAAGGCAGAGCATAGCTGAAATTGACAAGCCTCCCAGGCAAGCTGGACAGTGTCACTGCGTGGCCCCATGAGGTTGCCCCAGACAACAGGCCAATTTTCCTCCAGCTTCAGCCCAGCCAGCGAAAGAAGGGACCAGAGAACAGAGGAGGAAGACCAAATGGAGGGAAGCAGAGACATCTCTCTCACTGTTTTATACAGAGACAGGGAATAATGTGGGTAAGTTGGAGGCTACACAGATGTCTGTAAGAACTGTAAGGTCAGCAGACCCCATGGGTAGGGAGACTTCTCCAGCTGTCCCAGGACACGGGCAGCAGTGTCACCGGAGTGGACCCATCCTCAAACCACTCCAGTGTCCCAGCCCAAGGAAATGGGCATGCAAATTCTTGATACCACTCATGCTTCATTCTTCAGAGGCAGTGTCCTCGGCTCTGAGGCTGACTGGGAAATTGGGAAGGGAATAGAGATGAGTGTCCTTGAGTCCCTACCCCCCCACCTTCCACCCCCACCCCCCACATTGATTGCTGCAAAATGATACAAACCCCCCTAGTAATGATTCACGGAGGAGTAGAGAGGGGAGGTCCCAACACTTCCCCTGATCCACCTATCAGCCTCCCTCTACCCTTCAGCAAATTTTGCCTAAGGAATTTTCCATCAGATTTGGTTGACAGAGAAATTAAATGAGAAAGGAAGCCAAAGGGGGGAGGGATAGGGAAGAGAGGTGCTTGAAGTGACCTCACTCTGTTTCTCCTAGGCTCTGTCTATAAGAAGTACCCTCAAGGAAGGGGGATACGAAGGGTTAACTCTTCTATCCGGTTGCCCAGGAAGGATGCAGTTTGCTCAAGCCAAGAGGTATTAAGTTCTTGGAACCTGCACATACCCCTCAAGCAATAATTCCTTTCACCAACCTTCCCCTTGTAGGAAGGTGGATATAGTTGGAAGTGGAGACACACCTGCTCACAATGACCGCTCAACATGGTGGGTGGGGAAAGAGTTAAATAGATGTGTGTTTGAAACCTGGGTCTTCGGCTTCCTAGCTGGATGGCCTTGGGCAAGTCATTTAGCTACACCCAATCTCAGTGTCCCATTTGTAAAATGAATCTGGTTGTATATCTGCTAGAATTGATGACTAATTTTATATTTTGGGTAAAGCCCTTAGTGGTGTCAGAACCTTTTGGCTGCAGACAGGGCACATCCCCCTTCTTGTTTGTATCCTGAAGACAGAACATCTCTCTTCCCACAGCCATTCAGTAGAAGTCTGAGCTGGCTCTGACTGAGCCAATCCTGGAGCCATGCTTGATTGTCATGAGCCTGCCCACTCTTGTATCTCTTATTGTGACAAAGGGACAGAGATCATCCTAATTGATTTAGAGTCTGAAGTTCAGGATAATCATGGCTTTTCACTCAAATTTTGTGGGAGAGTTGAAATGGATATTGGAAAAGCAACAGTGTCCACCAGACTAGGAAGTGGCAGATTCCCCGTTCCCAGTGTTTCTTGTGCATTTCTCCCCAGCACAGGGGAAAGAAATCCACATGGCATGGGTGCTCCATGAAGACCCAGAAACCCCACACTTCAATGCTCTGGTTTCTCTTCATATTGCATAAATCTTTCACCTTTTACCAGAAACCCCACACTTCAAACATGAGACAGATTTCAAATACAACGTTTTAACAGATGGGTCAGACCATCATTCAGACTGCATTACCCAAGGTAATAGTTCTTTCTTTTATTCTAAAGTGGGTAGCAAATTATGGGCTAAAAAAACTGAGGATGGAAATCTTCAGATACATCGGTCCCAGATGCACTCATCAGAAGTCAGGCCAGGGGCTGGCGTCAGCCAAATACTGCAACATCCTGCCCAGCGTAGAGATCAATGTAAGTCATGGCTTTTGTTGCTATTGTTTCCTTTCTCCCACCTCCTGCCTCCTGCCTTTCTCCCACCATCAGCCACAAATAGCACAATGTGTTGGGGAAAACTCCATGTGAATATATGTGCCGTGGCTTTTCTTCCTGCTCCTATCCACAAATTGGGACTGTTATTGGCAAATAGGGATACAGATCGTGGTGTTAGAAAAGTCAACTCCTTAGAGTGCCCGACACCATCCTCCAGAGCTAGAAGGGCTCCGTGGAGTGAGAATTAGAGTTGCTGAGGGGGTACCTGGGTGGCTCAGTTGGTTAAGCATCCGACTCTTGATTTTGGCTCTGGTCATGATCCCAGAGTCGTGGGATCAAGCCCCTCATGGAGCCTGCTTAAGATTTTCTTTCTCTCCTTCTCCCTCTGCTCTTTCCCCCTACGCGCTCTCTTGCACTCTCAAATAAAAATTAAAAATGAAACAGTTGCTGAGAATAGGGCAGTGGCTGAAGAACTCAGCAGAACTCTGTACCCCAGTACTGCTGATGATTCTGTTAAGATGGGGAGCAGAGGAGGTGACAGTGTTCTCTAGTTTCTAGTTTGGGGATAATTTTTTCATTGCTTTGACACTGGAACAAGCAAATTTAGTACAAATGAAAAATGATTCATGCTGGTTTTTTTTTTTTAGAAGACCCCATTTTCTATCTTTGCCAATTTATATGACATTATTGATGTTAGGGGAAATTTCTAGTAGCCAAAAGTAGCCACCAAATGCAAAATTATTCACCAGAAGGAGTTTATGGGAGTTTTATCATGCCGTCCCCTTCTCTGTCTGAGATCATCTTTTAGTTTGACATTTATGGACTTCCCATCCTACCATTAAGGATTTTCTAATTTAAAATTTAGAGACACTATGTTTTTTTAAATTATTTCAGTGACTGCATTTGCCACAAAACCATCATCCCAATTCCCCTACTCCTTCTAGAACCATAAATATAGTAGTTTGATAAAAGAAAAAAGCCTTTTAAGCAAATATAGATATGCCTAATAGATGTTTTGGAAATTATTAGCCACAACCAACAAAACTATTAAAGGAGGTGATGGGGATCCGAAGAAGTAGCTGACAGGGCAAAGTTCGCCTTGGCTTGTCTTGATCCAGGGGGTGGTGAGACACATCCAGTGGACGCCCAGGGAAACGGAAGCATACATCACGTGTCTGGAGAAGGTGACGAGGCGCTATGTCCAGAGGCTGCAGTGGCTTCTGTCTGGTGAGCCTGCCTGCCGTCTTGGAGTGCGGGGGGGCGGGGGGGGGTGAGGGGAAGTGGAATGTCAACCCCAGGGACGAGGGTCAGTCCTTCCCAGACCATGTATACAGGTCAGGGATGAGGCCAGGAGGGTCGTCCAGTTACAACATGATTTCTGGGTTCCAAGGTCAGGCAAGGTGCTAGATGACAGGGGGTGGAGCATGGGCCACTGGGCACCGGAAGGGACCCAGGCCTGTGCAGGCCCACCCTGCAAAGCCATGTCCCACCCCTTGCCTTCCTGGATGTGACTGAGGGGCTTGCTCTCAAGAGGCTCCATTCAACATCGATTGGACCGCATAGAACTTGTCTAGGAAGGCAGAAATGAGAGGGAGTCCCGACAGAGAAGAATCCCCTGTTCTTCTTTATAAAAGGGCACCAAGACCCCTCCAGGGCAGTCGAACAGCAGGGCTGGCCCAGGAGAGCCAAGCTCACACCCTAGAGGAGGGTGGACTGGAGATCAAGAGATAGGCGGACGCATCAAGTCCAAGAGGCCAGGCAGAGAGCTGGAGGTGGACAGGAGAATGTTTAGGCTTTAGGGCATGGAGGGTTCCTAGGACAACAGGAGGAAGGAGAGAGGGAGGCTTTTATAGAGGTCCCTATGTGGCCGCTCAGGGTCCTATACAGATTCATTAGATCCAATCCTCTGCAGTAGAACCTGGTAAATCAGACCATGTGCCATGGGGGATAGTGATGACTGCTGGCTTCCAAAGCCTCTGGGGGGCGCTGCCGGCTCCACGTGTAGTTGTCACGTCAGAGGCTGACATGGGGCGGAGAGGTGTGTGCCTCTCTCTGATCGCAGTCCACATTTGCTGCTGGGAAGGGTGTGAAGATCAGCGATGCCGCCACCTAATACTTCCAAACACCACCAACACTTCAAAACCCAGGACTACTTCACTTATTCAGTCGTTCATCATTCAACAAACGCGTGTCGCTCTCCTGCCGGGTGCTGGGGAGACGGTGGAGGGCAACACCCAACACGGTCCCTGAGCTCGTGGGGCATATGGAGACAGACGTTAACCAAAGAGTCTCAAAAACAAGTCTAATGTCACAGCAGTGACGTGTAGGGAGGAGACGGGCATGGTGCAGTGAGAGCATCTAAGAGGGGCAGTGGGCCTGGGTAGGAATATCATGGGGGGCTTCCCTGAGGAGGTGATATCTGAGCCAAGATCTGAAGAGTGAATAGATGTTAGCTTGGCAAAGAGAAAAAACAGACATGTCTGAGGGGCTGGGGAGACACTGAGTATAAGGACTGAAAGGAAGCCTGTGTGGCTGAGGATGAGGGAGAGTAAGAGTGAGACCATCCCAGAGAGACGAGGCCAGGCCCAGACTCGGTCCTTTATCCTAAGAGCAATTAAAGCCACTAAATGTTTTAAATAAGGGGCAAATGATGAAGTTAGCCCTGGCAATAATCCCCCTGGAATAGAAATTGTTGAGGGGATGGAGCGGAATCAGGTGACCTTGTAGTAGCGCAGGTGAAAGCTCAGGCTAGCTGGGAGAGGCGGGGATGATGGAAATGGATGGACTAGGCAGAGTCAGAGAGCTGCGGGGGGGGGGGGGGGGGAAGCGACAGGGCTCGGGGGCTTGCGCTGTTTCCACCATCTGGTTCCTAAGACGATCAGCCGGCTGTTTGTGGTTGGAGTTTCCTCGATGGCTGTCTGGCCACCCTCATGGAATGTCTCCCATGCCTCCGGATGGCCCCTCTCTGTCCTCATGTTGACATGAGCATTGCCGGAGAACCCCGCAGATGAGTCCTGGAAGATTCCCCAGTGGGTCCAGCCAGCTCACTCCATCTTTTCCTGGACAGCAGCCCATCTTTTCTGTGGCAGTTTTTCCATTTTTTCTGGCTGCCTCCAGGAAGGTCCCTGAGGTGTGATTTGAGAACGCTGGACCCGTCATGCTCTGATCTTCTGCTTTCCCCTAGGTCACTTCTGTATTTAGCCTCTTGAAACCAGAAGGGCCAGGGTTAGTGGTTGTCTGACTAAAGTGTGGGTTGGAGGACATGGGTTTTTCAGTGGTCACCACCAGTCTATGTGGCCCTGGCAGGTCCCCAGCCCTGTTTCCCCTGGGGATAAATCCCAAAATCCTTTCCTAACCTCACCAGCTTTACCTCTTGCTGTCTCCTCCCCGTGAGTCTCTCCATCCCAGTGGGAATCCTCCTGATTCCTTACACAGTCTTTCTCTCTGTCCTTGAGCATGCTATGCTCTTCTCTGGCCCAGGCTTTCCCAGGCAGGTCCTTCCACACCTCCACCTCTTTCTTCGACTAGCTTCTGCTCATCCTGCAGTAGTAGCTCACCCATCAAACTCAGATTCTTCCCATTACGGGCTCTGTCATAACCCACGGAGAGCCATAACTATTGATGTAACGTCGGTCTAACCTGCCCAACTCTCGCTCCATGAGGGCAGGCACCCTCCCTCCATTGCACTTTGCACAGCGCTGGGCTCTGCTCTTCTCTGCTGACCAGCTGATGGACTCTGTGCTCCCTAACATCTTTTCCAGCCCCAAACAATACCATAAGGCCACTTAGTCCAGGCGCTTAACTCTAAGGATGAGGAAACTCAAGGCCAGAGCAGGTACAACCGCTTATGCAGGTGATTGCAGAGCACAGGCAAAGACCCGGCTGAAACCACGACATCCCAAAGCCCAGGACACTGATGGGCTCAGCCCTTGGACAACCGATGCCCCATCCCCATCGCACTCCGTGACAACGGCACAAAGGCCGTCTCCCTGTGGGTTAACATCTGATTGTCCACCAGTCAGGAAATGCGTGTATTTGGTAGACCTTGTATTTGATAGCTGCTGTGAGAAAAACCAGCAGTGGGGGAAGCGACCCCTCACTCCTTCCCCGCCTCCGCCCCCACCCCCTCGGAGCAGGGAGCCGCCGATTATTTGGCACCATTTTGGAGAGTAAAGTGTGCATCCTGGTGGACACGTCAGGATCTGTGGGCCCCTACCTGCAGCAGGTGAAGATGGAGCTGATTCTGCTGATTTGGGAGCAGCTGCGGAAGCACTGTGACAGGTGAGAGGCAGGGGCGAGTGGGTGCGGGGCAGGACGATCAAAGGAGAAGTGCTTTGGACTTCCCCCTTCACTGTTCACAAACCTGCAGGCATAGCTTATTCGAGCAGTAGAGAACACTGCATCCCATTGCAGAAGTAATCCATCTCAGGCCCAGGGACCATTGCAAGAAGAGCAAAGGAACCAGCAGGTGGCTTTCAATTGTAGATTTCAGCTGAACTTGATTTTTAAAAAATTATGTTTTTTATGTATTTTTGAGAGACAGAAAGAGAGAGCATGAGCAGGGAAGGGTCAGAGAGAGAGGGAGACAGAATCCAAAGCAGGCTCTAGGCTCTGAGCTAGCTGTCAGCACAGAGCCTGATGAGAGGCTTGAACCCAGGAACCATGAGATCATTACCTGAGCTGAAGCCGGAAGCCAGATGCTTAACCGACTGAGCCACCCAGGCATCCCTGAACTTGATTTTTTAAGAGACAGGGGTTTGGGGTTGTTCATTTCCCTGAACTTGATTTTTTATGAGATGAGGGTTTGGGGTTGTTCGTTTTCTCTACCCAGAGAAATTGGTGCTAGGAGACAGTAGGAGACTCTGGTCCTAGACTGGGACTCATCCTTGCCTTAATATTAATGACAGTAAACATTTATTGAGCACTTGCTGTGTACCACGCACTTTACGTACATGATTACATTCAATCCTCATGGCACCCCAATGATGTATTGCCATTATTATCCCCATTTTCAGAAAAGGAAATTAGGGCTTAGAGAGGCTAACTTGCCAGAGATCACATGACCTGTAAGTGGCCGAGATGGGATGTAAATCTATTTCAGTCTGCATCTAGAATCTTCAGTGTGTACCTCCTTCCTCTCATTCTCCCCCAAGGGCCCCTGGGCTCTGCTACAGGGTCTTGACACTGATAAGCATGCACAGCCTCCCCGAGGTTACTTCACCCAGGCATCTTCTAACCCAGCTCTTTCACCTCCACTCTGCCGCTGCCTTTCCCACTCCCTTCCCCAGGTTTAACCTGCTCAGCTTTGCGGAGGACCTGCAGCTGTGGCGGGACACTCTGGTGGAGACCACAGATGCAGCCTGTCACGAGGCCATGCAGTGGGTAACCCACCTGCGCGCCCGGGGGAGCACCTCAGTCTTGCAAGCATTACTGGCAAGTTTTACCCCCCAGCCCGGCCCCATAGCACAACAGAAATACCATCACCCCCTCTACTGATCCTGCAGGATGCTTCCAAATTACAAAGAGCACTTTTAGATTTACTGTTACTTTATTTCATCCTCCCAACTACCTAGTAAGAAAGTGATCCTCATGCTCACTTTATAGAAGACACACAGGCTCAGAGAGGTTAAGTGACTCACTGGGGTTAACCAGCCAGCAAGTGGGCCATGGTCTTTCTCCCAAACCTTGGCAGCTTCCTTGGTCTGTGGTAGGCTGAAAGGAGGGAGGGGAGGGTCTCCCACTTTTAATGGAGAAGTCAGTGGGATCCAATCAGAAATATTTCCCTTGGGGACTGCAGGCAACTAGTTTTTGCTCTTTCTGGTTAGCTCCTAGCCCTGAGCCAGACCACCCTCCCATGTTCTTTCAGAAAGCCTTCACTTTCCACGATGTGGAAGGATTGTACCTCCTGACTGACGGGAAGCCAGATACAAGCTGCAGCCTTATTTTAAATGAAGTCCAAAGACTCAAAGAGGAAAGAGATCTGAAACTGCACACCATTTCCCTGAATTGCTCAGGCAGGTGGGCAAAAAGGAGCAGGGCTGAGCTGTAGGCCTTTCCCACGGCTGTGTGTGTGAGGCGCATGCGTGAGCAGCTGGCCCAGTCCAGGGACTCCCCTTAGACCCTGATCTCTCCGCGGCCCACGTCTGTGAGTGAGAAATGGGAAGGGCCTGGGCAGGCGTTACACAGAGTGAAAGGTCTCCCTCCACCCCCAGCTTACCTCTCATAGGCCCCGCTGTCCTGACTTTCTCCAGCATGGACAGTCCATTCCCACGGTCGCCTGTGGTATCCTCCCTTCTGATCTTTCTCGGGAGCACATTTGTGAAAGTTGACGGGAAAAGCATTTAAAGTAGCACTGGTATGGTTATTTTTATAAACAATCACCATAGAGGAACATGTGTTGGACAAGAGAGATTCTGCTTCTTCAGAAAAAGACTTTAATGTCATTGGCAAAACTGCGATTACTTAGGTGCATTTTTTCCTTAATGTTCATGTTTGAGAGAGAGAGACCCAGCCCAAGTGGGAGAGGGGCACAGAGAGAGGGAGACACAGAATCTAAAGCAGGCTCTGAGCTGTCAGCATGGAGCCTGACGTGGGGCTTGAACTTAGAATGATGAGATCATGACCTGAGCGGAAGTCGAACATTTAACTGACTGAGCCACCCAGATGCCTCCCTTTGGTGCATATTTGATCATGTTTACCTGCGCTGGCTACTCGTCCAATTAAGGAGCAGGCCACGAGCTTTCCCCGCTCACTGCCGCCGCCCATGAACTGACAGGGGTTGGGCTTGGTGATGCTGACATGGTCTCAGTGGCACAGAGCCTCAGGGTCCAGGGCCCGTTGGCACACAGACTTGAGCCCCCCACAGGCTAGGGGTGCACAGGGAACCTGCCTGGCCAGTCAGCCGCCCAGCCCCAGAACGTCTGTTCTCCCAACTAGGGCGGCGGTTGACTTCCTGAGAAATCTAGCCTCCCTCACGGGGGCCCGCTATCACTGCCCCGTGGATGAGGACACACTCTTCAAAATCCACGGCCTGCTGACCAAGGGCTTCACGGATGAAAGGGTAGGTTGTGGAGCGACTGAGTGAAGTCTGTTCAAACTTCTCGATGTAACGTCAATAGATGTGGGGTTTTCCCCCTTCTCACTGAAAGGATCTCTGCTTCTCTTGTGAGAATGCCAAGTATTGGCCAAAAAGGGCTGTGTTTCCCGGCTGTTCTTCCTCTAGGCTGGCTCTCCTCCGGGTGGGAAAGCAACAGAGCTTGGAGGTGTTATTTATTGAGTCAGTCAATCAGTCAAACATCTCTACACCCAACCACCAAACATGGGGCTTGAACTCACAACCCCAAGATTAAGAGTCACATTCTCTGCCTATGGAGCCAGCTGGGTGCCCATGAAGGTGTTATTTACTAATAGAACAGTTCACATTCTTTGCACTTACTTTGTGCAGGTCCATTGCTTTATACAGATTACCCCTTTGAATCCTCTCAACCACTATTATACCTAGTAAACAGATGAAAAAACAGGCTCAGTATGGGCTAGCATACCTAAAGACATAGCACATGGTAAAGCCAAAGCCCAGACACCCTTGCTCTTAAACTCTTTGCTTTAAGTCCTGCTTATTTCTGTCTCCTTGTGTTCAATTCATTGAAACACAGATATTCAAGTGATCTGAGTAATAAATCTGGTAAAGTCACGGTTTCTAGCACACATGCAAGATAAGAGAATACCAAAGATCCTCTCCTGGTCTGACTGAAAAGTTAGGCGCATGTTTATACCACTTAGGAGTATGGTGCTGCCAATTAGAACATTTTCAAGGCAACAAATTATCAAGTAAGACAATCAACCAGAACTCCAGATTTCTTTTCGGAGGTTAAAGACGACTATCACAGGGCATGGCATAATTGGTGAGGTCAAGCACTTCGCATGACTCCTTCATTCAAGTACCTCTTCCAGGGATAAATATTACAGATTGTTCAGAGAACAGAACAAGTAACAGTAACAAATATTCAAATATTCACCCGTCCTTCTAACACAAGAAAGCAAACTTGACAATATTGCAAAAGGTCCTCAGTGTGATGCCGCATCAGATCAGATTCTTTGAATAGTCTCTGGATGCAGAAGGCGATCATTCTTCTCCTGCTGCCAAGGACAGAGGCAGCCTTTGGTCTCTTGCGTACATTCTCTTGCTGATTCCGAGGACATGTGTTTTCAACACCAGCCTCTGGAATTCCACTGGTTGACTTAAGAGAAAAGCTGCCTGTGAAGCTCTGTTTTACTAGAAGCCATAGGGAAAGGGCAGAGTAGACTTCACTGGGAAACAGTGAGATAAGGAGTGTGTTCCATTTCTGTTCTACCGGGAACAGAGGCGCCATCTGCCGTGAAGTTCAGTGACCATCTTGGTTCACTGCTACCCACTCCACTGATCTCAGATACCTTACCTCAAAGTGTTCCACTTGCAAAATGGCTGCCTTGGCAAGTGGTGAGCTCCTTGTCCCTGGAGGTATGCAAAACAAGGCCCACAGATTTCCTGCACTGGGTGGGAAGCTGGATTTGAATAGCTCTAATTTTTTTTTTTTTCCCTGAGATTTTGGATTTTCAGGTTGCATCTGGTCATTTACTGGATCTAATTTCACACTCATGTCCCCTTTCCAAGGATCCCGGATTGCCACTATTTGAAGGAGATGATTTGAGGATACTGGCCCAGGAGATCGCCAAGGCCAGAAGCTTCCTCTGGAAGGCCCAGTTCTTCAGGTATGCCCTTTGAGCAGCCCCTCACACCTGCCTTGTGGCTCTAGCCCACCCAGACCCTGGTCATGGGACAGCCTTCCTTCAAGAGCGCCTGCCTGCTTCTCCCCACCAGGCCCAGAAATCTGGGCATTGGGGGACCTCCTCACTTCATCTCCCATCCACTAGGTCCCAACTCCAGAAGAAAAACAACACAGAACCAAATGTCACTCTTTTCTAGAGAAGGGTTCTCAGGTAAGAGGAGGAGATGGGCCCTCGGTCTTGTAAGTATCCAGCAAGGGCCAGGCCGCATGCTCTGTGTCATGGGCATAGTAACTATGGGGAGGGACCAGAAATGATGATTCCTCTAAACTGAAAGGCCATCTTACAAATAATCACTCGCTGAGCACACACGGGCCCTGAAGGTGAGGGATCCTAGAAAGCTGTAACCCAGAGTTCATCCCCAGGAAATATGATCCCAGGCACCAGGGCTCTCTGGAAGCTGAGGGAGGGAAGGCTCTGCCATCCCAGGTCCGCTCTGATGTTCCTGCCCTGTCCCCCACCGCACCCGATGCCCCAGCCACGAAATTATCACTCGCTGGAAAGCCCTGCCTGGAAACGTTCTTCTTACCTCCGTCTGCCTGGTGACTTCTGCTCCTCCACCAAGGCACGGCTGATGTGGCATCAGCTCCACTGTGAAGATGTCCCTGGGACCCACCAAGAGCTGGGAGCCTCCCACCGCATCCTGACCAAACATCTCCTCATCACAGAGGCACTTAGCACTTAGGATGCTCGGCTTCCTCACTCCTTTTGCCAACTCTTTTTCTTGACTATGAGCTCCCCCAGGATGAGGCTGGTGTCCTAACCATCTCTAGGTCCCCTGGAATGTCCTAACAATCCCTAGCCACCCCCCCTCCTTGCCTCGGGGGCAGATGTAGTAAGCTGTGAACAAGCACCCGGCTTCGCTGCGGGAGCCCAGCTCCAGAAACCGGCCAGAGGGTGTTATTTCTGTCCTGGTCCCTTCACTCTCTGCTTCCCACCACGCTGGTCTAGGGGGGTGATGCAGACTCACCGGCAGCAGATCTTGGGAGAGGAAACAAGTGAGCCCCCTACCTGTTCAACCAAAGTGAATCAGGTCTGCTCTGGAGCTGAGTCCAGAGAGAGTGGTCTGCTCAAGCAGGTGAAAATTTGGTTGGGTCCACTGGGCCTGGCCCTGCTGCGTCCATCTGGAATGAATATCTCATGTGTTATGTGGTCTGATTTCCTGAGACCAGAAAATATTGCTTTTATTTAATAGAATCAAAATGACTTTTAAACTGAAGTGATGATCGTTTGTGTGTGTGTGTGTGTGTGTGTGTGTGTGCAAATTTTTGGTGATCTAAAATGTTAGTAAAAGACTCATATGCAGGGGAACCTGGTAGCTCAGTCAGTTGAGCCTCCAACTTCGGCTTAGGTCATGATTTCATGGTTCATGAGTTGGAGCCCCAGTTGAACTTGGTGCTGTCAGCGCACAGAGCCCGCTTCAGATCCTGTGACCCCCTCTCTATCGGCCCTTCCCCATATGTGTGTACATGCTCTGTCTAAAATAAATAAAACATTTTTAAAAGACTCGTATGCAGAATATATGAAGAACTCCAAATCAATAAGAAACAGATAAACATCCTAATTTTTTGAAATGGACAAAACACTCAAACAGGTACAAACAGACGATAGTATATGAAAAGGTGTTCAACAGGCTTATGCATCAGTGAGATGCAGATTAAAACCACAATGATAGGGGCGCCTGGGTAGCTCAGTTGGTTGAGCATCTGGCTCTTGATTTCGGCTCAGGTCATGATCTCACAGTTTGTGGGTTCAAGTCCTGTGTCAGGCTCTGTGCTGACACTGCAGAACCTGCTTGGGATTTGCTCTCTCTCTCCTCTATCTGCCTGTCCCCTGCTCATGCTGTCTCTCCATCTCAAAATACATAAATTAAAAAAAAAAAACCACAGCGATACACCACTGTATGCCCACCAGAATGGCAAAAAGTAAAAAGACTGACGGTATCAAGACACAAAGCAGCGGCACTCTCCTGCATTGCCAGGGTGGGAGCAGGGCAGTGTAAATTGGTCCCACCACTTTGTAAAACTGTGTGACAATTTTTTCTGAAGGAAAACATACACCTATTTTATGACCTAGCAAATCCACTCCAAGAGAAACAAGTGCATACATTCCATAAAAGACAAACACAAAACTGTCTTTACAGCACCTTTATTCATAAGAGCCAAAAACTGGAAACTATCTAAATGTCTTACCAAGGCTAGAATAGACAAATAAATTGTGATATATTTGTACATGTGGACAGGTTGATACATTTATGATACATTTGTACATATGTACAGTGTACCTTTCTACACATCCATTTCAAAAATAGCTCAGTAGGGGCGCCTGGGTGGCTCAGTTGGTTAAGTGTCTGACTTCCACTTCAGCTCAGGTCATGATCTCATCCACATCCGGCCCTGTGCTGACAGCTCAGAGCCTGGAGCCTGCCTTGGATTCTGTGTCTCCCTCTCCCTCTGACCCTCCCCCACTCACGCTCTGTCCCTCTCTCTCACAAAAATAAATATTAAAAAAAATGTTTTTAATAGCTCAGTAGGTTAAGCATCTGACTCTTGATTGCTGCTCAGGTCATGATTTCACGATCATGAGATCCAGCCCCACAGCGGGCTCCTCACTGGGTGTGGAGCCTGCTTAAGATTCTCTATCTCCCTCTCCCTCTGCCCTTTCCTGCCTACCTTTCTCTAAAAGTGTGCATAAATAAATAATATAAATAATAATGAGCTATAACTACATTCAACAATATACATCCATCTTATGATCAGTGTCAGGCAAAAGAAAAATATGTAGTAATTCTATTTATGTGAAGTTCAAGAAGAGACAAAACTCTTGCTGACAATAAAAGTCAGAATAGCGGCTGTGAGAGTCCTACATGGGCATTTGAAGTGCTGGAAATATTTTATAACTTCATCTAGATAAAGTTGTAAAATTCAAGTTGTTTAAAACACACACACACACACACACACCCCCACCCAGCCACCCCCATAGTTCACTAAGGCTTGACAAGCCCAGGCTATGGTCAGGCTCTGTGCTGGGCGCAGGGAGGCAGCAGGGACCATAGCCCCCGCCCCCCCCCCCCCGCCCCCCGCAGATCTCAGTCTGGCCACTGTCTGGGATAGGTGTCCTTTCTCGTCACCCCTACAAACAGAGAAAATGGCCTGTGGTTTTGTATTGCTTTGCTAGTGTTACCATAACAAAGTAGCACAAACTGAGTGGCTGAAATAATAGGAATGTCTTGTTTCCAGCTCAGGAGGCTGCAAGCTCGAGATTAAGGGACGGGCAGAACTCCGAACTTCACATGACGCTCGCCCTGTGTGCATGTCTGTGTCCACATCTCCCGCTTTCATGAGGCCATCAGTCACAGTAGACCAGGCTCTACTCTATATCACCTTATCTTGAATTACATCCGCAATGGCTATTCCAAGGCCACATTCTGAGGTACCGAGTGGGGGGTGTTAGGACTTCAACATGTGGATTTGGGGGACAAAGGAGGGACACAATTCAACTCATAACTCTTGTGTTGTTAATGATGCTCTTAGCAGGACAACAGCCCCCAGCCAGACCTGGGGATGGGAGTCCTGTGGCCCTGTTGGTGGGGAGAGGGGAGGCTGGTCTTGGTAAATGCAACAATGGACACGGTTTGGATGTGTTTGGGGAAGTGGTGAAGCATAGGACATAGGTTTGAACTCCAACCTCTCATATAATGGTAACCTGACCACTGGTGGAGCCCTGCCTGGGCAGGGGCCATACGGCTGGCATATATCTTGGATGCCCCAAGCCCAACGTCACAGCTGTTCAACACATGAGACTTCCAGTTTGCAGAAGAAGAAACTGAGCGTTGTAGTTGCCGAAGACACGCAGCAAGAAAGTGGCAGAGCCAAGATTAAAAGCCAGGGCTGACCCCACGGCCGTCTCCCACCAGACTTTGAATCCCTTTTCATCTCTCTGAACTTGTTTTCCTGACTCTAATATTGGGCCAAGACAGAGTTGTGAGGAGTAAGGAAGATACCTTAAAACCTGGCACCTGGCACCGCTGGCTAATGTTTTCTTTCCTCTTCCCCACACCCACCTATGACCACAGAGGAGGCTCCACTGGGTGAAGCCTTTCCAGTAGCTGCTTCAAACCAAAGTCACCAGGCATCGGCGGAATTCACGGCTCAGTAGGCCCTCAGAGCAGCCCCAGCTGCCTGGCACATGCCTTCCCCTCTGCCACTGCCCCTTGCAAATGGGGTTTTCCAGGGATGGGATGTGATCCAGCCGGTACCCAGAGGAAGGGAAAGCCCAGCACTGAAGAAACACCCCTACACGTGGAATGACCCCTCTGAGGACGAATGAACCCAGAAATGGGTGGAAGAATACGAGAAAGGAAGGGGAGAGAGATGGGCGGACAGGAGGCAAGAAAGATACATGGAATGAATTAGATGGATGGAAGGCTGGATGGATAGGTGGAAAGATGGAATGACGGATGCATGGATGGTTGGGTAAAATGAATAGGTGAACGGACAAAAATAGGAAAAAAAATTGCGTGGGAAAAGGGATGAAGAGACAAAGACAAAAAATAGTTGGGATGATGAATAGGTGGACGAGGAAGAAGGGAGGGAAGGCAGGAAGCGGCAGGAAGGCAGGACACAGCCTGCACAGAGAGGAACGTCCAGGGGAGCGGATGGATGGGTAAGAGGGTGAAGGAGGAAACATTGTTTCTTGGGGTCCTAGGACCACTTTGCGGCAGGACAGGCCAGCACGCAGGACCTTTGCGTCTTTTGCCTCTCTACCAGCAGCTAAGCCCATTTTACCCCAACGCTGTTCGGCGGGCCTCAGTTTCCCTGCGGTGAGAGCCTGCACCAGGCCCTAGAGAGTCCAGGTGTTTCCAGGCCGGGTGTGGGCGGGGCGGGAGGCGCGGGGCGGGTCCCGGAGCCCCGCCCCAGGAGGCGGCCGCCCAGCTGCGCCCGGGCTCCGCGCTGAGTAGGTGGGCGCAGCGCCGGGAGCACGCAGCGCGGCGGGAGCCCAGCTGGGTGAGCGCAGCCGGGCTCTGGCGGGGGTGAGGGGTAGGGGTTGGGGTTGGGGTTGGGGGCCGGCGGTCGGGGACCCTGGGACAGGGGGCGAGGCGGGGAGCGGGGCTGAAAACACGGCCGAGCTGCCGGGGCCGGGGCTGGGGCGGCTTCCGGAGTGGGGGGCACCTGCTCCTGCCCGCCCCCGCGACGCGCTGTGGCCGGGGAGGGTCCCTGGCGCCCCTTCCTCAGTTACTTTCACCAAACTCCACTTTGGACCCCCAGGATCCTGGACCCAGGCCGACCCATTTACTGAGACTCCATCAAAGTTAACGAATGTTCTCTGAGCCTCAGTTTCCATGTCTGGGTGATGCGAACGGCAGCCTCTACTGCTCAGGACTGCCAGGAGAATTAACTGCCGCCCTGGCTGAGGTCAGCCGGTGCTTGGCCACCGCGCTCCCAGATGCAGAGCAGCTCCCTGTGGTTTCATGCCATAGGCAGCTACTTAGCACCTGCTTGCTGCCAGCGCTGTTCTAGGTGCTGGGGACGCAGAGCCCTCCGGGAGCATGCCTTCCAGTGGTTTGCCAAGAGCCTTGGCTTCTGTTTTTTCATGACTGTCTTGGTGAGGTAGACAGAGCAGCCAGGATTATTTGGGTCCATTTTACAGCTGTGGATACTGAAGTACAGTGAGGTTGTAAGGATTTTGCCTAAGGGCTCACCCAAGTCTTTGTCACCAAAAAGCATCCCCATAGGATAAAAAGACAACTCCAGTCCCAGAGACCAGTCCCCAAAACAGAGTCCTAGGCAGAGAAGGGCTCCACTCAGGGGCTGCATCCTCTCCCCTCCTCGTAGGGGAATTAGACTCATCCCTGTGGTGACTCAGATTTGGGATGTCTCCCCACTCTTAAACCCATGAGTGCCAGTGTTTATACAGCGTGTGACTGTGTCCCTCACCTAGAGCTTTGGAGAGCGGGGCAGCAATAAGGAGGAGACCAAAAGATACAGCCCCTGTAGCTGTCAGGGTCTCTGCCCCTTGACACCACCAGCAACAACCAGGGGCTCATCACTCAATCACTTTGTTGTGCCCATTCTTTTTTTTTTTCTTTTTGTTTATTTTGAGAGGGAGAGAATGAGAGAGAGATAGAGCATAAGCAGGGGAGGGGCAGAGATAGAAGGAAAGAGAGAGAGAAAAACCCAAGCAGGCTCTGTGCCAGAGTACAGATTCCAAAGCTGGGCTCGAACTCACGAACCCTAAGATCATGACCTGAGCCAAAATAAAAAGACTCTTAATTGACTGAGCCACCCAGGTGCCCTGTGCCCATCCTTTTTTTTTTTTTTTTTTTTTTTACAGCCAGTAGGCATCATGCAGAGCAGAGATACCTATCTCTGTATCCATAAGGCCTGGCATACAGTTGGCCCACGGTACATAGTCACGGCTGTTATTCATTGTGATGATGATGATCTGCACCTCGTGCTGCCTCAGCCACAGGTGGAGCAGGAGGCAGGGTGTGGGCTGAAGGTGGTGATAGTGACCGACAGCTGGATCATTTTAAGTCTGGAGTGAGGACAGGATCCTCCGTGCTGGACCCCAGGGTTCATGGACCTGATCCTGAAGCCAGCCGAGGGCTTGGGCAGACCTGGTGGTGCCAGCTGCCTGCAATCCTGGGGTACCTGGGAGAACCAGAGGCTGCAGGTTCAAGGTGGAGGTGATGCAGCTTTTCGAATCATGTGCAGGTTTCCAAGCACAGAGCCCTTTTAGATCCCATGGGATTTCTCCCCTTCCCCCTCCCTTTATTTCTTCTCCTCTTCCTTCTCTTCTATCTCTTTCTCCAGGAAACCCTCCCCATCTTCCCAGTCAGAAAGCAGTCACCTCCAGTCTGATGGGCTTCCCCTGGGCATGATTTATTCTGCCTTCCTCTGGTACTGCATGGGAATGGGGATTTTGAGGAACTCTTAGAAAAATCAGAAATGCTCGGTGTAAACCTCAGCCGTGCAGTGTGACTTTGGGCCTCAATTTCCCCAATTGTAAAACCTAAGGGAGGCAGCAGCTGCCTTGAAAGTTCTAAAAATTCTGGTTTTTTTTTTTAAATTTTTTAATGTTTTATTTATTTTTGATAGAGAGAGCATGAGAGGGGGAGAGGCAGAGAGAGAAGGAGACACAGAACTGGAAGCAGGCTCCAGGCTCTGAGCTGTCAGCACAGAGCGTGACACGGGGCTCGAACCCACGAACGTGAGATCTGACCTGAGCCGAAGTCGGAGGCTTAACCGACAGAGCCACCCAGGTGCCCCGAAAGTTCTAAAAATTCTGAAAGGGACAAGTTCACTGGGAAGCCAGAGGGTCTCTAAGCCCTACCAGGAGTTCCCCTTAGTCTGATAATCCATATGACTTGAGACAACTCTAGAACATTCTTTCTATTTTTCTTTACAGATGGACAGATCCTGGTCTGTATGGCTCAGTAGAGAATGAAGCCCAGCCCAGCAGGCTCCTCCCCAGAGGCCTGCAAAGCTGCAGGCCAGGGCGAGAAGAGCTGCCCTGTCTGCCAGGCCTGGGGAGGAGTCTCAGGCCTGGGGTCTGAGTCAGGGCCTTGGCCGGGAACTGGTGCAGTTTCAGGGCCTACTACTATTCTAGGGCCTGGGCCAGGGCCTGGGGCCATGTCAGGACCTGGGCCAGGGCCTGGTGTGGTTCTAGAACCTGGACCAAGGCCTGGTGCTGCTTCAGGACCTGGACCAGGGCCTGGTGCTACTCCAGGACTCGGACCAGTGCGTGGTGCTGTGTCTGGACCTGTGCCAGAATCTGGTGCCGTTCCAGGACCTGGACCAGGGTCTGGTGCTGTGTCCAGACCTAGGCCGGGCCCTGGTGCTACTTCAGGACCTGAGCCAGGTCTGGGGCCTGGGTCAGGAGCTGGGTCAGTACCTGGGCCAGTACCTGGGCCAGTACCTAGGCCAGGAGCTGCACCATTACCTGGGCCAGGGGTAGAGCCTAGGCCCAGACGGGGATCTGGAACTGGCCCCAAACCCAGTGAGCCAGAGACAGCCCCAACACCGGCCCTGCAGCAGAAGACTCAGGCCACACCCGTGCAGGCCCCTCGGCAGAAGGTTCTGGTGACTGGAGGAGGAGGCTACCTGGGCTTTAGCCTGGGTTCTAGCCTGGCCAAGAGCGGCAGTTCTGTCGTCCTGCTCGACCTCCGCCGACCGCAGTGGGAGCTGTCCCCGGGGACTGAGTTCATCCAGGTGTGGTGATGACCATCTTGGGGACTGGTGGGGGGGCCCAGGCTGTGCTGGTGGAGGTCTGGGGACAGCGTCTGATGTGAAATCGGTGGTGTGGTATTGAAGAGCACAGGCTCTTGGAATCAGACTATTTAAACTCTGGCACTTCCCACCTGGGCAGCCGTGGCCACAAAGCGCCACATGTGTGAGCCTGGTGTCCCCGTCCATAGAAAGGATGCACACAGGTCTGCTGGGGAGGCCGTGAGACAGTGCACATAAAACCCGAGCACAGCCTCTGTGAATTAGCTTGGTAAACGGAGCCACTGACGTCGATGAAGACGATGATACCCTGTAGAATCATACACTAAATCCTGCCCCACAGCCTCTCCCACGGGTGCTCAGCCTGGGTCAGGGCACCAGCTCTGGGACCTGGCAAGTGCCAGGTTGGCATCTCTGCCTTGGTCCCAAACCTCTTGGCCCCATCTCTTCCTTCTCTGTTTCAGGCCGATGTCCAAGATGAAGAAGCCCTGTATCGTGCCTTCAGAGGGGTGGACTGCGTCTTCCACGTGGCCTCCTACGGGATGTCCGGTGCTGAGAAGGTGAGCGCCCCAACATCCAGTACCTGGGGTCACACGGAATGGGGTTCAGATCCTGGTTCTGCGTAACCACCACTTTACGTGCCCTGTATTCACTACCACCCTCCACCGAATCCAGGAAAGATGTAGGCCATTCCCAGCCTGGATTTTGCATCCATGGGACCACATTTTTTGCTGTGTGACCCAGGGCGAGTTAACCTCTCTGAGCCTCTGTTTCCTCATCTATGCTAGTATTTCCCTCAGAACCTCCTCAGGGTGAGGTAGTTACCAAAACACCCTTCGACTCAGAAATTACCCTGTGTATATATTTGCAGCATTGCTTTAAATAACAGAACACAGGAGCAAAGTAAATGCCCATCAGTTAAGGACAATTTAAATAAACTGTGAAGTCTCCACACACTGAAACTCTATGCAGCCATTCAAAAGAGCAAAGTAACTCAGTATGTGCTGATAACAGAACAGTTTCCAAGGTGCAAAACCAGTGTTTAATATGCTCCTGCTTGTATACAAAGAGAAGCAGCTAGAGTACTCATGCTCACACATGTGTATGTGCTGACATTAATAAGTATAGATTAAAAAAATTTTTTTAATTAAAAAAATAGGTATAGATTATGTCTAGAAATACATAGGACTGTCATTGTAACAGTAGCCACCTCCTTGGGGGCTGGGGAGAAGGGCTGGGAGTCAGGAATGGAAAGAAAATTTCCTTTTCACTTATATACACTTTTTGCTGTTTGAGTGATTTTTTAAATGTTTATTTACTTATGCTGAGAGGCAGAACATGCACACATGTGTATGTGGAAGGAGGAAAGGGGCAGAGGCAGCAAGAAAGAAAAAGAGAAAGAGAAAGAGAGAGAAAGAGAATCCCAAGCAGGCCCTGCACTGTCAGCACAGAGCCCAACATGGGCCTTGAACTCATGACTCTGAGATTAAGACCTGAGCTGAGACCAAGAGCCAGACACTTAAGCAGCTGAGCCACCCAGGCACCCCTGCTGAGATATTTTTAACCTATTAAAAGCAACTGCAATGAGAATAAATATAGTTTAAAAGTCAATGTAGAAACTGTCTCCTCGTGTGGCCGGAAGGATTAAGTGAGATAGAAGTACAGGCTCCCCGCCTGTCCAGGGCACACCTGCAGCTCTGTCTCTGTAGACAAGGTGTTTTTATTTTTCATGCCCTAGCCTCTCAAGGGCATGGACAGTATTACTCTTGTCCATCTTACAGATAAGGAGACCGAGATTTTCAGAGTGAGGAAATGAACCTACACATTTTGAGTCCCTTTTCTGGGTCAAACACCGCCCCAGGTCCTCCCGTGGGGGTGTATGTCATCCTGCTGACCACCCAGCGGGGCAGGTGGTGATGGAGCTGAGGCTGGGCAGGGGTGAGGGCGGAACATCCCCTGGCGGCTCAGGGAGATGCTGGCAGAGCTGGGCCCTGGTGCCCAGGGCTCCTGCACTGTCTGTGGGCCTCCCAGACCCCTGCTTTTGAGCTGGACACTGTGCAGCCCCTGCTCTGCCCGACCCTGAGCCCCGCCTTGTGGCCTCAGCGACGAGGCATGAACAGCACCGCAACTTCCCGCCTCCATCTTGTCTTTTAGCTGCAAAAAGAGCAAATTGAGTCTATAAATGTTGGAGGCACGAAACTAGTGATCAATGGTAGGCACTCCAAGCTCAGTGTGACCTGCTGTGTGTTTCCTGCTTCTCTCCCCTCTCCTGCCACAGGCACGGCCCTGGGGACAGGGTAGGGGGACAGAGGTGGAGCCCTCCTCCCCTGCCCCCTCCCACCCCAGTGGAGGGCCTGTGGGCAGCACATTCTTCCTGAACTGCAGACCTGCCCAGGCCCCTACATGGGGCGGCTCAGTGTGGCCACAGCATGTCCAGGGACACGGGCAGTGTTTACATTCTAGGGATCTAGGGTTAGAAAAGTCACCAAAGTACCAAAATAGAAGACCCACATTTGGGGTCTCTGGGCATGTCTGCCTTGTCCTGCATCCAGTCTTTTCTCTGATTCTAGAGTGTCTTTTTCCTATGTCCCCATTGATTGAAACTTTCTTCTGACTTGCCCCCAGCAAGGTAGCTCAGGGGCCACAGCCATACTGAGAAGGAAGAATGAGCCAGCCTGGCCCCCAGGGCCCCACAGAGCAGGGACTTGACCCACACCCCTTCCCTCCTGAGCAACTCTGTATTCTGGGAGGGCCCCAGGGGCCAGGATGTGTGTCAAAGACTGGGTGGAGGTCAGTGGATTCTCCCAGGGAGGTCCCAGTGGGTGCCTCCTCAGCCAGCTCCTACTCACCTTGGCCCCGTGTGTGTGTGTGTGTGTGTGTGTGTGTGTGTGTGTGTGTGTGTGTTGCTGTGTGCACCTGTCGCTGCAGTTTGTGTCCGTCGGCGGGTTCCGAGGCTCATCTACACCAGCACCGTCAATGTCGTGTTCGGCGGGAAGCCCATAGAGCAGGGTGATGAGGACTCTGTGCCATATTTCCCACTGGAGAAGGTACCTGGCTTCCAGGAGAGGTGGGCAAGGCCACTGGGGCTGGGACCCACAGCCCAAAGGGTACGGGTGGGTGGAAACCAGGGTCAACCTCACAACTTAGGCTGAGTCCCATGAAGAAGGGGTTCCCAACACTGGGTAGCACAAGCCTGCTCCTATTTTAGGGGTCCTGAAATCATATAGACTTGGTCTTGAGCCAGCCAGACCACTCTCTACCCGTGAGGCCCTGTGCAGGTCACTTTACTCCAAGCCTCTGTTTCTTCATCCAAGCATGAAAACACCACCCCTGTGGGGTGTGGAGAGCAGGCAGCGAGCCGATGCATGTGGAAAGCCTGGAGGACTGCATGGAAATAGTTCGTCCAATGCACACATAGCATCCGCATCCCAGGGCTCACACTGGGGGCCAGCAGGAGCCTCTCCGAGGGAAGGAGCCCTGGTTGTTGTTACTACTCTGAACTCTGTCCCATGGCCCCTGCTCTGAGGGAAAAGAGGGTCACTGGCCATTACCCAGGGGGAGCCCCCAGAATCCAGCCCTGTTGGTCTGAAGCAAGGGGGCAGCCCTGGGGCCACATGGGCTGGGCAGTGTCGCTGATCCCTGCCCGGTGGTGCTCTTCCCCTTGTCCTCCGGCAGCACGTGGACCACTACTCACGAACCAAAGCCATTGCTGACCAGTTGACCCTCATGGCCAACGGCACACCTCTCCCAGGTAAGTGTCATGGGGCCCCGCTCAGGGCAAATGCATCTGCCCCCGCCCCCCACTGCCTCCCCCCAGGATAGATGTGTGAGTTCAGCTTTCAGCTTCTGTGTTTGTGAGGTTCACCTTCCTTCCAAAGGACAGTTCCCCAGGGTCTCTGTCACTCATCATTCCGCAAATTCTGAGCACCTGCTATGTGCCTGAACCCTACCAGGGACATAGTCTGGAGAAAGTCACGTCCAGTCTCTGCCCTCATGTGGCTCACATCTTGGGTGAAGGAAGAGATAGATAGGAGCAGGTCTGTCTTCTCCATAAAAGTAGATCTCGTTTAAGGATGCTCATTACTTATTTTAAAAAAAGTTTTAATGTTTATTTATTTTTTGAGAGAGAGAGAGACAGAGCTCAAGTGAGGGAGGGGCAGAGAGAGAGAGGGAGACACAGAATCCAAAGCAGGCTCCAGGCTCTGAGCTGTCAGTACAGAGCCTGATGAGGGCTCGAACCCACAAACCTTGAGATCATGGCCTGAGCCGAAGTGAGACACTTAACCGATTAAGCTGCTCAGATGCCCCTTACATGCTAATTTATATGCAAAGGTCTCAGTAATTCTTTACAGCATCCATGTGAGCTAAGAACCCTAAGGATCCTCTGCTTTCCAAACTCAGGAGCCAGATAGATTTAGATACCTCCCTTGCTCTTCAGATTATCACTCTGCTTTCTGAAATTCAGAAACTAAAAAAGAATCAGAAAACTTGGTTTCTCGTACTATCTTAATTATCTAAATTCAGGAGCCAAGTAGGTTTGGAGAATGAGGAAGGGTTGCAATTATAATCCCCAGACTTACAGGGGAGGAAGCTAAGGCTGAGAGGTGAACGGACTTAGCTAAGGTCACCTAGGTGTTAGGTGGCAGAGGTGGGATTTGACCACCCCACCCCTTCTCCAGGGAGTCTCACACCAGAGCCTGGAGCTTAACCATCACGCTTTGCTGAGCTGAGCAGACCACTGGGCTCTTGTCCCTCAAATCCTGCCCACTCCACCATGGCACCCTGGGCCTGTCAGGCCTTGACCCCTGATCCCAGTGGGAACATACATCCGGCTGTGTTTCCCCAGGAGGTTGACCCTGTGTGGTTGAATCTCTTCATTGCCTGGAGCCTTCCCTGGCTGGCCCAGCAAACTGCAAACCAGACACTTAATCCTTTGGACAAGAATTATTTATACGAGCATCCCCAGCTCTCCGTGATCGGGAGTCATGGATACCCTGGGCCCTGCCCCTCTGTGACGTGGCTGCCCGGTGGCCCGCCAGTCAACGTCAGCTGCAACCTGACCTCCCCTCTGCCCCATGCCCAGGTGACCCAGAGTTTAGAATTAGCTGCAGTCTGTTTACAGAAAACTCACCTGATACCTGCCTTCCAGGAGTCCAGCCATGGTCACCCTGGGTGATTTCCAGTCCCTACTAACACGAGCTAGAGACTCTGTCTCTAACCCGGCAAGGGGAGGCTTGGTCCCTGAGACTGCAGATTTCAGCTCAGTGTGAACAGAACGAACGAGCACAGACTTGGTGGCTTAAAACTGAAATGTCTTCTCTTGTGGTTCACAGCCGATGTCTGAGATCGAAGCGTGGGTTGGGCTGCACTTCCTCTGGGAGGCTCCAGGGGAGAATCATTTCCCAGCTAATGGTGGCCCCAGTCATTCCTTGAGTTCATGTGTCTCTTTTCTGTGAGTCCCTTATAAAGGGATACTTGACAGGGAACTTGGGGCTCACCGGCATAATCCAGGATGATCTCATTTTGAGAGCCTTAATTACATCTGCAACGGCCCTCGTCCCAATAAGGTCATATCCACAGGTTCCCGGATGTGGGCATATCTTTTCTGGGGCTACCACTCAGTCCACTGCACTGGCCTCATTGTAAAGTGAGGATATCAGTGGGGAAGCCATCAGGGTATTTGGCTATGACCCAGGACACTGGCCCCGGCAAAGCTTGCAAGGAAAAGGAATTTACAGTGGAAGGATGTGCGATAGCTTCTGGAAAATATATTTCCAGAAAAATGAACACCAGAGCTTGGAAAGGACAAGCTCGGTGCAGCTCCAGGGACCTGGGTGGCAGGAGCTGGTGACCAGTCTCTTTAGGGTGAACCCACTTGTAGGATTTTAGATCCCAGTGTCAGTGATGGCGAGAGTCACATTCCTGGGTGAGAACATGTCACTGGCCCAGCTTGGGTCCCATGGCCACCACCTCAGAGAAGAGTGCACATCTGGTGCATCTAGACTGACAGCCTTCTAAGACCTTGTGCAGAGGGCAAGGGGCCCCCAAAGGAAGGTGAGCTTCTGGTCCCGGAGGGTGATGTACACTGGGGCTTCCAAAACTGGGGTCCCTTGGGGAACCGGAGCCGCAGGAGAGTGGAACATCTTCCAGAAGGTTCCATCTCCAGGGGTTGGGATTGAGAGTCAAATCATTTACAAATAAGTAATTAAGAAAAAACTTTTTAAATCTTAAATAAATTATGAGATGCATTGGAAATTTTCTAGGGTTTCTGAAGACTTGAGAGAAATATATGTGTGGCAGCCTTCAGTCTACACCCCCAAGGTCCCCAGGGGAGACTCGTTTACTGCTTCCATCAGTGTGGGGAGCCCCGCCCATGGCAGAGAAGTGGGGGGCCCTGGACCCAGGCTCCGTGTTGGCCCGGGGCACTCCGCTGGCACAGAGCAGTAGGAGTGAGGGGGCCAGCCTCCAAGCTCTTGTGCTGACGGCTCCCATCCCTGCCTTTCTCCGCTGATTGCCTGGAAAGTACAATCATTACCAGGACTTACAAAGTGCCCATTTTTCCAAGGAGACCAAGGCTAAGCTAAGCAGAAAGACAGGGTCTGTTTGTAGCACCGGAATCTGGGCTTTGGTTCCCCATCTCATCTCCACTAGGCTGAGCTGTGTGCCCTTAGGCAAATTATATTCCTTCTCTGAGCCTTGGTTCTTTGATCCAGGAAGCAGGGATAGTGATAGTTCTCACCTCCTAGGGTTGCCTTGAAGGAAAAAACGCTGGGGGCACCTGGGTGGCTCAGTTGGCTAATCCTCCAACTTCAGCTCAAGTCCTGATCTTAAGGTTCGTGGGTTCGGGCCCTCATCAGGCTCTGTACTGATAGCTCAGAGCCTGGAGCCTGCTCAGACTCTGTCTTCCTGTCTCTCTGCCCCTCCCCCATTCACACTGTGTCTCTCAAAAATAAATAAACATTAAAAATTCAAACAAACCCTGGCTTACCAGAGCACCAGGCACATAGTAGGCTTTCCCTGAAAGCTCTCATAGTCCTTCTCTAGCTGATGATCAGAAAAAGGAAAGAGCTACAGCTATTGGCACGAAGGAGTGAGGGTCTCTGTGTGCATCTGTAAAATGGGCACAGTAGGACTCTCAGGGGAGCCAAAGGAGATGACGTCGGTCAAGTGCTGGCTAAACTCTCATGGACCACGTACATATCTGCATCTTGGTCTTCCCTCTGTTACGGTCCCGTGAGCATCATGAGGGCGGGGACCATTTCTTGGTCATCCTTGGATTCTCCAAAGCATCAATCCCAGGGCCCAGTACAAGGAGGAGAGGTTGGGGAACCCCTGAATGTTGTTTGTTAAATGACTCGCTGATCCTGACTGAGAATAAGTACTTGAATGAGGAAACCCCAAGGGTCTGTCTTCCCTGCCGGGAAGGACCAGGAGATGTGGACAGCATGTCTGTGTCTCTCCCTGCTGGTCCACCCCTCCCCAGGCCCTGACCACCCTCCCTGTGTCCTAGGAGGAGGCACTCTGCGGACGTGTGTGCTCCGGCCCCCAGGGATCTATGGCCCTGAAGAGCAGAGGCACCTGCCCCGTGTGGCGGTATGTCGAGCCAGGCCTGTGCCCGAGGCACAGGAGGACCCTGGCTGACGTGTGCATGGATGGGGCCCTTGCAGTCCACAGGCCTTGTGTTGGTCTTGGGGGCAATGTCCTGAGCCTGGGACTCTTAGTTCTGGGAGATGTCCCCACCCCATCGACCCACCGGGAACAAAGGTCTCAGAGTGTGCCAGCCAGGGTTAGGCACAGGTTGGGGAGACATGGAGCTGTGACCAAAGGGGCAGAGGGAGCCTATTGTCCCTACTGAGATGTGGGCCCCAAATGGCCAGGTGGCTCATCTCATGCTGCCGGCACAAGGGTCTTCATATAGAAAGCCTCTCCAGAGAAAGCCAGGTGCCAGCAAAGGACTGGAGGCCCCGTCTTCACAGCCACATCAGGGAGATGGAAGCCACAGTCACAGAGTCAGTGTGGTAAGGGCTATGTGGAGGGAAGAATGAGAATATGGGAGCACAGCAGAGAGGGCCTGGCAGGGGCAGTCCAGGAGGACTTCTTGGAGGTAGTGATGCCTGCACCGTTTGGAAAGAGAAGAAAGAATTAACCAAGGAAATGGGGTGGTAGGGAGAAGGTGGTCCAAATAGAGCAGCCAGCTTGGCTACAAACCTGGAAATTAGGGAGTCTGATCAAGCAGGGGACAGGGGAACCCTGAGGCTCCTTCACCTTGAAGAAGCTGGAAGGGCTCACCACATCAGCATCTGGGGGAAGAGCCTTCCAGGCAGGGGCAGCCCCAAGATGGCTGCCTGCTGCACATTCCAGGGTGTGGGGGAGAGCTGGGTGGATGAGGGAGTTAGTAGGACACAAAGTCTGAGAGTACGTGGGACCAGGTCAGAAGGGCCTCCTCCACCGTTGTCAGGACTTTGGACTTCAACTTGGCAGTGGGCGTCCAGAAGACTCTGAGCAGGGAGACATAGGATCTGACTTAGGATTCAGAAGGATCCCCCTGGCTATGTGGAGAACAGCAGCGAGGACTGTGGGTGGAAGCTGAAGCAGTCAGGAAGCTGGTTCAGTGTCCAGGCAGAGAAGCCGGGCAGCAGTCACGGCCGTAGAGTGGTTGGATTCTGGACAGTTGTACTGGCTGAGCCCACTGGGCTTTCAGGTGCCTTGGACCTGGAGTGGAGAGAAGGGAACCCCCATGGAGGCTCCAGGGTTTCAGCCCGAGTCAGAGTGCTCTCTAGTAAGACAGCGGGATGGGAGGGAGGCGGTGACCAGGAGCTAGAAGGTCAGGTGCACGCTCCAGGACATGGACAACTGACCACCACATGGAGGCGTCAGGATATGGGTCTGGCCTGGAGCTGGAAATTTGGAAGCCATCATCATACAAATGGCATCCAAAGCCCCTCAGGCTTGGGTTTCTGTTTATCACCCTCTCCAGGGCCACATCAAGAAGAGGTTATTCATGTTCCGGTTTGGGGACCGCAGGACACAGATGAACTGGGTCCATGTGCGCAATCTGGTGCAGGCACACGTGCTGGCGGCCGAGGCCCTCACCGCGGCCAAGGGCTACGTGGCTGTGAGTCTCCAGCTCACCCCACCTTCCCCAGTAGGCTGCAGGCGGGGTGCCCCATCCCTAGGGGATTCCTGGCTCGCACACATTTCTCTCCAACTCAAGATGGCTGGTGAGACCATGGGTCCAGGGAAGCCAGGGATGGGGTGTCTTTGTAGGGCATCACTAACTTCTTGGGGTGACCCTGTGATGTAGGTGTTGTTGATCCTGAAGTAATGGCCACCACACGCTAAGCATTTTATGTATGGTGTCACATTTACTCTTTACGATAGCCCAAGAGGGAGGTCCCATTATTTTCGTCCCATTTAGGTACAGAGAGGTTAAGGGACTCTGCTGGGGTCACACAGCTAATCAGTGTGGGAATTCCAGAATTCAAAGGGAATTGCCCAGGGCTGTCCCCAGGGCTGGAGAATGGCTATGACTCTTCAGTGACTGCTCAGAAGAATTGGGGGGTCAGGGCAGCCGCTAGCCAGCTGACAGGCTGGTGGGCAGATGCCTGACTGTCCCCCTCCCTGTGTGTCCCTTTCAGAGTGGCCAGGCATACTACATCAATGACGGGGAGAGTGTCAATCTCTTTGAGTGGATGGCCCCACTGGTAGGTGCCCAGGTGTCCGCCCATCTCCACCCTGAGTAAGAATTCAGGGTTCTGCACATCTTCTCTCCTTGTCATCCTTTCCTACTTCCAGAAAATTGGAAGATTTCCCATTGAAAACACTCTGGCAAGAGTGTCCACTGGGAAGCATTGCAAGCGGTGAGAGGTGGGTTGTGGCTGCCCCTTTGGGGGACTATGCACTCCCCTGGTCTGCCTTAGCCTCTCCCAGCCTGATTCCTGATGTTTTGTTTAAAATTTTTAAAAATTACTTTATGAGAGAGAGCGAAAGAACGAGTGAGTGGGGGGGAGAGGGGCAGAGGGAGGGAGACAGAGAGAGAGAATCCCAAGCAGTCTCCACACTCAGCATGGAGCCTGAGGCAGAACTCAATCCCGTGACCGTGGGATCATGACTTGAGCCAAAACCAAGAGTTGGATGCCCAACAGACTGAGCCACCCAGGTGCCCCCTGATATTTTTTTAAGTTTATTTATTTATTTTGATAGAGAGGAGCAGAGAGGGAGAAAATCCCAGGCAGGCTTAGGAGCAGAGAGAGAAGGGAGAGAGAGAACCCAAGCAAGTTCCTTGCTGTCAGTGTGGAGCCCAATGTGGGGCTCAGTCTCATGAACCAAACCATAAGATCATGACCTGAGCTGAAATCAAGACTCAGACACTCAGCCCACTGAGCCGTCAGGTGCCCCCGGATTCCTGACTTTTGTCGATTGCCCTGTGGAATTTGGCTCATGACCCCCTGCACCATGTGACGAAGCTATGTGAGGGGTAAGCAGAAGGTAGACTGAAGCGCAAAGGGAAATGTGAGCGCTGGGGCTCCCTGTGCTGCAGCCCCTCCAAGAGCCTGGCCTCCTCGCCCAGCACCCCGCGGTCTCCTTCTTGGGGCCAGGCCTGCCTGGAAGAGGCCGACCAGAACCCCTGTGCCGGAGGATCCATCCTCGGGCCGTGCAGACATGCCAACGTCAACAACTTCACTGAGCTACATAGTTCATGTGCTGTTCGATTCACCTATTTAAAGCACATAATTCAATGACTTTTAGAGTCATTTTCAGAGTTACGCAACCATCAGCCCAAGCCACATAGCCACGAATCTCTCTGTTTCTGTAGGTCTGTCCTATTCTGGACATTTCATAAAGATGGAACCGTACAGTATGTGAGCTTTTGTGTAGGCTTCTTTCATTTAGCATCATGCTTTCAAAGTTCATGTGTAGCCTGCATCATATCAGTAGTCATTCTTTTTCATTGCCAAAAAATATTCCGTTCCAGGGATAGACCACATGTTGTTTATCCATCCATCAGTTGATAGAAATTGGGCTTTTTTGACTTTGGGGCTCTTATGGATAAGATTGTATACATTTTTTTCTGGACATACATTTTCATTTGCCTTAGGTGTTTACCTAGGAGTGGAATTGTCGGATCGTCTTGTATCTCTATTTAACCTTTTGAGGATCTGCCAGGCTGTTTTCCAAAGTGGCTGCTCCATTTTACATTCCCGAAAACAGCGTATGAGGGTTCCATTTCTCTATATCCTCGCCAACACTTGTTATTGTCTGGGGGGTTTTCGCCCAGTTTTTATACAAGTGAACTTCATTTCACCTTGTGCCAGCCCACCTCTTCATGAATCTCCTCCCAGCCTCCACACATATGCTGAGTTGTTTGTTTGTTTGTTGTTTTTAATAGCAGAAAAGTCAATTCTAGAAAAATTAGATTCTCTGTTAAGTGCCTTGGTATGTCTTTGGGTGTAGGCAGATGAAAAAATAACTACATGATGTGAATGATCCCAGGTTAAAAACCTAGCCATGCACTCAAGCCCTGGTTGCCTTTCCTAGATCAAAAGTTCCTATTTCAAGACTGGCGCAGGGCTGAGGCTGGCTGCCAGGTTTGCCCTCTTGGGTGGGCAGGCAGGGGGCCAGCTGGTACCTCTGCTCGCCCCAGGGCAAAGGGAGCATGTGTTTTCAACACCAGCCCCCGAAAGACCATTTCTCATCCCAGGCCGTGTTTCCTTGCAGTTTGAGAAGCTAGGGCACAGCCAGCCCTGGATCCAGCTGCCCACTTCCTGGGTTTACCTAACAGGTAAGGAGAGGGGTGTGTGCCTTCCAAGCCCCCCGCGTACCAGGTGCACATGCATCCCCTTATTTCAAGCCCAGGGCCAGGACCAGGTGGAGGCGAGTGAGGCACAGAGGGCACAAAATCTAAGGAGACAGTCACCCTCAGGGGTCAGGTGCTCCACGCCTGATCTGCACTTGCCTGGCAACCTCCTTGCCATAGCGCTGGCCCCACATAAACCCTGCCCTACTTGCTAGGTGGGTGTGATTGAACCCGGGTACAGATGAGGCCCTGGGAGGTTAGGGACCTGCTCTTGGAGCCTCAGTGAGAGAGTGGGAGGGGCAGAATTCACACCTGGGCTTGGCTGACTCCAAAGCCCACACCCAGCCCTGTGGCCGGTCTTTGAAGGCATCATGCCAGTCAGAAGAAGGAGCCCTGAGGGGGCCTTGTCTTCCAAGGTCACACTGAGGTTAAGTCTGCTTTGGGGCATGTGGAGCTTCTTCCTCACCCTGAAGGTCAGCCTCTACTCTCATCCGCGCCCCCATCACCCCCTCTGCTGGCCGCCTTCCAGTCAGAATGCAGAGCTGGCCTCAGGTGTGGAGCGGTCAGCCCGAGGGCAACAAGTGACCCTCAAGTCATGAACAGCTGCATTCCTGGAAACCCTTAGCTAGATCTGTTGTATTTTAAATGCATTGGGATGCTTGCCATGTAAAGCAGGGATTTGCAAACTTTTGCCCACCAGGCCACCTATGTGGGGTGACTTCTCGAGCACAGCGCTGCCGCAGTGATTGACACTCTTTGGCCCCCAGCTGGGAAAAGATCAGCCACAGTTTCCGGCAGTTATATAGGATTATATGTTATTCCTAGCGAGCTAACCACAACCCCCTAGTTCTTAATGCTGGTTGCACTGTAGAATCACCTGGGAGCGTTTAAAATATAAAAGTGCCTCCGCCACACCCCAGACCAATTACATCAGCATCAGTGAGAGCAAGGGAGCTGCGGAAGCAGGAGCATTATTCAAAGTGGTCCAGTGTGCCACCCAGATTGAGAACCACTGCTCCAACTTCTTTCTGTCTGACTCAGGAGAAGACCATATTGGAATAGAAGTGAGGGAGAAAGGAGACATGATTTGAGATAATTCTGAGTCTCTGCTTTGTTTTCAAATGTCAGTCCTTTCATATTTATAACAACGTACTTGTGACACATTTCACAGCCAAACGAGCCCCTGCCTCCACCTCCCCGACTTGTGCCGACAGCTGCTGATTTAAAGGAACCCAGGGACAGGAGAATTTTGCAAAGTGAAGAGACGCCCTAGCAAAGCAAATAATGCCCCCAACTGATTTGTCCCCGAGGGCCTCCCTAGAGCTTGCAGAGCGAGGCACCCTGGTCATTGGCCCTTCTCTCCCCCCACAGCTACGGTGATGGAGTATCTGCACTTGGTCTTGAAGCCCATCTGCAGTGTCCCGCCACTGCTCACCCGGAGCGAGGTAGGTGGGCTGCTGCTCAGGGGGTGGAGGGGTGGAGGTGCCCTGCACCCCACCCCCACTGCCACCACCTCTCACCCCTCTGACACCACAACTGGATGCTGTCTGAAGTCTCAGAACCTTCTTTGTGGGCCCAAATCTAGCACTAGCTTCTTTATAACCATCCAACCTCTGGGCTTTTGCTTAGGCTGTGCTCTCTTGGTCTGAAATATGATTAGCTCAGAGCCTGTCCCTCATGCCTGTCATTCATTCATAAGAAGCCTATCTTCGCCGCCAGACCGGAAGCTCCTGAAGGCAGGTTCTGTGACATTCATGGTTTTGAATATGCCAACTCTCCCCACCAGTGCCACCAACACTTGAGACACATGCACACAGAAGCTGGTGGTTCTAGGTTCACTGTTCGTGCTTGCTGAATAATAAGTATGTAAGTGCCTACGGTGAACAGAATACTATTTCCAAATGATGATGCAGATTTCTTTTTGCACATACAGTTAACAAGAGAGGATGTTTTAGTGCAGGTTGTAAACAGTAGTGTTTGGTGTTACTTGCAAGATACTTCCAGTTCACTCTGTATTTGATTCTCTCTGATGTCCTGCTAAGTTAGGAAGGGCAAGCAATTATGATGGTGTTTTATGATAAGAAACTGAGCACTGGAGAAGTTAGTGATTTGTCCAAGATCACATAGTTCTGGAATTGACTTCACACTCCAGGCTCAGTGCTGTTTAACTCAGAGGATAGGGAATGGGCAACAGCAAGAAGCACCTCCCTGTGGTTTCTCCTTTGAACTATCCAGGACCAGCAGAGGAAAGAGAATGAGAATAGTGGCCATCTACTGAGCGGTAACGATATGCCAGGTGTTTTGCTTTATCTCATTTAGTTTTCCGCTGCTCCTCGAAATTGTAGACTGTTATCTCCATTTACAGAGGAAAGGAGACACACAGGAGTGAAATAACCTGCCCCTGAGCATGCCCTTAAGTAGCAGAGCTGACATTAGAACCCAGACCAGACTTAAATGATTTCAAGCTTAACGTGAGTCAGGAATCACATTAATGTAAATTAGCTGCCAAGGCGCTGCTGAATTGTGGCAGGGACCTCGCTCCCCTCCTTCTTGTTTCACTTGTAGATTTCCTTGTTCTACGGGGCAAAGGATCCCTCCCTACTTAGCTAAGGAAGTTTCTGGGCACTGTGGCTCGGGCGCCCTCTTCTGGTCAGTCTGTGACATAACCAACCAGCCCTGTAGTTAGCGTCGGAGTCATTGAACATTTTTTGAGCACCTAATGTGTGCCAGGAATCGTGCTGACACAGCCGTTACCTCGGGTTGCTCACAGCCCAAAGGGGAAGACAGCTCAGCAACAGGGAAACCTAACACACTGTGATAAGGGCTCTACTGAAGGGAATTATGAGGAACCTCAAAGCATACAGAACGGGCACCTGAGCTAGGTCTGAGGAAGTTAGGGAGACTCCCCAAAGTAAGGTAACATCTAAGCCTGAGATCTGAGAGCACTATGTCCAGGACCCTGCAGATCTAGTTCCCAGCTGTATCTCCCAAAGCCTTGAACTTACTACTGGGGACAAAAAGGAACAAGACTGACCTCTCCTCTCCCCGACCAGCATCCAAAACCAGCAGCTTGGCCGGAGGGGCTGTTTCAGTGCCACGGGAGAATCTCTCTCCAACCCCCTCCCAGTGTCAGGCTGAGAAACACCAGAGGAAGGAATGAGGTGTGAGGGCATCCTCTCTCCAGTCCCAGCACAGCCCGGAAGTGCAGGGCCTGGAATGTGGCTCCCCTGTGAGTCTGGGCAAGTCATCTAACCTCTCTAATTGTAATTTTCAAACATGTAAAGAGGAGAGAGTGTTAGTGCCACCTCAGGGAATTAAATAAGATAAGGCTTAGAAAGGGTTTAACCTAGGCCAGGCACAGTGCCTGGTCAGTTATTCATAGCTAGCTGTCAGTACTGTCCTTGAAGCCTATGGGGCTCCAGGCAGCCCAGAAGCTGAAGAGTAATCATTTCTTCATAACTGAATTCCTCTCTCAGGGAGGAATAACGGGGAGCGTGTGAAGGCTGCGTCCTGGGGCTGTGGCCAGAGAAGCCTAGAGCGTTTCCTGGGGACATTTCCGGAGAGCAGCACCCAATGGCCTGGCAGGATGGTCAGCTTCTCCTAGAGCGTAGTCAGGAATCTGCTGAGTCCTAGGCTGTGCTAGGCTGCTAGACCGGGAAGGGACGTGCAGAGGTGGTGCCGTCACTTTTGGGGGATTGAGAAGTTCAGGAGGGTGGGGGAGATGCAGAAAACGCCTCCCAGAAGCGTAGCCCGCGAGGAAAATGGAAGACGTGAGGGAGAAAGGAAGTCTTTCCTGGGGAGGGCATCGCAGGAGCGAGACGCAGCACACGGGTTCTGCTGTGCAAAGGAAGGAAACCCCTGCCCTGTCTTCCCTGGGGTAACACAAGTTGGACTGTGTTTCCCACCCTCATAGGCCCGCCCCTCCTCTGCCAACCTCCTCTCCCCACAGGTGCGCAGCGTGGCCGTGACGCACACCTTCCAGATCGCCAAGGCCCGCGCCCAACTTGGCTACACGCCAGACAAGTTCCACTTCGCCGACGTAGTAGAGCAATACGTGAGGTCTACGAGCCGGCGGTCCCGCAGCTCCGCCGCGCGGACGCTCCTACGCCTGCTGCTCGGGCTGCTGCTGCTGCTCGGGCTGCTCGCCCTGGCCCTGCATGTCCTAGGCCTGCAGCCGTCCGGCGTCTGACCTGCGCCACGGGTCACTGTCTGCTACTACCCAAGCTTCACTTCCGCGCTTGGACCCGCCCCCGAGCCCTAGCCTCGCCCACGCCCCGCCCCCTGGTTTTAGACCCGCCCCCTGCGTCTAGACTCCGTCCCTGCCCTGCCCCCCAGGCTTAGGCACGCCTCTGCTCCGCCCCGCCTCCCATCCTCTGGTCTTGCCCGGCCTTCTCTGGACTGGCGGGGTTACCGAGGAGGTGGCCGTACAAGCCTCCTCCGCCTTCCAGGCCTTCTCCTCCTGCTCTGCCCAGACCTAGCCCGACGCCGGATTCTCCCCTGCTCTGGTTCGGCCCTCTTTCTGGCCCTGCCGGCAGGATTGAGCCTTCCCCTTAGTTTCTTTTTCCGGGACTAGCGTTGTTCTTCCTCCCGGATCCGGCCCTCCCCTCTCCTACTTGTAATTCTGCCTAGCCCCGCCCTCTCCCTATATGGCTCCACCTCCTCCCCAGCCCCGCCTCCTAGATGAATGCTTAGGGCCGAGCCGGAGTCCTCTCTGGCGGGTAAGTGCTGGCGGGTGTGGCGTTTGCAGCTGCTGCCTCTCGGGAGACATTGTACCCTCTTCACTGCCCAAACTCCTCTCTGTTTGTCCTGAGATCGTCCTGGGATCTTGGAATAGACCCATTCTAGGAGAATTGCTTTTGATCTGCTGCTACCTTGATGTTTTGGTTTCACTCAGTATTGCACATCTCCCTGTGATGATAGCCAGGGTTGAGGGGACACCTTGCCGGACCTGACCTTTTTGGGTTTCCGGTTTATGAGTCTGGGGCTGACCTAGCTTAGTAAACACAGGCTTCTGTATCAGCAAAGATCTAAAACAAAACTTTTCAAGGTGATCAAAAGATATAAACTTCCAGTTATAAAATAAGTTATGGTGATGAAATGGTTACTATGGTTACTAATACTATATGACATATGTGAAGGTTGTTAAGAGAGTAGATCTTCAAAGTTTTCATCACAAGGAGCACTAGGGTGTCAGACTCTTGATTTCAGTTCAGGTCACGATCGCACAGTTTGTGAGTTTGAGCATCGTGTTGGGTTCTATGCTGACAGCGCGGAGCCTGATTGGGAATCTCTGTCTCTCTCTCTCTATGTCCCTACCCTGCTCACTCTCTCTCTTTCAAAAAAAACATTAAAAAAGTTTTTATCACAAGAAAAAATTGTAATTATATGTGGTGATGGATGTAAAACTGGATGTTGTGATCACTTCACAGTATAACATATATCAAATCATTATGTTGTACACCCGAAGCTAATATTTTGTGTAAATTATATCCCTAAAAATAATTTTTTAAAGAATTGGGCTTTTTGAGAAAGTACCAATATAATCATAATGGGAAGAATTAGAACTTATTTTGTCATACTTTATAATTTGGTATTTCTTCTATGTATTAATAAGGGAGCAGTGGTGACCAGAATCTTTAATGTTTAAACTCACGAAATTTCTTAATCTAGCCCTGCTCTCTGCATAAATAGTGCCCCCTTCTACCTTGTCTTCGTATTGATTGTATCAAGATATCAGGGTTTAAATATATCCATGTATATATCATAATGTGTACATGTGGAACTGGCCAGTCGAGCCGTGGATCCTGGCAGAGAAAGCAAATCACAAGCCTAACAAAACTTGTGGTGGAGGGGAGCAAATGTATCAGTTAGCGCCAACATGACCATCATCCCCAGTGTATCCGTCTCTGCTGAACAATTAAGAAAGTTTGTGAAGCAGCTAAAAATCGTAATCGGATGCTCCTCTGTGGTCGGTTGAACTGCGTGTGTGCATGTAATTTTTTAAAGCTCAGTAATAATCCTTTATGTCTGTTTTGATGCTTGACAGTTTGCAAGAGTTTTATCCGTATGCTCTTATTTAATTCTTAGGGCTACGTTTACAGTAGGGTTTATCATTCCCACTTTACAGATGAGGAATCTTGAGGAGGGGGGTCTAGCTAAAAAGGGTGGGCGTGACTCCTCTGCAGCTGAAGTCATTTGGAGGCGCTGTCCAAGGCTCACTGGCCTGGGGCTCACACGGTTGTTTCTGCTCTTCTGCATCTGAGCTCTGGCGTCTACCTCAGGCCGTTTGGGGCTGGCAGCCCTTGGGCTCCCTTTCTTCTCAGTAACACATTTGCATCTAAACTCCCCTCCTTCTTCTCTGACTTTCCTCTCTCTGTCAATCCTGAGAGATCTGTTCTCAGGGCAGGGAAAACAGACTTTCACTGTTCACATAATCTTCTACATCTTTTGTCTGCTGCCAAAACTCAGCTTTCAGAAAACAAAAGGAAAATCAATTCCTTTGTTTTCTCCATTTCTCTAAGTCATCTCTTTCCTGAAGCTCTAAATATCTACATCCTGGGCCTGGGGGCAGTGTGGGTCACTATGCCAAGAAAGTGTCCCTCCTTTCATGTGTTTTTACCGAAAGGAAAAGGAGGTAGCACCTCCACCCAACCGAGTTCCCATGAGGATTTTAGAGCCTGCCCAGATAACCAGCCCTCCATGCTCGAGGTTCTGAGAGAGGTAGGAAGTCCTAGCTGACTTGGAAATACTGAACAAAAGCAACATGAATGCAGAAAATAGAGCTGGCAATGTGGGCAGCCAATCCGAATGGACCATCAAGGATAAATTCATAACCTTCCCACTGTTGGTGCTGAAACTATACCCTGAAGGGGCGCCTGGGTAGCTCGGTCCGTTAAACATCTGACTCTTGATTTGGGCTCAGGTCATGATCTCACGATTTGTGAGTTTGAGCCCCACATGGGGCTCTACAATGACAGTGCAGAGTCTGCTTGGGATTCTCACTCCTCTCTCTCACTGCCCCTCCCATGCACTGGCTCTCTCTCTCTTAAAGTAAGTAAATTTTTAAAAAATCATGGGGGAAGGAAGAGGTGGGTGATGGTCATGGAGGAGGGCACTTGTGGGGAAGAGCACTGGGTGTTATATGGAAACCAACTTGACAATAAACTAGAAATTTAAAAAATCATCAATGAAATGATTCCCTTTTGTAGATGCAAGACCAGGTGTCTAAAATATCCTCTAGTCTCAGGGCGCCTGGCTGACTCAGTGGAAAGAGCATGTGACTCTTGATCTCAGGGACATAGGTTCAAACCCTGGCTGTAGGGTTTACTAAAAAACAAATAAAAAATATCCTCCAGTCTCTCACATCTTAAAAATATCTTCCCTTGGGACGCCTGGGTGGCTCAGTCGGTTGAGCGTCTGGCTTCGGCTCAGGTCATAATCTCACAGTTCATGGGTTCGAGCCCCGCGTCGGGCTCTGTGATGATGGCTAGCTCAGAGCCTGGAGCCTGCTTCAGATTCTGTATCTCCCTCTCTTTCTGACCCTTCCCTGCTTGTGCTGTCTCTGTCTGTCTCTCAAAAATAAATACAAGATATTAAAAAAATTTTTTTTAAATCTTCCCTTAACTCCCCATTTCCTCTCTCACTAGTGCTCCTTTGGCTCTCCTCAAAATCAAATTTTGTATTGAGTTGTCCACACATATGTTTCTGTTTCTTCTGTTCAATTCATTCAAAATGGCTTTAATCAGGGCCATCAATGACCTTGTCCATAAATCGTAAGTCCAATGGGTAGTTTTTATCTTGCCAAGCTTCTCAGCAGTGTTCGGCATCCTTGGCTACTCCCTTTTTGCAATACTCTTCTTGGCTTATATGACACCACACCTGTTTTCCACCTACGTCTCTGACCGGTCCTTCTCTGCCTCCTCTCTCCTGCCCCCCACTTTTTAAAATGTCTTATTATTTATTTTTGAGAGAGAGAGCAATCAGGAGAGGGGCAGAGAGAGAGAGGTAGACACAGAATCCAAAGCAGGCTCCAGGCTCTGAGCTGTCAGCACAGAGCCTGACACGGGGCTCAAAGTCGCAGACTCATGACCTGAGCCAAACTCAGCACTTAACCAACCGAACCACCCAGGCACCCCTTCTGCTGCCCTCTAGTAAAGATAATGTTCCTCAGGACTCTGTCTTGGCCCCTCCACTGCCCCTGTGCACTCTTCCTGAGCAAGTACCTCCATCCCACTGACTCCCTAGTCTGCATCATTTGTTTAGAGCCTTCTCTTCACCTCCAGGCTTCTATGTCCAACCTCCTACTCAAGCCCATGTCCCACATCTCACACTCATTGCAAATCAAACTGAAATCATCTTTTCCACAAATTCCTCTTCGTCCTACATTCCCTCCTAGGGAAATAGAGGCACCACCAGTGCCACCATCCAGTGGCCCCAAGTCCAAAACCTGGCCATCACTTTGACATGTCCTTCTTCACACCTTCTTCAGTGAGTTCTGTCAGGTTCACTTCCAAAATGTCATCGGGCTGGCCCACCCCTTCTGTCCTAGACACTGTCACAACCATGGTACATGCCACTCTCCTTTCTCCTAGACAACTAAAGTTGGCTTTGAATGGAATCACCTGTTACTGCTGCTAGAAGGAACTTTTTTTTTAAACATTTATTCATTTTTGAGAGACAGAGCATGAGTGGGTGAGGGACAGAGTGGGAGGGAGACACAGAATATGAAGCAGGCTCCGAGCTCTGAGCTGTCAGCACATAGCCTGATGTAGGGCTTGAACTCATGCTCTACGAGATCATGACCTGTGCTGAGGTCAGACGCTTAACCGACTGAGCCACCCAGGCGCCCTTAGAAGGAACTTTCTAAACTCAAAATTGGAACCTATCACCCTCCAGCTTAAAACCTTTTGATGGTTTCCCTTTTGCCCTCAGGATCGAGTTCAAAGCCTTCCCTAGCATTCATGGCCCTCCTTGCCTAACACCCAGCCTCATTTCTTGCCATTAGTCCATGCTGCTCTCTACTCAGCAGCCCTGAATTGCCTTCAAAGCGTCTCAAACTCCCCAGGCTCTCATTTGCCACTAGGATTTTCCACATGCTGTTTCCTCTTCCTGAGACTGCCCTCTCCCACCTTCACAGACCCAATCTCCCCATTTCAGGTCCCAGCTAAAAGACACCTCCTCGTTGCCCCTGGGCCAGGTGAGCAGGTTGCACTGCAAAACACTCCTCACAGGTGTAACTAATGAAATTCCACAGCTGTGACCCTGATGAGAAGGCTTGCCTTCCTGTGTGCTCTGTAGTCTCAAGACAAACTTGGTTTCTTGCACATAGTAGGCCCTTCATAGATATTGAATAAATAAATGAGAGGCTCCTGAACCAAGCCCGAAGGCCCAGTCAATGAAGCTGGAACTTCAAGGTTGATAGCTCCACGGGAGGCAGGCCCGGTGATATCTCAGCCTTTCCACCGAGTCACCTGACAACCCTTCTACCAACAGAGGTTTGTGGAGTCAGCTGGGGCTCTCCATAGGTCACAGAGCGGGCGGGAAGGAACTCTCCCTGAGGTCATAATTTAAATCACCCCAACCTAACCTTTGTCCTTAGGGGTAAAGAAGCCCGCTCCCTCTGGCCGCCAGCCTCGAAGCATTAGAGATGTAGGCAGTGTGTTGGGAACTATTAAAGTTATCTCAGATGCTTTCCCCTTAGAAATAAGGAGCCGCTTCTAACTTGAGAGACTACTGAATGCTGAAAATGAACTGAGAGTTGAAGGGGAAGGGGGAGGGGAAAAGAGGTGGTGGTGATGGTGGAGGGCACTTAAGGGGAAGAGCACTGGGTGTTAAATGGAAAACAATTTGACAGTAAAATATTATGGAAAAAAAATTCAAAAAAAAAAGGAGCCACTTCTGTTTTTGTTTTTTTAGATAACAGGATTGGTTGGTCTGTGTCCTGAGCTAGGGAATGACAGTGCCTGGGCTGCAGTTTCTTGCTTTTCCCGTTTTCTCTCCATTCCATTTTTTAAAAACAGAATCATAAAGGAGAAAAGGGGTATCAGGGAATGATAAACACATTGAAGGACTCAGGAAAAGGGAGACCAGTAAGGGTTTGGCAGCGGTGGGATTCGAACCCACGCCATCGAAATGACTGGAGCCTAAATCCAGCGCCTTAGACCACTCGGCCACGCTACCGCCCGACTAATGGCCTTCCGCTGAGACTATATTAGTCTAATGACGTAGCGTCTCACACTCCGTGGCTCCACCTTCTTAGATTTGCGCATGCCTAAAAGCAACCTAGCGTCTCCTGCGCCCATCAAGGCATGTTGGTCTGTGGTTCTTTCGGGGCCTCGGAATCACAGTATCTGTATGACCGTCAGCAATAACTACGGTCGGAATGCAGCATTAAAAGGGAAAGAAGAGTTCCTGAATGTTAAACGTGAATAGTCAGTCCCCACGTGTGTGCAATTCATTTGCCGTGTGCGTCGTATACTGCCTACGGCCACGAGGGGGCGGTGCCGCGCTGCCGCTGCCTCCATTGCCGGGCTGGGCATCCCGCGAGGAACCCTGCTCTGCACAGACCCCTGTAGGGTCCCCATCCTGCGGACTTTCCAGCCTTATTCCACGTCATCTCTGCAAGCCCTGGGTGGCCCCATGGCCTGGTCCCTTCCACCGCGAGGTAAGAACCACCGGTCCAGGTGAATGTCGTTACAATATCAATGAATGTTGTTACGGAATATTTGTATGTTGGTCTCCCTCAATCATCACTGTTATCCGCATCTTAGAGAGGGAAAAGCTGACTCCCAGAGAGACGAAGCAACTTGTCTCTGGTGCCCCAGGCAGAGCCAGTATTCTCCAGCCTCCTAAGACTCCCGTGTTCTATGCAGGCTATTTCAGTGTTTTGTTTTGTTTTGTTTTCTTTTTAATGCAATACGTACATATCAAATGCGTAATACATAAGTACATAGCAAAGTTCCATTTCCCGTCATCCATAATTAGTGTTAACACTTTGTATGTTTGCTTCAAATATTTTTTAATAAAAAATGAACTGAGCTAAGCTGTAGTAAGATTCAAGTCTCCTTTGATATCTACAAGTTTGCTCCCCCTTCCTCCTTGGTCAGGAGTCTCAGATGCTTTTAGTCTATTTTTTTGAATTTTACCTGCACATAGGCTTATCCATTTCCTTGCATATTTTTAAGGAAGATAACAAAAACACAGTAAAGATAGGCAGTGGGTGTAGTAAGCTGAATAACGCCTCCACCTACCAAAGGTATCCACATCCAAATCCCCAGAACCTGTGAGTGTGTTACTAAATGGGACAAAAGGGACTTGGGTGATGTGACTACATTAAGGATCTTAAGATAGGGAGACTATTTTGGATTATCCACGTGGGCCCAAAGTAATCAAAGGGGTCCTCAGAAGAGAGATGTAGGAATTAGAGCAGGAGACGTGAAGACAGAACTAGCAGGCCCAGCGATAACAGCCACAAGCCCCGGTAATGCACTAGAAGCTGTAAAAAGTAAGGACACAGATTGTCTCCTACAGCTTATGAAAAGGAACACAAATGTCTGACACCTTGATTTTCAGACTTCTGAGTTCTGGAACCCTACAACCATTGTGTTGTTTCAATCCACTAAATTTGTGGTAATTTGTTACCGCAGTCACAGGAAACCAAAAAAAGTGGACAAACTGGCCCAAGGGCTTGAGGACACAGCCTGAGCCTTGACCTTAGAGAAACTGCTTCTCTCTGGACCTCAGTTATTCATCTCAGGTGAGAATGGAGTGATGATAATACCCAGCTCACAGGATTGCTATGAGAATCAAATTCATTCCTCCTGCAGATGTTCCTTGAGGTCCTTCAATTCAGTTCAAGCCCCGAGTCGGGCTCTGTGCTGACAGCTAGCTCAGAGCCTGGAGCCTGCTTCACATTCTGTATCTCCCTCTCTGACCTTCCCCTGCTCACGCTGTCTCTCTCTGTCTCTCAAAAAAACAAAAACAAAACATAAATAACAAAGTGAGTGTCCTGTAAATATCAGTGCCTATTGCATCCCCGCATATGTCAAAGCAAGCATTACAGATGACAGATGGGTCTTGGCCACAGAAACATGTTCACAAACTAGTGTCACCAGGGAAAGGAGCAAGAGAAAGGAGCCCACTCTTCTTAGAAAAATGTAAAACTATCTACATGCATACCCAGATACTATCGTCTGTCTGGTCTGCCTGCACCTGTGGTCTCTGGCTTGCTGGGCCTCACCTGAGCAAGGACTGGGCGTGCCCTCCGGCTCCTGAGACCTAGATGCCCTTTGTCAAGAGAAGCCACCTTGGGCGGGGGAGCCTGGCTGGCTCAGCTGGAGGAGTATGCGACTCTTGACCTTGGGGTGGTGAGTTTGAGCCCCATGTTGGGTGTTAGAGATTACTTAAATACACCTTAAAAAAAGGAAATCTTTTGGGCAAATCTATCTCTGTAAGCTTCAGTTTTATGATCTGTGAAGTAGAGCTGATGCAACCTACCTAACAAGGTTGGTATGAAACTAGAATGAGATAAATTAATAAATATACCTTATTATTTTTATATCTGAAATTATATTTATATCTGAAATAAGAGCTGTGAAATTTCTAAAAGTTTATTAGAAAAGTATCTGGAAGGATAATATATCAACATGTTCACAGTAGTTATCAGTTTTATATCCTTTCTTCTTTATACCTTTCCGTATTTATCCATTCATTCCACAGGTGTTTATTAAGCATTTACTAAATGCCAAGCCCTGAGAGTTAAGAACAAGGCGATTTACTAGAATGGTAAGGAACCTCGACAGGGGATACTGATCGAAAAATCACACAAACGATTGCAGTTGTCATAAGTGCCTACGTTTTAACAAAGCAGAAATCGGGGGGGGGGGAGCAATTTCGGATAAAAATATTTTAAAGTTACCCATGGAGACTTAATGAGATGGATTTCCAGTGATTTTGGAAAGGACTTCTCGAATTACCCACCGGGAGGGCGCCCTTTCGCGGGTGGGTGCTAGGTCCTCCCACCCCTTCCCCCCATTAGGTCCGGACGCCGTGTAGTGAGCAAGCGCGGAGGCTGGGTTCAGCGTGGGGTGTGCACTGGGGCCTGGAGAACCGCGTGGTGGCTGCAGGAGCAGGGACGGCCACCGGGGGGCGGCCACGTGAGTGCTGCGCGGTGCGCCCGCCGGGCCAGAGCCCCGCCCCTGCCCGCCGGCTGGTGCCCCAGCCCCGCTCCTGCCCGGATCCGAGGTCGGATTCCCTGCGCTGCAGCTGCCTCAGCTCCGCTGACTGTCGCCTGCGCTCCCGCCCCTGGCACGCGTCCTCAGCGCCCCGGGATCCTTCCAGCGGCCCATCGCGCCCCGGGATCGTGCCGGCGGCCCCCGCGCCCCGGGATCGATCCAACCGCCCTGCCCAGTCCTCGCTGCTTCCCCGGAGCGCCGGCCGGTGCGCCCCGCTCGCCGCTCCCCGGCACTTTCGGGGGGCCCGCCCGCCCTGCACCCTGGAGCACCGGGCCGCGAGCCTCTGCCAACTCCTCTGGATCTTCGCGGCCGTGGCCAGCGGCTGCGGTGCCTGTCCGCCCGAAGGAGGTGAGTGTGGGCCGCGTGTAGCCAGGCGGATCGGGGCCGGGATCCGGCGCTGCAGGCCTTCCGCGCTCCGCTGCACCGGCGCCCGCAGCGCGCTGGGTCGAGGCTTGGAAGTGGGGGCGGAGGCGGCGCAGAAAGTGTGTGGAGCGCTTCTGCGGTTTCAACTCTTCGGGGCTCAGTGTTTGCTTCTGTAAAAGCGGGGAGCCGTGCAGATTAACGGCAATGTCTGTTGGGAAAACACTTGGCAGGCCGTCGGCTGGGAGAGGCAGTTGGGGGGCCTCCGCCCGGGCTCCTCAGTCCGCAGAGGGTGGGGACAGGGCTGCCTTCCTGTCTCCTGCAGGGCCCAGAGCCGCATGCCCTACCTTGGCCCCTGAACAAGAGGCTTGAATTCCTGGAACCCCGAGGACAGCGTAGACGCGCCCTTGCTGTATTGTTGACTGAGGGAGGGAGTTTGGGTGTTGGTTGGCAGACTTCACCGACATGTGCGCCAAGGGCTGGGCATCGATAGGCGAGTGGCGGCGCGGGGGTGGAGGCCTCCTGGGTAAGTCCTGGCCTAGATCTGCTTGCACCCTGACGGAAGATTGCGGGGAGCCAGCCCAGCTGCGCCCCTAGTGTGACAGATGGGCCGTATGGGCGGGGGCCGCAACATATGCTGTGGGGACACTCTGGGAGACTGCCTTCTGGGTCCTTGGCCCGGGACGCTGCCTGCCTGGGGCCACAGTTTCCGCCAGGAAGTGGAGTGCCATAGTCCAGCCCTATGATTTTATAGAGGAGGAAACCGGGGCTCAAGGTTGTCCAACAGACAACTAATAAGCAAAAGGGACTAAGCAAGGACCCTTAGAGCAAGCAGGTGGGAGCCAGTTATGCCTGCTGTGTGGCGGTGGGGGCAGGGGGAAGGTTACTGGGGAGGCTTCCTGGAGGAGGTGATGTTTGGGCTGATCTGGAAAGGATGCCAGTGGAAGGAGGTAGGGTTTAGAGATAGCGTATGCACACATAGATTCTTTTGTTCCTGAATAAACTCAACAAATACGATAAAGCTAGATGAGGTGAATTCAGGTGTAACATAGTTGGGCTAGCCATCCCCCCCTCCTTTGAGTTCCCTTCCCAAAGAGGGTTTGCAGGGGTCCAGTGAGGCAGAAAGTCAGGGCCTGATGATCACTTAAAACGGTCTCAGATTACGTAGGATCAATTGTGTACATTCTATGATTTACAGTTTCTCTCTTTTGTGCTTTCGGTGACAGAGCACTGCTTTTGCTGATTGAGGATATAGCCCTGATTTTATTTTAAACCGTTTTTAATGTATTATATAGCAGAGATGGAGATTAGTCTCCTCTTCCTGGGGTATCACCTGGCTGACTTTCCCAGGCTCCCTTACAGTTTGGTGGGCTGTTGACTGCATTTTGGCTGATGGAATGTGAGCAGAAATAGCGAATACCCTCTCAAGCTTGAACCCTAAAAGCCTCCCTCCCCCTCTTTCTGCATTTACCAGTGGAGTTGGAGGGCTGAGAGGACAGAGCTACCAGGCCAAAGGAGTCTGGGCCCCTGAGTGATTATGGAGCAGCGCGCCCCCCTTCTGCCTCCCCTGAGGGTTCATGTCTGCTGAAAGGAATGGGGCTCCAGCAAGGTCTGGGGCTGTGCGTGGGGCTTGTTGGCTGTGGCCTTTGCATCAGGGTGATCTGGCTGGGCTGTTCGCCTGGGGAAGGGTTCTTTAAGGCCTTTTTTCTCACACTGGTCAGATTCCCCAAAGAAGTCTTGTCCAGTCTTTGGCAGGATTGGCAGCCAGTTGGCGGGACACAGAGAACAGTGTGGGAGAAAGTGGAAGGTCAATGGCAGAAACTTGAATTTGTTCAAGCTCCTTCTCTAGGAATCATTCTTTCTGACCCAGTTCTTAAAGCTGAAGCAGAAAAAATTGATGGTCAGGACTGTATCCAAAGTAATGGTGGCTGGCTGGACTGATTAAAAAACAAAAGTTTCTGTGTTGGAGAGCTCAGTTCTGCTGACCAAGAAGCTGCAGATTGTTGCCTTAGTAAACTGAGAATATTCTAGAAGAAGGTGACTATGGTGACCACCATGGGATAAAAGCGTTTTGTTTTGTTTTGAGAGAGAGAGAGAATCTTAAGCAGTCTCCACACTCAGCATGGAGCCCAATGCGGGGCTTGATTCCACGAACCTGGGATCAGGACCTTAGCCAGAATCAAGAGTCAGAAGCTCAACCGACTGAGCCACCCAGGTGCCCTGAAAGCGCCTTGGGTGTTTAAGTGTTGTTGGATTAAACCCGTGTGGACAAGACTGATGGGCAACAGCGGAAGGCTCTGAACAGAGGAAGCAGCAAGTCACTCACATGCTGATGATAAAGTAGGAGATGACAATCTCTTGGTCCCCAAAACCCCAGACTGGGAACACCCAGAGAAGCATTTCAAATGACTAGAAAGTCAGAGGGTGGACAGCGTTCGGTTCTTTAGTCGTGGTGCTTTCTCGACCCAGCAAGGACTCCACAGGTGGAGTCACCTGCAGAGAATTTCTCCAGGCCATTGGTTTTCAAACTTAACTGCACGATATCAGAACCACCTGGTGAGTTTGTTTAAACACAGATTGCTGGGCCCACCTCCAAAGTTAACTTCAGTGGGACTGGAGTGAGGCCCGAGAATTTGAACATCTACCACGTTCCCAGGAGAGGCTACTGCTGCTAGTGGTTTCATGACACCCCCCCCCCCATTTAGAAGGTCGGGTTTAGCAAGTGATGGCGAGTGAAAGCCTTGGATTCAGCCTACACTGGCTGCACACCCAACTCCGCCACTTTCTAGCCGGGTGATTTTGGGAAGTCACTTTAACCTCTCTGTTCTTCAGTTTCCTTATCTGTAGGATGAAGCTAATAGTGCTTGCCTCCTGAGCTTCAGGGGAGGCGTCCTGGAGGAGGCGGCATCCAAACTGAGACCTGAAGGATTAGCAGAAGAGTTGGCCAGGGGACGGGTTGGGAGGGCAGGACTGGGTGTGCGCCAGGCAGAGGGCACAGTGAGTGTAAAGCCCAGGGAATGGGGAACCTGTGTCCTCCAGGGAGCTGAGAGGAGCTGTGGTGTAAGTGCTTTGTGATACTGAAATGCTGCAAATCTGTTCTGTGCTACGGGTCTCAGGGCAAGATTGCAGCTGAGGGAGAGTTGACCAGCATGTGGAAAATGGGCTGCCTGGAAGCAGCACCAGTTACTCGTGCCCACATTGCATTGGCCGGAATGCAGTCACATGCCCCCACCTAGATGCACAGGATGCTGGGAAATGTAGTCGATGGTGGGGCAGGGGAGCACAAATCTGTGGGGCAGAGATAGCAGTCTTATGCCACAGCAGATTTTTATGGCCCTCGGCTACCTCTCTTACCTCTCCTCTGGTCACTCTGCTCCGCTTTGTTGGGTGAGTGAATTTTACAGATGAGGAAGCTGAAGTTCAGAGAGATAAGTAATTTGCCTAATGTCACTTAGCTACTAGTGGTAGAGAGAGGACTTGAACTCAGATCTGTTTTTCCCAAAAGCCTATTGGGCCAGGTCGTAGTCCTGGGTGCTTTTTGACGGCCTGCCTATGATCCAGGTTTTCCTCATCAGGATCTCAGCCATGTCTCAGGCTAACTAAGCCCCAGATGCCCTGTCATTATAACAGGATAGTCTCTCCACTCCATGCCTGCGCTGCCCAGGACGTCCATAGAAACTGCTGTCTTTTCTCTAGTTACTCGTTCATGCCACATGCATTTACACAGAACCTGCTGTGTGCCAGGCATTGTGCTCTTGGCTCGGAGCTGGTGGGGAGTCAGACACGGCCCCTTTTGTTCAGGCCGCTCACATGGTTTGGCCACTGAGAGGCTATGTAAACACAGAGTTCCCCGGAGAAGTGAGACACGCCGGGTCCCTGGTCTGACCCGCCGGGAGTACAGAGTGTCCCGGGTACCTGAGAAGGGTGCCCAGCAAATGATCAAAAGTTAAAGTCAAGCTCTCTTGTGCATTTTGTAAATCGAAGCTATAATGACACTATTTTGTGTTTTGTGTTCTAAAATGTGTTTTTCTGATTTTTAAAACAAGAAAATCGCCTTTGCTCCTTCTTGCCTGTGCACCAAGCACAGAGTACGTACGGGAGCGGGATCTTTTTATGAGCCTCAGTGGAGCAAATGTTGACGTATCTCCTTGGGTTCAGCCGCGGGTTGCTGTTCTCATCAGTGAGTAAGCTGATTTCTTCAGTTCAAAAGAGATACCAGGAGCGATATGCATGGAGATCTGCTTTTAAAGAGGAGAGTAGGGAGAGTGAGTGGGGGGGGGCTCCTTGCACGTCTCCCAGAATCTTTCTGAAGTGGGGTTTCTCGCCACTGTTGACATTCTCAGCTGAACAACTAATTCCATGTTGTGGGGCCTGTCCTGTGCACTATAGGGGGTTTAGCAGCGCCCCTGGTTTCTACTCACTAGATGCCAGGTGTACGCAGAGAGTTGTGACAACCAAAAATGTCTCCAGACATTGCCCAGTGTCTCCTCAAGGGGCAAAAGTGTCCCAGTGTTAAGGGCCACAGTTCTAGACTACATTTGTTTTCTATTGCTGCTATAGCAAATCACCACACACTTAAAACAACACAGATTTCTTATGGTTCTAGAAACCAGAAGTTCAAAAGTCAGCGGGGACCTGGGTGGCTCAGTCAGTTGAGTCTCTGACTTCGGTTCAGGTTGTGATCTCATAGTGAGTTTGAACTCCGCATTGGGCTCGCTGCTGTCAGCACAGAGCCTTCTTCAGATCCTCTCTTTCTCCCTCTGCCCTTTCCCTACTCACGCTCTCTCTCTCTCTCAAAAATAAAAATAAAACATAAAAAAAAAAAGTTCAAGGGGTCCCTGGGTGGCTCAGTTGGTTAAGCACCTGACTTCAGCTCAGTTCATGGTCTTACAGTCTGTGAGTTCGAGTCCCACGTCAGGTCCTGTGCCGACAGCTCAGAACCTGGAGCCTGCTTCAGACTCTGTGTCTCCCTCTCTCTGCCCCTCCCCTGCTTGCACTCTGTCTCTCTCACTCTCTCAAAAGTAACAAACATTTAAAAAAACTAAAAAAAAGTTCAAAAGTCAAGGCACAGCAGTTCCTTCTGGAGACTCTAGGAGAAATTGATTTTCCTGCCTTTTCCAGCTTCTAGAGACTAACTGCATTTTTTGGCTTATGGCCCCATTCTCGATTTTCAAAGCCACCTGCATGGCATCTTCAAATTCTTTCTCCAGGACCCCTGCTTTCATTTCACGTCTCTTTTAGCTCAGACCCTCCTACCTTTTTCTTATAAGGACCCTTGTGATTATTTACAGTTCACCAGCTTTCCCAGGAAAATCACCCCATCTCAAGATCCTTCACCACACTCACAGAGTCACGTTTGCCACCTAAGGGAACTTATTCACAGATTCTGGGGATGAGGGTGTGGACATCTTTTGGAGGGCCAGTTTTCTGCCCACCACACAGAATGTTCGGCCTCTGGGTGTAATGGAAATGCTTCTGGGAAGCCTGGCAGGAGGGAAGTGACTTAGGATGTGGGGCCTGGGGGTGGTCAGGACACAATAACAGCCGGTACTTTTGAGCTCCAATTCTCTGTCAGGCGCCCCATGCCTGGTCTGCCTGAGTCCTCAGACATCTCTGAGGGAGGGTCCTGTTTGTCCTCCATTTCACAGATGAGGACACCACGTAGGGGAGAGTTTCTGGAGGGAGTAAAAATTTGAGCTGGATTTGAAGGGAACGGAGGGGTTTGGCAGCAGGTAGGAGAGTCGTTTCAGAAAGAGGGCCCGTGGGGTGCCAGGGGGAAGGGGCGGAGGGCTTAGTGTGAATGGTACCCTGTTCCCTGGGGCAGGGCAGGTGGGTGTGGACCTCTGCAAATCAGTCCTTTTATCCTGACCTTCTCATATAAACTCTGTTACTTTTCCACAGTAGTTTAAATATTTTTTTCACAAGCACTTATCACATACTGGGGAGATAGACATTAATAAGACACTGACATGAGCTTGGCGCCTCTGTTACTATCCCCACTCTCAGTAAATAAATAAAACCCAGCCTGGAGGAAAGGTATTTGATTCACACTGTTGAGACCTGCTCAGGGCCAGGTGCTGTGGGGGACAGAGACCCAGGAAGGCACAGCTCACCCTTCAGATAGCACTTTGGCTCCTAATGCGCAAGCTGGGATTCAAACTAGGCCCTGTGGCCGCAAAGCACAGATTCTTAGCCTGATTTTTATTAATTTTTTCCACCAGATTTATTGAGGTATAGTTGACGAATAAAAATTGTATGTATTTAACATGTCCAACGTGATGGTTTGGTGTACATATGCATTGCGAAATGATTACCACAATGAACCTAATTAACATATTCACTCACATGGTTACCTACATTTTTTTATGTGTGTATGAGAAGAATCAAGATCTATTCTCGGGGCACCTGGCTGGCTCAGTCTGAAGAGCATGGGACTCTTGATCTCGGGGTCTTGAGTTCAAGCCCCACATTGGGTGTAGAGATACTTAAATAAACTTAAAAAAAAATCTATTCTCTTAGTGGCTCTCCAGTATAGAGTATTACTAACTATAGTCACCGAGCTATACATTACATCCCCAGGACTTACTCATCTTGTACAACTGAAAGTTTGTACCCTTTGACCAACATCCCTATTTCCTGTACCTCCCAGCCCTGGACAACCACCATTTGACTCTGTTTTTATGACCCTTTTTTTTGTGTGTGTGAGATCACAAAATGTCTTTCTATGTCTGGCATGTTTCACTGAACATAATGTCCTCCAGGTTCATTCGTGTTTTTGCAAATGACAGGATTGCCTTCTTTTTTTAAGAATGCATACCATTCCATTGTGTATATGTGCCAGGTTTTCTTTATCCATTCTCCCACCTCTTCAGTGCTTTCCATACACTGAGGATTGCAGACAATGCTGCAGTAAACGTGAGAGTGCAGATATGTCTTCAAGATAGATTTCTCTTTCTGGTTTGAAGGAAACTGAGGACTTCTGCTAGAGCCCAAGATACCCTTGGAGCAAACTGGGTGCAGCCCTGCTCACCCCTCCTCCCCCAGGTACCCCATCACAAGTGGGCTGTCACTTCTTTGCCTAGCAGCTGCTGTCATTGCCAGATGAGAGTCCGTGTCAGGTACATAGCATGGTACTTGGGACACCAGAAGTTGTCCTCATATGTTACTTTATCTGTCTTATTTCAGTAAAAATTATGCATCTTTGGGGTTGATAGGAACGAAAGCATCTTCCTCTTTCTTATCACCCATTGGCAGCACAAAAGTCACATCTTTCCTTATCTCCCATGGTGATATGAACTCATGCTAAACTGTGAGAAACCTGTAGCTCCTTCTGCTTGGTGGAATAAGACCGCATCCTTGGCATGGGGTCTGAAGGAACCAGGAGAGGACCTGCCAGTCTGGGGGTGGTGGAGTGCAGAAGGGAAGTGGAAAGTTCCAGAGAAGCTCAAGTCTCATTCATCCCACCAGGAAATCAATAGACAGGACCCAAATAGGTAAATTAAGAAATAGGAGAGAAACCGTATTATTTAGGAATGTGGCAGTATCTACCTGAAGTAACATCTAGAATAATTGGAAGTGGTTGCCCCTGGAAGCAGGGCTGCCCATGTCCTCTTGCAAAGGTTGTAAACTAAAGTTGAACAGTACCCAACCTGTACTGTCATACACCCTGGTCTTAATAGGAAAACGGTGTTATAATTTATTTTTTTTAGGTTTATTTTTGAGAGAGAAAGCGAATTGGGGAAGGGGCAGAGAGAGAGAGAAAGAGAGAGAGAGAGAATGAATCTGAAACAGGCTCCAAGCTGTGAGCACAAAGCCTTATACGGGGCTTGAACTCTGAACCGGGAGATCATGACCCGAGCCGAAGTCTTAGGCTTGATTGAGCCACTCAGGCGCCCGTGGTGTTACTTTTAACCGTGTGCTTTTTTAATTATAAGAACTAATACACAGGGGCTCTAAGTCCTGGCTGGGTTTTGGACTCTTCATAATGCAGGTGAGAGAAACCTATGTATAACCAACCAGCCACGTCATCCCGGACCCCCTAAAAAGGGGCGGTGTCAGGCATGTTTGGATTCATGGTCTCAAATGATGTCATCACTGTTCATTTTGCTCTTCATCTCTTGTTCCGCTCACCGCCAAACATCAGCTTTGTTCTCTGGTGGTCTTAGCCCCTGTCCCTGAATCACATCCTACACGAAAAGATGATATTCTCTCCCAGCCTCTCAGGCTAAACCTCCACTGAGCCTGATTGGTTGGCTTAAGTCACATGCTCACCTTTGAACCAATCGCTGTGGGCAGATGCCTGATTGCTGCGATTGGCTTAGACCTGGGTCATGTGACACACCCTGTTGGTGGTAGTGGATCTCCAATCCTAGAATCTGGGAGTGAGCGAGAGGCAGACCCTGGAACGGAAGTGGGTGCTTGACCGTAGGTGGCTCCCAAGTAACCCTGTTTGCCGTGGTGCAGTTGACGACCCGGTGGGTTCTGCCACACTGGGCATATGGTAGTGTGTGTGCACTGGCCACATCCCGTTTACCGTATCGGCTCTGGGGTGCTGGCGCCCGCCAGGGAGAAACAGGCAGTTCATTCCTCCAGCTAGCAAGGCAGCTCTTGGGGGTGAAGAGAGCCCCCAAGGAACACCAGCGGTCACTGTTGCTTGGCCCACAAGCTTTGACCTGGACTTTGTAAGCATTGTTTTCTGTCCCAGCCGCTGCCAGAGGAACCTTTTATAGCAAGACCCAGTAAGAGCAGTGGTTCCCTGGCCAAAGTCTAAAATAGCCTGTTCCCCAGAGACCCCTGGAGAAGCTTGGCTTGGCTGCTAACCGGGTATCCAGGCTACCAGCATGGCTGGGACCCACGGCCGAGCCCCCTTTATTTAGGATAATAAAAATGACGATGATAATAATAGTTATGTGTCTTAGTGCTCGCTCTGTGCAAGCGCTGCCAGGTTAATGGAGTGAGTGGAACTCTGCCTCCCAGATTATCGCAGGGAAGCTGAGGCCTGAGAGGTAATGTCATACAGCTAGTAAGTGGCGGAGCAGGGGCTTGAAGTTTGGTCTGACTCAGAATTCTACTCAACCAACTCTGTCCACAAATATTTCCCCTGAGTGTGTCAGGGACTGGGGGGGTGGGGGGCGGGGGGAGATGTGGGTTCCTGAGCAAGGGGAAAGTAAACCTTCCAGAGAATCCTGATGTCTTAGCTGAGTCTAAGCCTCTTTGCCAATGGAAGCAGGTACCTGTGGGCCGAGGGAAGCCCAAGTCGGATGGAGATTCCTGGGAGGCCGGAGCTCTGGCTGGTGTTGGAACAGGCATAGTGGGGCTGAGTCATGGGCCACTGAGGACTCCTTGCCAGCCTAAGGAAAAATCCACCATCCTGCAGGGCCCAGTCTTGCTGGGGTGAATGTGGGAGTCGCTGCCAAGTTTGGACTCTGGATTAAGCCCACAGTTTTCCCATGCTGATCCTACCCAGGCATCGACTTGTCATAAGAGACATGATGTGACTTTTTGTGGGGGAGATGGGGTTACTGGACCAAATATAATTAATAAGTAGTGGGGGGGGATTATAGTAGATATTATAAGTTTAGATAGCCAAGTCTGAAGATTGTGAGTCTGGAGCTGTTATACGCCCCATGATGGAAGATAATGCTGCCCAGGCTCCCTCTGTCTCATGGCTCTGCCATCCACAACATATGGTTTCCTCTTCTTGGTTAAATATAGCTGCTTGAGTTCCAGCCCTCACACATCCATTCCAGCCAGCAGAAAGGAGCAAGAGTCCAGAAGGGCACACTCCCTCCTTTTAAAAATTCTTCCCTAAAGTCGAAAACAGTCCTTCTATTTATATCCCCTTGGCCAGAACTTGGGCACATGGTCACACCTAACTGCAGAGGGATCTGGGAAATGTAGACCTTATTTTGAGTGGCCATGTGCTTAACCAAAAAACCAGCGATTGCTATTAAGAATGAGAGAACAGCTATTGGGGGACAGTTCACAGGCCCTGTCACAGCTGCCTTAAGAGCAAATTTATGACAACGGAAAAACCATAAAACATCCTCGCTCAGTTCTGGAATACGCATCACGTGCCTGCAGAGTGCAAGGCGCTGTGCCAGGCAGGGTCCCAGCTGCTTGTCTGCAGCTCCTTTTGTTTCCCAAGGTCAAGGAGAATGTCGGGTCTGTGGCTCTGCTCATAATTCCCCTGTGAACCCAGGCACGTCCCCTCCCTCAGCTCCCCTCACAAATGGGGGAGTCTTAGTCCAAGTCACCAGCAGCACAGCTGGGGTTTGTACCTGAGTGCAGGCTTTTAGCCCCTGGGCTACATTGCCGGGAAGTCTATGGGCTGACCCTGCGGTTCTGGCCCCTCCCCAGCACCGTCCCAGCCCCCAGAGGCCCGTGACCCACTGGGTCTGTGCTGCCTTGGTCAGCAAAGGTTCCGGCCAAGGGCTGACGGGGGCAGAGCTGGCGCTGGGACTGGGAGCAGCTGCGGGGGAGGGGTGGGCCCAGGGCTCAGCTGGGTCAGGTGGCTCAGGCATTGGCTCCAGCCCGTGAGCGTGTCCTGCCCACAGGGTAGGAAACAGCTCTGCAGTTCACACCTGGGGCAGCGATTTTCAAGAAACCACGGTGGGTGGTGCATTAAGGGAAAAAATGGAAAATGAAGCAAAGCAAAACAAAAATAAGTCGACTAGAAAAAAGCAGAGCGCATTGTACAAAGTGAGGCTAAGTACGGTTTCCTGAAATTTTGATTTACATTTTGTGTGTATTGAGGATAGAAATATATTTGCTGTTATGATAGCTGTTAAGAAAGTGTCAGAGGGGCGCCTGGGTGGCTCAGTTGGTTAAGCCTCTGACTTCAGCTCAGGTCAGATCTCACGTTCGTGGGTTCGAGCCCCGCGTCAGGCTCTTGCTGACAGCTAGCTCAGAGCCTGGAGCCTGCTTCCGGTTCTGTGTCTCCTTCTCTCTCTGACCCTCCCCCTCTCATGCTCTGTCTCTCCTGTATCAAAAATTAATAAAACATTAAAAAAAATTAAAAAAAGAAAGTGTCAGAGTCTCAGATCTAGGCGGCTGCCTGCCGATGGAAAGAGCCATTAAGAATAATCAGAATTATTGCGCTTATCTAAAAAAGTTTTAAAATTGTTTTCATGTATTTATTATTTTATATTGAAAGCAATGCAGCTTGTGAAAAGTTAAAACAGTGTAGGAGTATACAAAGTTGTTCTTTTTTAAAGTCTTATTTAATTTTGAGAGTTTGTGTGTGCACACAGTGGGGGAGAGCTAGGGGTGCAGAGAGAGAGAGAGAGAGAGAGAAAGAGGGAGGGAGAGGTTTAAGGAGAATCCCAAGCAGGCTCCACACTCAGGGCAGAATCCAATGCAGGGCTCGATCCCATGACCCTGGGATCATGACCTGAGCCAAAATCAAGAGTCAGCTGCTCAGCTGACTGAACCACCCAGGCGTTCCTGTAGAAAGTTCTTAAAGGTTCTCACCACCCCCACGTGCCAGCTTCCATTACCACTGCCCATCCCAGTGTTGGTGGAGTTCCTGGGAGTCCTTGAGGGAAGTTTTAACCCATCTACAAATGTCCTTTTTCTTTTAACACGAGTAAGATCACCATAATAGACCTACTGTTCTTCAGCTTGCTTTTTAAATGTTAAGTTTTGTGGGGCGCCTGGCTCAGTCAGTGGAGCATATGACTCTTGATCTCAGGTTTGTGAGTTGGAATCCCACATTGGGTGTAGAGATTACTTGAAAGTAAAATCTTTAAAAAAATTTTTTTAATGTTTTATTTGTTTTTGCTAGAGAGAGACAGAGCATGAGAGGGGGAGGGGCAGAGAGAGAGAGGGAGACACAGAATTGGAAGTAGGCTCCAGGCTCTGAGCTGTCAGCACAGAGCCGACACGGGGCTCGAACCCATGAATGTGAGATCATGACCTGAGTGAAAGTCAGAGGCTTAACCGACTGAGCCACCCAGTCACCACGAAAGTAAAATCTTAAAAAACATAAATTTCAGTTTTTCTTGACTTTCTTAAAACGTTTGCTTTATTAAAATATAATTCACAAACCTTACAGTCAATCCATGTAAAGTGTACAATTCAACCATTTTAATATATTGGCAGTCATGCAACCGAGATACAGTTTTAGAACATTTTCACCAACTCCAAGGAAACACGTGAGCCATTGTTCCCCCCACGCCAATTCTCTCCTCCCCCATCTACGGCAATCACTCATGTACTTTCTGTCTGTCTAGATTTTTGCCTTTTCTGGGCATTTGATATAAATGGATTCATTCAATATGTGGTCTTTTGTGGCCAGATTCTTTCACTTAGCATAATGATTTTAAGATTCACCCATGTGGCGGTAAGTCTTTTCTTTTTGTAGCTGTGTAGTGTTCCATTGTATGGATATGCCACATTTTGTTTATCCATTCATTAGCTGATGGACATTTGGGTTGTTTCTGTATTTGGCAATTACATATAATACTTCTAAGAACATATGTGTACAAGTTTTTCTTCGGATGTTTTCATTTCTCTTGGACATATACCCAGGAGCAGAATTGCTGGATTATATGGTGATTCTGTGGTTAACTTTTTGAGGAACTGCCAGACTATTTTCCAAAATTGTTGTGCCATTTTACATTCCTCCCAAAAGTGTATGAGAGTTTCAGTTTCTCCATACCCTTGCCAACGTTTGTTATTTATTGGGTCTTACAAAAATTATTCTATCCCTTCTAGTGGGTGTGGCTTTGACTTGCATTTCCCTAATGGCTAATAATGTTGAGCATCTTTTCACATGCCCTTTGTGCATTTTTTATTTGGGCTGTTATTTTATTGTTCAATTGTGTAGTATTTATTTTGAGAGAAAGAGCGAGCACGTGGGAGAAGAGCAGAGAGATGGAGGGAGAGAGAATCCCAAGAAGGCTCCATAGTGTCAGGGCAGAGCCCGATGTGGGGCTCAGTCTCATGAACTGTGAGATCCTGACCTGAGGCGAAATCAATGACACTCAGCTGAGTGAGCCACCCAGGTGCCCCACAAGTGTTTAGTTTTGATGGTGCCTAATTTAACTGTTCCTTTTCTGCTTGTGCTCTTTGTGTCATATCTAAGAAGGCTTTGCCTAACCCACATCACAAGATTTTCTCCCATATTATTTTCTTTTTTATTTTATTTAAAACATTTTTTAATGTTTTTATTTATTCTTGAGAGGGAGAGACAGTGTGAGCAGGGGAGGATCAGAGAGAGAGGTAGACACAGAATCCGAAGCAGGCTCTAGGCTCTGAGCTAGCTGTCAGCACAGAGCCTGACGCGGGGCTCAAACCCACGAATCGTGAGATCATGACCTGAGCCGAAGTCAGACACCCAACTGACTGAGCCACCCAGGTGCCCCATCCCATATTATTTTCTAAGGCTTAGATGATCTCTTAGCTTTTATATTTAAGTCTCTGATCCATTTTTAGTTATTTTCCATGACAAGTGTAAGGAAGGGGTTCAATTTCATTCTTTTGCCATGTATATTTACTTGTCTCAGCACCGTTTGTTGAAAAGATGATGCTTTCTGCACTGAATATGGTCTTGGCTCCTTTGTCAAAATCAGTGGTAATAAATGTGAGGGTTCATTTCCAGGGTTTCAGTTTTTTCCATCCATCTGTGTCTATCCTCACGCTGATACTGTCTTGTTTACTGCAGCTACGTAGCAAGTTTTGAATTCAGGAAGTGTGACTCCTTCAACTTTGTTCCTCTTTTTTCGAGACTCTTTTGGCTATTTCAGGACCCTTGAATTTCCATATGAACTTTAGGACCCATTTGTTAATTTCTTCAACGAAGCCACTAGGATTTTGATAGTGATTGGTCTGCTGGTCAATTTGGGGAGTATTCCCGTCTCCGCCGTATTAAATCCTCTGATCTGTGAACACAGACTATCTTCCTACTTTTTTAGGTCTTTAATTTCTTTCAACGTGTTGTGTTTCTCAGTGTCTGAGTCATGTACTTCTTTTATTAAATTTATTCCCAAGTATCCTTTTTGAAGTTCTTTATAGATGATCTTGTTTTCTTAATTTCGTTTTTAGATTTTTTCATTCCTAGTGTGTAGAAATACTATTGATTTTTGTATCCTACAATCTTGCTGATCTTTTTCTTGATTGTTTTTGCATGTCTGTGTATCTAGAGCTTCCCTTTTCTTGTCACACAGCCACTCATGGTAGAGAAAGTTCTAATTAATTGGCAAGTCTCCACTGATAGACACTGTGGGCAAAATTCTTTTGCTGTTACTGATTATGCTAAAGGGAACATCCTTTGGGCCACACAACCATTCTAGGGACACGTATTAAGTGCCTACTCTATGCCAAGTACTCTTTGAGGCTCTGGGGATACAGGCAGTAAAAAAGTAAAGGAGGTTACAGCTTGGGAAAATCTCTGATGAGAAGAAAGCAGAGATGTGTGCTAAGGAGTGACTGAATATGCATACAAGAGGAGTTCTTTGAATTGGGCTGGAGAATATTTCTCTGGAGAGATGACTTTTGAGCTAGGATCTAACTGATGAGAAAGAACGCACTGTTGGGAGGTTGGGAAGATTCTTCTAGGCACAGGGAATAGCAAGCACAAAGGCCCTGAGGTAGAAATAGTCCCTGCATGTTAGGTGGGCCTTGGAGAGCTGCCAGGGTCAGAGGATAAATGGGCAGGGGCCATTGTAAGGCCTTGTAGTCTTAAAAGCCATTTACACTTTATTAATAATGTGGAGAGAAGCTGCCGGAGGGTGTTAAGCAGTAGATTTAATCTACTTTATGTTCTAAAACGATCAATCACTTTAGTTGCTTAAGAAGCATTTATTTTCTCTGCCTTATTTCAAACACGGAGTCCTTCGAAGTGGAATTACTGGGTCGACGGGTTTGTACGCTAAAAATGTTCTTAGATGCTGCCTGCCAAGTGCCTCCCCAAAAGATAGCTGTAGTTTTTCCCTCCGAGGGTGCAGGCTCGTTGTGACCAGGGGCATCGCGGGAGGGTGGACAGCGAGCTCTGACTCCCTGGACGCCGGCACCCACTCTCTGGCTTCCCTTGCAGGACCCACACCGCTGCATCTGCCCTATAACTCTGGCTGTCCCGCCCGCCCCTTGGGTAACACGGGCATCCCAGGAAGATGGCAGACGAAGATCTCATTTTTCGCCTGGAAGGTGTTGATGGCGGCCAGGCCCCCCGGGCTGGTCGTGACCGCGAATCGGAGGCAGACAGCGACGATGAGGAAGGTTACTTCATCTGCCCCATCACCGATGACCCCAGGTCTCACCAGAATGTCAATTCCAAAGTTCATAGCTACTACAGCAACCTAACAAAGAGCGAGCAGTATGGCTCTAGCGGGTCTCCTGCGAGCTCCTTCCACTTTAAGGTGAGTGTACGCCCGTTCCACCCCAGCTCCCCCTGCCGCAGGGGGATGGGGAGTGGGCTCACTGGTTGGGGTCTTGCCTGTGTTTCCGACCCCTGGGCAGCACTCTGAGCTCTGGACGTTGGCGGATATGCCTGTTAAGCTGGGAGGGGTTTTGTTGGCTTAAGACAAGTCTCATTACTTCAGAGCGGTGTTTTTTCAAAGAGCTGCCCAGGACCCACTCCTGGGTCATGAAAACCTTGACCAACTTTTAAAATATTGCAACAGAACAGAATAGACAAGGGCATAGCAGAGAGTACCGCAGATTGTAGAGATCATACTTTCTGGAACCTATGCTCACACACGTTCACACGTGTAGATGTGGTTGTTGTCTGCCAGGCTCTAATCACGTGAAGATTCACACTTCATCCCTGACACGTGCACGTGTGGGTGCAGGGGCGTGATGTCACATGTAGTTCTTCGTGTTGGTTGTGGTCAAAAAGGCCACTGCCTTCATATAACACCATATGGAATTAAAATAAAAATTTTAATTAAAAAATATAAAAAACACCATGCTTGGAGTTGGGCAGCCTTCTTCTGGATTGAGGAAAAGTGTACTTACTTTGTTTGGGGCTTGTGCTCAGGCCAGAGCAAAGCTCATATAAAGGGGTGGGGGAAAGATGAACATTATTGGGCTTTTGTATAATAACTGGTGATGAAAAAATTCATTTTATTTAGTTAGTAATCTCTAGGCCCAATGTGGGGCTCAAACTCATGACTCAAAGGGGCGCCTAGGTGACTTAGTCGATTGGGCGTCCAACTTCGGCTCAGGTCATGATCTCACGGTCTGTGAGTTTGAGCCCCTTATTGAGCTCTGTGCTGACAGCTCAGAGCCTGGAGCCTGCTTTCAAATTTTGTGTCTCCTTTCTCTGCCCCTCCCCTGCTGGTGCTCTGTCTCTCAGAAATGAATAAATGTTAAAAAAAATTCAAACTCATGACCCCGCAATCAAGAGTCACATGTTCTTCCAACAGAGCCAGCCAGGTGCCCTGAAAAAATTTTAAATGCAATAACATTATCCTGATATAATTTAATGCTTGCCAACAGAAGGTATCTGTTAGTACCATAAGCAAAATGCAAATTACCACTTTGGGATTTAGAATTGGAGCCATTCTTCTCTGTTTTTAGAAAATTAATAATTCTAGGGGTGCCTGGGTGGCTCAGTCGGTTGAGCATCTGACTCTTGATTTTGACTCAATTCTTGATTTTGACTCAGGTCATGATCCCAGCATCATGGGGCTGAGCCCTGCGTCGGGCTCTATACTGAGTATGAAGCCTGCTTAAGATTCTCTCTCTCCCTCTGCCCCTCTCCCCTGCTCATGCTCTCTTAAAAAACAGTTAATAATTCTAGTTCCTGGACAGATGAATATTTTTTTTCCTATCAGGGCCAGAGTTCTAGCTTACGTCTCTGTGGGGCAGGCAGCTCCAGAAATAGTTCTGTGGGTCCCCTCTGAGGTTGGGGGTCCCTGAGGGGTCAGACTGAGGCTTGCCCTGCTTTTCCTGCCCTGAGCCAGCCTCTGAAACTCACACCCAGCCCCGTGGAGGGCGGCATGGGGAGGGCAGGAGAGCAGCCTGGTGCTCCTGTCTTTCATTGGGGGCCGTTGAAGCTGGAGAAAACGCAGATCCCTGAGGCATCCACGGGTGAGGAAATCCGGGCACCAGTGGGGGCTGGAGAGCTCAGGGCTCGTGACTCAGAAACCAGCTCATGCCAGCTGAAGGGAAGAAGGGTATCCATTAGAATAGTCCAGGAGTATTTCTGGGGACCCAGGGGGAGACAGTGTCTGGTCTCTCAGGGGACAAGTCTAGGAACCAGAAGACAGCAGAACTGTCTCTCCCTGTCTCTCTTCCCTCTCCTTTATTCTTCTCTGCTTCCAGTCCGGACGGTGGGAAAATGGACCCCTACAGCCCCAGTGTCCCCTCATTACAGATGGAGCCACGTGCGAAGACAGCCTTGACACTTTTCATTCCAATTGCAGGGGGCAAGTGTCTGCTTGGCCCAGCCTGGGTCAGGCATTCTCTCTCTCCTTCTGACTCAGTCATTTCTGTCCAGGGCATGGGATTGAGGGGCAGGGGAATGTCCAGAAAGAGGGGACTGCTTTAGGGAAGGAGGATCCTGGTGGCTTCCTTGAGGGGCAGACCCCGCAGCTGACCCCTTGAGCCCAGTTGAGGCTTTTTGGAAGACACTGAGAGGGCCCAGGAGCTGAAGGGTCCCAGATACAGACAGCCAGTCCTTGACCACACAGTGCAATATGGTGAAGCCTCTAAAGGAAACGCAGACGGAGTGACCCAGTGAGAGGGGCTTTATCTGCAGGTCTGTGGCTTTAGGTTGTGAGCCTCATGAGGACAGGGCGCTGTGGCAATTATCACTCATCTCCAGTGCCTGAGGCCGTGCTCTGCACACAGTAGGTGCTTACTTCATCATCAGGGAGGGGATGGAAGAATACTCCACTGACTTCACTCTGGGTGCTCTCTTGACAAAAGACAGTATTTACCTAAAACGTAAATCCCTGTGGGACATTTGACACTAGTTCTTAAAATAAAAAATATACCTCAGATGGCAACTGGATCCTGAGAATCATCCTCAGCCCGAGTGTTCCCCCTGGTGTACTATTGTCATTGCGGGAAGGACATTCTTTATTGGGTGGGACTGTCCCTTCTATTACAGGATAGTCAGCAGGTCTAAGCCCTGCCCACTAAGGGCTGTATTTCCCCCCCGGTTCCTTATGGCATCCCCAAATGTTCCCCGCAAAGCCCGCATGGGAAGGTACCCACCTCAGTCTGGAGCCAGTAGAGAAGAAGGATGCCTGGGTGGCTCAGTCAGTGAAGCATCTGACTCTTGGTTTTGGCTCAGGTCATGATTTCACAGTTTTGTGAGTTTGCATCTGCTTCAGATTCTGTGCTGACAGTTTGGAGCTTGCTTGGAATTCTCTGCCCCTCCTCCACTCGCACTGTCTCCATGTCTTTCAAAAACAATAAAAAAATATATATTAAAAAAATTAAAAAACCAGTACAGAAGTATTTGTGCAAGTGTTCAAGTTTACATATTCAAAGATGTTGCAGTATTATTTGTAATAAAGAAAAAATGGACATAGCTTAAAGGCCTACCAAGAGGGGCTTATTTAAATGATAAACCATGGACCTAAGGGAATAGTGTATTTACATTAAAACAAAGATGAATTTTCTATGTGATTTAACTTGAAAACTGTGCTAAGATATATATATATATACACACACTTGGGGAGGAAATCCATGAAAAGCAGAGGGATAGTATGGGTCCATAATTAGGACAAAAAAATGTTAACTGTTTTTTATATACCATTAAGTAAAAAAGCAAGCTGAAATATACTACAATCTCACATTTATCAAAAAATATACACACATATCTTAGTATTAGCATCGCAAAAACTGGTGGAGGAATTTGCATCCAACAGTGAATGCTGATTCTCTCTGTGGGAGAGGGTGTCACTATGGGAGACTTTCCATTAGATATATATTTTGGACTTTTTTTAATATTTATTTTTGAGGGAGAGAAAGAGAACACAGGGGAGGAGCAGAGAGAGAAGGGGGAGAGAGAATCCCAAGCAGGCTCCACGGTGTCAGCACAGAGCCTGACGCGGGACTTGAACCCACAAACTGTAAGATCATGACCTGAGCCAAAATCTAGAGCCAGAAGCTTAACTGACTGAGCCACCGAGGCGCCCTGAACATTTAGGACTTTTAAACCACACATATGTATACTTGTGTGCAGAAGGCAGCATTTTTAGAAGAAGAAATAAAACATCCAAGTCACTTCCCCTCCCTCAAACAAACAAAGCAATAAATAGCCTCTCTTTAAAACTTCTGCAAGGCATAGTTCAAAATCCTTACCGAGGATGGGAGCGCTCGTGGTCCCCGGGGACCCTCTGGGCTCTGTTCATCCCCCACCTCTCCCTGTTCCTGGAATAGGCTTCCCTTTTCGCACCTCTGCGTGAAACCTCTTTAAACTGATGCTTGGTCTGGTCTGTTAAAATGGTTGGCGTGGCGTCCTCAGGATGTGGTTTGAAGGCACCCGCCCCGCTATCTCTTGCGCTTCCCTGGGGATCATAGGAGACCTCTGTGTGTGTCTGTTATCCTGAGTCAGCCGCTGCCGGCAAGGCTGGGGACTGTATCTGATTGCGCTTCCCATTCCCTGTACTTGCTAGAATGACCATTTATGGACAAGACTGTGCCTCTTCGTTGCCCACCGTCCTAGGTGACTGAAAGCAGGCTCTGTGGTGTTCCTGTGGCCTGTGGCAGCTTCAGAGGGGGACAGCAGCTCAGTTTTCCAAACCGCACTTGCGCTGGCACTCCACAAAGCTGATGTGTTTCTTGTTTACTGTTGACATGGCAACCTGGGCTGTTCAACCAAAATGGCCACCTGGAGTTCCTCCAGAGAGGCACCACCCTGGCAGGTACCGGGCGTGTGTTGTGAACAGTCCAGTTCTGTCACTGTCAAGGCTGGGGCCTTCCACCTAGTTCCAGCGGGGGGTGAGGGAGTGGGAAGGGGTGGATGGTAGCAGAGTTGTTCCGGGGGCTGCCCTCTTGATAGAGTATCAGGCAGCCAAGCAAGGATGTTTATAGAGTTTACCATAACGTGGGAAAGTGCTTCTGCTCTGGAGTTAAATTTAAATAGCAGAATATAGAGTACAGGTATAGCTTTGTTAAAACACACTCGCTTGTGCCTGCACACACACACACACACACACACACACACACACACAGAACAAACGCGTGGATGGAAGTATATCAACACACAGGCTGGGATTGTGCTGGATTGGGAGTGATTCTATTTCCTTTCTACTGCTCTGTCATTTCTCCATTTTCTAGAATAAGCATATATGTTTTTAATTTTTCAGTAAAGTGGGAAATTTGATTTTAAGAAATTGTTCTCCTGGTCTGGGAGTATCTTGGGGATCCGTCCATATCAGCACATGCAGACATATAGATCATGTATTTCATTTTTAAAGGGAATTCTGTCCCATCCCATGATGTTCATGGATTTATTTAGCCAGTTCCCCTCTTGGGGGACAGTTTCATGGTTTCCCCCCTTTTTTCCTCTTTACAAACAGTGCTGTAATAAGTCTCCTTACATGTATAGCTAAACAAACTTTAAAATGCATATATTTCAGGGAGCCTGGGTGGCTCAGTAGGTTGAGCATCAGACTTGGACTTAGGTCATGATCTTGTAGTTTGTGAGTTTGAGCTGCACATTGGGCTCTGCGCGGACAGTGCAAAGCCTGCTTGGGATTCTTTCTCTCTCCCTCTCTTTCAGCCCCTTCCCTGCTCGTGCTCTCTGTCTCAGAATAAATAAGTAAACTAAACTAAATAATAATTACTATAAAATGCATATATTTCATAATACGTAAATAATATATATACAAGGTAAAAAGAATTCATACTGTATCAGTGCTGTCGTGAAAAGTAAGCTTCCCACCTCAGATCCCTGCTTCCCTGGGGGATGTCCTTCCAGAAACATTCCTTGCATATGTAAGCATTTATATGTATATGACCTCCCCCCCCCTTTTTTATGGGATTGTTAGTCGCCTGCAGACCTGTCTCGCGCTCCTGCGGCTGTCTCCCCACATTGGCACATACGAGCTGGCATCAGCTAGCTATTGCGTAACAGCCACTGTGGGCTGGGCAGGCACTGCCCTGCACACTTTATTCATTTAATCTACATGGCAGTCCTGTGAGGATGGGCGTTTTGCAGACAGTAAACCTGAGGCTCTGAGATCTTAATCACTCGATGCTCTTCGTGATGGTAGCAGGTTGCATCTTATTTTGTTGTTTTATGATGGCTGAATATCCCGTTTGGAAGCCCCATAATGTATGGGCGGGAAGGTCGTTTCCAGGCTTCTGCTACTACAAACAGCTCTTCCTTAAACATCGCTGTGCGTATGTCGTTGTGTGCAGGCAGGATGCACCTGCAAGGCAAATCCCCGGAGGTGGAATGGCTGGAGTGAGATGTTGGAGAACTCGGGTGGGCGTTGACAGCTGTCCTTCAGAGAGGTGCACCATGTCTGCCCCCACGCTGTCTGGGCACATCTGCTTCCCACACCCTTGTTGGCAGACTTTGGTGATTACACATCTTTTCAGCCCACTAAGGGTGGCTCTGACAGCTTGGTCAGAGGACAGTGACTACCCCAGAATGAGACGGACATGCCAGCCTTTGATGACTCACTGGGAAGAGAGGCATCCCTGCCCATCGGAGCCCCAAGAGGCCCCACCCTGGCAGCATTGGGCTTCTGTCCCTGCCTAGTGACCACAGGAAGCTCTGCACACCCAGAGGTGAGGAGCATTTTGGGGCTCTGCCCACTGCTTTGGGAATGCAGAATCAGACAGGGAAGCTTAGGCATCCAGTGTCCAAAAAGCTTTGGACTTTCAGAAAGATGAGGTGGTGGGCAGATAAAGGAAAAAGAGGGTGATGCTGGCAGTGGGCAGAGGGCCACTCGGTGACCTGGTGTCTGAAAAACAGCACGAGGGTGAGGACATTCAAGCCCGACCACAGGGACTCCTCTTTCTGAAGTCTGTGCATGTGCTAAAATGCTAATGCTCAAGTCCAGGGCACCTGCGTGGTTCAGTTGGTTAAGTGTCTGTGTCTGACTCTTGGTTTCAGCTTAGGTCATGATCCCACCTTGGCCTTGGGCTGCTGCTTCGGATTCTCTCTGCCTCATGCTCTGCCCCTTCTCTGCTTATTCTCTCTCTCTCAAAATAAAATAAACATTAAAAAAATATATACATATATGTGTGTAATGCTCAAATCCCTTATGGAAATGTGCTGGGGCTCCCTTCTTCAGTTTTACTTTGTGTATGTTTTTAGCAGCTTCACTGAAATATAGCTCATAAAACATACCATTTAACCACTGAAAATATCCAAGTCAGCAGCTTTAAGTATATTTATTCAGTTTTGCATCCACATAGCCACAGTCAATTTTAGCCCATTTTCATTAGCCCTGAAAAGAAATACTCCCTAGTCTCCACACCCCACCCAGCCTCTGGCAGCCACTAATCTACTTTCAATCTCTATGGATTTGCCTTTTCTGGGTATTTCATTTAATAGGATTCTATACCATGGGGTCTCTTGTGTCTGACTTCTTTTACTTAGTGCAGCGTTTTCAAGATGCATCCATGTGGAAGCATGTGTCAGTGCTCATGTTTTTTTATTGCTTAATACTAACCATTGCACGGGCGTCCAGTTTTATTCATCTGTTGACGTGCATTTGAGTAGTTTCTCCCTTTTGGCTTTTGCAAACAATGCTACACGAATCGCTGTGTGGATGCGTGTTCATTTCTCCTGCGTAGATACTTGGGAGTGAATTGCTGGGTCATGTGATCATACTCTATGGTTGGCTCTCCGTTTTGCACAAGAGCAGAGAACTTGGGGCTTGATGGGCTTGGTCTGAGATCGGGGTCTGCGGTTCCTGGTTGCTGGAGACCCATAGGCAAGTTACCCCCTTGCTCTGTGAGCCTCGGGCCCCTCCCCAGTGCACTGGGGAACTGTCCCACCTGCCCCTCCGCAAGGCCGCCTTGAGGTGCAGGCTGCGATTCTGTCTGCGAAGGAGCTTCCAGGAAGCAAGGGCGCTGTGCCACCCTCGAGGATGTTACTGCATTCCTTGCTGGCTATTGTTTTCATCCTTCCCACCCTTTCTTCTCTAGCCCAGGCTCCGAATCCGACTGGCCCGGGAGACCAGCCCCAACTCTTCCTTTTGACAAAGAGATTTCTTTAGGACTTTTAGCTATGTTTCTTTGGCAGTTGTCTGTGTGATTGCTTATGGAAGTAATCCATGTTCTTTGCAGAAAACAGTGAAAGTACAGATATAATCGCTGTTAAGGTCTTAGTGTGTATTTTAGTCTTTTCTTTATTTCACTATAAATATAGACTTGACTAAATAAATAGGGACTTCTATTGCATTAATAAGATCATGTATCTATGTCTTCAGAAACCAGTTTTTCTTGGCAAACAAGAGATGGTGCATATCTTTCCATATTAGTAAATGTGGATCCAATTCATCTTTTTTCTAAATGGCTCCGTGGCAGCCTGGATGTACCCCAGATGCTGTAAGCATTTCCTCCTGTGGGATACATAGATGATCTCCAGTTGTTTGCTGCCATGGCCAATGCTGAGTTCCGTGGAAACTGCATGAAAGCTCTAAATGCATGTGGTCCAGCGTGGGGCAGGCACACAGCACTTCCCTCGCGAAGTGGCCTCTTCCCTAGCAAGCAAGTTTCCCCACTTCTTCCTGCTTTTACGTGTCCCTGGGTGTCGCCTAACCCTTTACTGCCAACCAGGCGGGGCACTCAGGCTGACGCAGAGCTAAGATGGGAAAGGCCATCTTATAACATCTACTTGGGGAAAAACAGTTGATGTTTCAGGGAGGATTTAGGCAGCTTCCAGATGCTTTCTCGTGTAAGATCCAGAGGCCTGCCGTGTTGGTGGTATTAAGAATAGAATATAAAACAGGACCAAGAGCAATAACATCCTCTGCGCCAAAGAAATTGCAAACACATACCCCAACTTCCAGCCCCACTCCTGGCATATTCCAGGAAATTTCTTGATGTTGTTACTTTTATTATTATTATATTTATTTTTATTTTGTACTCTCAGGCTCTGAGGAACCAACGATTTTTCTGTTCCCTAGGCAGGGTTATATTTTCCTTTTTAGGAACCCCCTTGGCGCTCCCATTCTGTGGAAGATTGCCCACCAACGACTGAGTTCGGATCTTTATTTTATTTTTTTGGGATCTTTAGAACTAGATAACGCTAGAGCTGGCAGGGCCTTAACAATCACCTAAACCGGTGATGTTTGTTAACTTTGACTTGTAAGTGCAATACCGGAAGGGTATTCAATATGTTAATATTCTCGTAGTAAAAAAAAATGCAAACAACATAGGCAAACCTATCTCCCGGGGATAGCCATTTTTATCAAGTTGGTAGAAAGGACCTTTCAGACCTCTTTTATGTACTTCTATACAAAGATACACTCGCCTGTGCATGTACACACGCATCCTTGGAAATTCATAATCCTGGGGCGCGGGGGGGCTCAGTCGGTTAAGCGTCAGACCCCTGGTTTCGGCTCAGGTCATGATCTCACAGTTCGTGGGATGGAGCCCTGCGCTGATGGTGCCGAGCCTGCTTGACATTCTCTCTCTCTTCCTCTCTCTGCCCCTCTGTATGCTTGCTCTCTCGCTCTCTCTCTCAAAATAGATTTTTATTTTTTAAATTTTATTTAAAAAATGTTTTTACATTTATTTAATATTTTAAGTGAGAGAGACAGAGTGTGAACAGGGGAGGAGCAGAGAGAGAGGGAACCACAGAATCTGAAGCAGGCTCCAGGCTCTGAGCTGTCAGCACAGAGCCGGACGTGGGGCTTGAACTCACAAACCACGAGATCATGACCTGTACTGAAGTCGGATGCCTAACCTACTGAGCCACCCAGGCACCCTTCAAAATAAATTAAAAAAAAAAATGAAATCCACAGTGCTCATAATGCTGATTTGTGGGATTCTTCTACCAGTAAATGGTGTCATACTTCTTGCATTATTCAACAACTTGCTTTTTACTCCCTAAACAATAAGTCTTAGACTTTGTCCAATCACAATCTTGATTTTTTTAATTTTTATTTATTTATTTACTTTTTGATGTTTATTTATTATTGAGACAGAGAAACAGAGCATGAATGGGGGAGGGACAGAGAGAAAGGGAGACACAGAATCTGAAGCAGGCTTCAGGCTCTGAGCTGTCAGCACAGAGCTTGACGCGGGGCTTGAACCCACAAACCGTGAGATCATGGCCTGAGCCAAAGTCAGTAGCTTAACCGACTGAGCCACCTAGGCACCCCGATCTTTTTTTTTTTAAGTTTATTTATTTAGTAATCCCTATACCCAGTGTGGGGTTTGAACTCACAACCCCTGAAATCAAGAGTTGCATGCTTTCCCAACTGAGCCAACCAGTTCCAATACTTTGATGTTCGTAATGGCTGCATACTAGTATGCCAGGTGTGTGGAACCATCCCCCTGTGGACAGGCAGGTTGTCGGCAATGCCTGAGCGTTATATGGCGTTGTAAGCAGGGACCCTTCTCTAGGGTGCTCACCTGTGCACGCCTGAGTAGGTGATCAGCTTGGCTGGGTAACAAGTCACTGAAGGTACTGCCAGATGCCTCTCAAAGGTGGCAGTACCTGCTTCTCCTCCCCTCAGTGCCCAAGAGCACCCACTTCTCATAAACACCGGATTTTCCTTAACCTGGTGGGTAAATAGTGCACCAATGATTTGCAGCTCATGAAAGGCCTGTTGAACTGTAATGAGTGTTTCAACCTCAGTGAACCACTATTTCCTTTTTTTTAAAAATTTTTTTTAATGTTTTTATTTATTTTTGATAGATAGAGCATGAGAGGGGGAGGGGCAGAGAGAGGAGACACAGAACCAGAAGCAGGCTCCAGGCTCTGAGCTAGTACTCAGCACAGAGCCTGACGCGGGGCTCGAACCCACAAACGTGAGATCTGACCTGAGCCGAAGCCGGAGGCTTAACCGACTGAGCCACCCAGGCGCCCCGACTATTTCCTTTTTAATATTTATTTTGGAGAGAGTGTGTGTGTACCTGAGCATGAGTGGGGGAGGGGCAGCGAGGAGGGGAACAGAGGATCTGAAGTGGGCTCTGCGCTAACACAGGAGAGCTGATGCAGGGCTTGAACTCGTGAACCATGAGATCATGACCTGAGCTAAAACCAAGAGTTGGAGGCTTCCCCGACTGAGCCACCCAGGTGCCCGTGAGCCAGTGGCTATTTCTGACAAGAATGTGTCTACCCCAGGAAAAAAGTTGGCCACTAGGAGTTGAAATATTCTTCACTGAGTTTCATAAACCATGAAGTGGAGATTTCCCAGTTAGTCAGCCATGGGCAGGAACCAGAGTCCAGGGAAAAAATCTTAGGACAGGACCTTTTATATTGTGCTTTAAAAAAAAGTTAGTTGCACTAAACACATCTGTTGCCAACCACGGGTGGCATGATTCTTTTCTGGGTTTGGGAAAAAAGGTCATTTTATCCTATAAAATAACATGACCACAAATTCTTTTTTTTTTAATGTTTATTTTTGAGAGACAGAGAGACAGAGCATGATCAGGGGAAGGGCAGAGAGAGAAGGAGACAAACAGACTCTGAAGCAGGCTCCAGGCTCTGAGCTGTCAGCACAGAGCCCGACATGAGGCTCAAACCCACAAACCATGAGATCATGACCTGAGCCGAAGTTGGCCGCTTAACCGACTGAGCCACCCAGGCGCCCCTGAAAATACTTTTATCCTAGACTATTTTTTCAGTCGGAGTCATAGCCTCTAACCAGGAGGTAATTTTTTTAAACGTTTATTTGGTTTTGAGAGGTGGGGTGGGGCATAGAGAAAGGGAGACAGAGAATCCAAAGTAGGCTCTGAGCCATCAGAGCAGACCCCAACGTGGGGCTTGAACCCACAAACCACAAGACATTGACCTGAGCTGAAGTGCCGAAGTCGGACGCTTAAACCAACTGAGCCACCAAGGCGCCCCCAGGAAGTAGTTTGTTGATACTCTTCATTGAATGGGGGACTTGGGGAGCATTTGAGTCACCAGTTAAGAGAGGTGCAACTGGAGAGGCATGTGTCACCGGCATGGAGCAGGCACCTGTCCAGACAGGCTCGTAACACTGCACGTTCCTTGACAGGCAGGGGTCAGACTCTGTCTCTGCCGTTCACAGCAGAGTTAACGTTTTGTTAAGTATGGAGATTCAGGAACTGTTTTCGTTACAAACATGTCTGCGGCTGGGTTATTTATAACAGGGAGGAATCAGTGACAAGCTCAAAGTCTGACAGCGGAGAGCCACAGGTGAATGGTTAAGTCAATAATGATAAACCCGAATGATGGATTGCTTAGACAGCTGTGACAGCTAACTTGCAAATTCATGATGTCATGTTTGTGTTTAAAAATGTAAGTGATGTGCAGGGTGCCTGGGTGGCTCAGTCGGTTGTGCGTCCGACTTCGGCTCAGGTCATGATCTTGCAGCTCATGAGCTCCAGCCCTGTGTCGGACCCTGTGCTGACAGCCTGGAGCCTGTTTCGGATTCTGTCTGTCAGTCTGTCTCTCTCTCTGCCCCTCCCCTGCTCACACTCTGTCTCTCACTCTCTCAGAAATAAATAAACGTGAAAAAAATTTTAATGTAAGTGCTGTGTCCTCTGCCTCTTGGAATATAATTTCGGAGAAACTTTTTGGAGAACTCCAAACTTCTACATTTTAAATGCGATCCAGCAATGGCACTTCCAGGAAATATGTACTACCTAGATCTTGCACAACCACATAGAGACTTAGATGTGAGGGCGTTCACTTCAGGACTGGCTGTACTAGGAATTACTGGAGAGAATACAAATATCCATCCACTGAGGTTTGAGAAATCTCTTAAGGCACATTTGTACAATTATATGTCTTAGGGAAATGGGGTCCACCCAGCCCGCCTGTGCATGTGGCGTGGGAAGGCGTCCAAGGCCCTGTGGTAAGTGGAGAAGAGTAAAGTGCAGAACGGAGCAGGAGACCCTGGCCCGATGCTAAGTCCGTGTGTTAACAAATGCATCAGAACAAACTTGCAGACTATTTACATCAGCTGTCAACGGTGGTTTTCAGAGCAACTGGTCAGAAAGTACTTCCACTTTCTACTTCACGTTCTGTAGCGCCTGCGGTTTTTTAGGGTGAGCAGATCAGACATTTGGAATCAGGAAGATAATCCAGAGCATTGAGTAAAGTACCAAGCCCCATGGGCCCACGCTCCTGAAAGGCTGTAAATTATGTTTACAGTGTGATTCTAGCCTTACAAAACACGCCCGGGAAGGATCTGGAGAAGAACACGTCCCGAAGCATTAACTATCATTGCTCTGGGTAGGCGGCCTGCGGCAGGTTTGAATTTTGTCTTCTCTGTTTTCTAAGCGTTTTCCTTAAGCGTGAATTAACTTCCAAATTGGAAGAAGGAAATTCTGGGCTTGATTTTTGGACTTTGGAGAGATTGGAAAGTGTTAGCGAGGGAGCCCTGTCCCGTGCGGCCCATGTGTGCGCCTGTGTGTGTGTGTGTGTGTGTGTGTGTGTGTGTGTGAATGCGCGCCCCCACTCTGCCTTTTCTGCTCGGAGCAGGAGCCCAGCCGTGAGGCTCGGGCCTGGCCGTGCTTGGGGTGCCGTTCTGTTCGGGCTGAGCCCGTGGGAAGCTGAGCTGGCCCCAGCGGCTGAGGGATCCTGAAGGCGGGTGAGGAAATCTAGAATTGCTGTGCCACTCCCAGGGTTCAGCCCACCATCCCGCCCCCTCCCTGAGGCTCAGGCCCCTGCTTGGAAAGGAGTTTTGGTCTCACTGAGGCAGCAAAGAGGCTGCAGGGCCAAGGTTCAGGTTTTTCAGGGAAAGAGGGAGAAGGAATTGCTACCCAGTGTGGGTAGAGGAGTGTTTGGAAGAGACAGGAAAGGATTCCACCTTGGGATTGTAAAAGCAATAAAATGAGATTTTTAGTGTTATTTTTTAAAGCAATCTCTACATCCAATATGGGGCTCAAACCCATACCCCCTCATATCAAGACTTGCATGTTTTACTGACTGAACCACCTAGGTGCCCCTAAAAGGCCCACTTTAGGGGTGCCTGGCTGGCTAAGTCAGTTGAGCATCTGACTTCAGTACAAGTCATGGTCTTATGGTTTGTGGGTTTAAGCCCCTCGTCAGGCTCCATGCTGACAGCTCATAGCCTGGAGCCTGCTCGGATTCTGTGTCTCCCTCTCTCTCTGGCCCTCCCCTGCTTGCTTGTGTGAACACGTGCTCTCTCTCTCTCTCTCTCTCTTTCCCTTTCTCTCTCTCTCTCAAAAAAATAAATATTTTTAAAAAATTAAGAGGGGTACCTGTGTGGCTCAGTCAGTCAAGCAGCCGACTTCAGTTCAGGTTCATCATCTCGTGGTTTGTGGGTTTGAGCCCCGCGTCAGGCTCTGTGCTGACAGCTTAGAGCCTGGAGCCTGCTTCAGATTCTGTGTCTCCCTCTCTCTCTGTCCCTCCCCTGCTCACACTCTCTAAAATAAATAAAATGTTTAAAAGTTTTTTTAATTAAGAAAAATAAAGCAAAAAATGGGTTGTGTCATGATACTGTTGAGAATCAGCCTTATCGCCATAATATCATCTTTCCCAGTGAGTTCCCAGAAGCCCTGTTTCTCAACAAGTTTTGAAAGTTTGGGGGGATATTTTTGGTCCCCACAACAACGCAGGAGCACTAAGGCATTGAGTAGGTGGAGGGCATGGATGCTAAAAGTTTGAAGTGGGCAGAACAGTTCCGTGCAATGAATTTTCCTGCATCCCAGGACCTTGGAATATCTAATGGAAATCTGTTCCTAATCTGAGCCCAGAACTTAGCACTAAGTGATTGTAAAGGCAACGCATCCTTGGCATGGTTGGAGATATTCTGAGTTTAGACAGGGTATGCTGTCTATGATTTTCATTTAGGGTGGTAAAGTGGGACGTATTTGTGATTCATACATTTATGAAAAGCTGACATCGGCTCTGATAGGGTCCACAATTCCTCCTAGTAGGTAAGTGCGGTCCCTTGGAAGGGCTGTTTAGCATTTTAGGTGGATAAAACCAAAGTATATTTAACCACTCCCCATAGGTGGACATTTGGGTTGGATTCGGTTTTGCATACAGCAGTGCTTTGTATATATATGTTTGCAGATTTGTGGTTTTATTTCTCTAGGACACATCTCTCGATGTAAAATTTCTGGATCAGAATAAAGGAATTCATATCTTTTCATCTCAGTTCACTGCCAGGTTGCCTTAAGCGGAGGTTTAGACCCATTAGGCATGTGTGAGGGCACCCGTGTGCCCCACATCCTGGCCTGCAGTAATTACGAGCAGTCGTTAAAATGCTTGCCAGGCCAAACACGGAGGGATAAGGGGATTGGTGTCTTATTTTAGTTTCAACTTTTTGGTTACAGGTGAAGTGGTGTGTGTTTTCCTCTGTGTATAATGTTTCTTCTTTGGTTTCATGGTTAAGATATGTCACTTCTGGGGCACCTGGGTGGCTTAGTTGGCTAAGTATCCGACTCTTGATTTTGGCTCAGGTCATAATCTCATGGTTCATGAGATTGAGCCCTGCATCGGGCTCCATGCCTGGTTAGGATTCTCTCTCTCAAAATAAATAAAAAAACTTAAAAAAAAATGTGTCACTTCTGCCCATGGGAAGACCATGCCTATGTGAGAACAATAGAGTATTTTGGGAGTATTTCTCTCCTACTGACACTGTCTGCCTCCTCAGAGATGGGAGACACCTGGGAAATCACTGGGTGGGAGGTGGCTGGACAGCCCTGCCCCAGAGCCCCTGGTCTAACACTTCCGTGTGCCTTTTACAGGAAGCTTGGAAGCATGCAATTGAGAAGGCCAAGCACATGCCTGACCCCTGGGCTGAGTTCCACCTGGAGGATATCGCCACGGAATGTGCCATACGTCACAGGTTGGCAGCTTCTCTGGGTGTGCTCTGTGGCCCCAGGCTTCAAGGAGTCCTTGGGGGTATGGGTCCTGCTTCTGCTCATAATCAGTGAGGCCTACATGCCCTTGGAGGTCAAGGAGAAGGGCCTAATAATAGTATTTGCCAATGTTTGAGCATTTCTTCATGCTTATGGGGCTGCTCATCATCTCATTTCCTCCTCAGCGTGGTCCTGTGTATCCTTCAGCAAGGCTGAGCCACACTGCAGTAACAAATACGTCAGAGGCTCAATGCAGCAAAGGTGTACTTCCCACTTGAGTGAAGCTGGATGAGAGCCCCAGGACCCTTGGGGCCGCTCAGGGATCCAGGCTACTCCCATCTTGTGGCTCCACTGTCCCATCACGTGGCCCCTACAGTTGCCACCAAAGGGAAGGAGAATGCATGAGAGAGCATGCCAGCTTTTTGATGCCTTGGCACCAGGAAGATTCACAAAATGGAGCTCTGAGAATCTAGATTTCCTACTCGAAAAGGCAGAGGGAGAGAAAAGTTATGTTAGGGGGTTTCAAGAAGAAAGAAAAACAATAGCAAAAACCACCATTAGGTATAATTATGACGACAGTGGCCCTTATGTATGGAATCCACGAGACAGGTGCTGGCTGAAGCCCTCTGTATATATTCACTCATAAAACCTGAAGTACGAATCACATCAAGCGTTTGGGACCACTCTGAGAATCTGATGAGCACCCTCTCAGAAAGTTGCACACATATGTCTAATTCTGTTCATTGTATTCAAGGGCTCCTGGACCTGCCTCGGAGCCCAGCTGCACCCCACCCCCATCCCGTGACCTCTGTAGACCCCTCCGGTCTGAATCCTCTAAGCCAACACCTTGACTTCCCATAATTGCTGCAGGGGAAATAGAGGTTCGCCCAGGGTCACCCATGCAGTTAATAAGCTAGGCTTCTGACGCTCAGTTCAGTGTCTTTCATCAGAACTCTGTTTCAGATGCAGGAGACAGAAACCCAGTTCACAGCATTAAGCACGGAAGGGGATGTTTGGCTCGCGCATGCGGACTTCAGGCATGGCTGGTTCCACGTGTTCCAGGGATGCTTTGTGCTTGGACCTCAGATAGGCTCTCTTCTATCAGTAGTACAGATATTCCCTGAGGGCCTCATATTTCATTTTACCCAATAGAAGAGGATCTTTTCTTTCTTGAATTTTTTTTAAGCAAAAGTTCCATAATGGAATGCCGTTGGCCTGGCTTTGATTACATGCCCCTCTCTGAATCAGGCGTGTGCCAGGGAGCTTTGCTCTGATTCTGATGTGTCTAGATCACGTACCACACAGGCAGGAACAGCGTAGCCCTTTACGTCTTGCGGCACCGTGTCCCTGCTCCCACCCTGTGAGGAGATGGCTTAGGGCCTGGCATGCCCTCCCTCCCCACCCCTGGAAGCCCCCCTCCTGTCAGGCACTGGGGGCTGTGCTGGCAGCCACGGCCCGTGTTGTGGGGGTCCCAGGGGGGCAGGGTATGGACTCTGTTCCTGCCTGCCTGTAAGGCCATTGTGGTGACTGGCTGGTGACACATAGCCTCCAGGCTGAGGACACCAGGCGACCCAGGGAAACCCCTGGGAACGCCTGCCCCACATGCTGGGCCAGCTCTGTGTGTCCGGAGCTCCTTGGGGGCCAGGGATCAGGTCAGACTGTTTGTTTCCCAACTGAAGTGACTGCTGGCACAGGAGCTCAGGCACTGATGGCTGGAATCTCTAGATAATTTCTAAACTGGAGGGCTTCCTCCTCTCTTCCTGGTTTTTAAAGAGTTCTGGTACAGCCACCCCTTTATTGGGACAGCTTTCCTCTTCACTCACGCAGGTTCCAGTTGAAACTGACCTGGGTCTGATGCTGGCTCTCGAGCCTCAGTTTCCCCATCTGGAAAGTGGGCACAATAATTGTGCCAATCTCATAGAGCTGCTGCGGAGTTTAACTGAAGAGATCTGTGGAAACACCCCACAGATAGTGACTGTTCAGTGAACTTTGAGCAACTCTGACCTTTATGGTGTCAGTGGTTGTGAAGGACAAATGAGATCCTTCCAACGTCCCGTATCCCCCCTCTCCCTCAGCTTCTGGGTGCCTCTCAACCTTCAGTCTTTATTTATTTTTGAGAGGAAGACAGAGAATGAGAGAATGAGCCAAGGAAGGGCAAAGAGAGAGAGAGAGAGAGAGAGAGAGAGAGAGAGAGAGAGAGAGAGAAGGAGGGAGAGGGAGGGAGAGGGAGGGAGAGGGAGAGAGAGGGAGAGAGAGAGAATCCCAACCAGGCCCTACACTGTCAACACAGAGCCCGAGGTGGGGCTGGAACTCACGAAATATGGGCTCATGACTAGAGCCGAAATCAAGTGTCAGATGCTTAACCATCTGAGCTACCCAGGCACCCTCAGTCTTCAGTCTTTTTTTTTTTTTCCTAAAATATTCAGGGAAATTTCCCAGGCTTTTTTTTTTTTTTTTATGTCTATTTATTTTTGAGACAGAGAGAGACAGAGCTTGAGCAGGGGAGGGGCAGAGAGAAAGGGAGACACAGAATCCGAAACAGCCTCCAGGCTCTGAGCTGTCAGCACACAGCCCGACGCAGGGCTCGAACCCACAAACCGTGAGATCATGACCTGAGCCGAAGTCGGATGGTTAACCGGCTGAGCCGCCCAGGCGCCCCCTCAGTCTTCAGTCTTATTTGGAAGTGTGGGTAGACTGTTTTCTTTACCTTGGTCTCTACACAGTAATAGTAATAACCGTTGCTGTTATTTATCGAGCACTGTACTTGCCATGGACGGGTTGCAGGTACGCCGCGGCTCCAGCCAGCATCCCTTCTCCCGGCTCCAGGAGCTTGCCTGCCAGGCCTCTGCTTGTCTTTCCCCATAGAGGTTTCAGGCGCCGAGAAGCCTGTTCTTACCGAGCTGGGAGCATTTTGGAGCCTGTCCTGCTGAAGGGTGGGCCAGGGAGGCCTCTGCAGAGCTAAGAACACCTCAGCCCTAAGGGGAGGCTTTAGAATTTAGGGATTTACTGAGCTAGGAGTTCTCTACCTGGCAAATCTGTTTGAGGCCCAGCCAGGCCCAGGGGCAGATTTGCTCTGGGAAAGAGGATTCCTGAGAAAGGAGAGATGAAAATGTTCCAGAACCTTCTCTGTCTGTCTCTGCCTTGGGTGTCATCCTGCAGCCCCTTCCTGGGCTGGACTCAGAGGCAGAGCCCCCCCCACCTCAACACCCAACATACACACAGCCCTACCTGCACCGGGACACAGGCCCAGCCCAGGAGTCCGCAAGATCGAGGCGCTGCCGCTTCCTGTCCTGGGACACGCCGTTTGTTGTGTAGATGGGTTAAAATAAGGATATTTATTCATTCCGTCAGTTCATCCAACATGCATTTCTTAAGGCTCCACCTGCATCAGGCCCTACAGTGAAGAAAACAGACATGGGTGTGCCTTTGTGGGGTGACAGTCCAGTGGGGGTCCAGATGGGAGACAAGCCCACCCACAGCACAAAGTGCCAGGCAACATGTTGTAGAGAAAAGGGGAGACCAGTGGAGGGGGGGGGCCTGGGAGGGTGGGAGCGTGTCCACAGACCCGACCTAGGAGGTCGCCTCGGCCTGTGGGTAAAGGGATCTTGATCCAACACCAGTGAGTAATAAGATCATGTGATGGACGCTGTGCCCTGGGGTGGCTTCTCTCTGCAGGTACAACGCTGTCACTGGGGAGTGGCTACAAGACGAAGTTCTGATCAAGATGGCTTCTCAGGTAGGCTGTCCCCAGCCCAGCGGTGACAGGGCTGAGTGGGGATTCTTCTTGAGCGGACTTCTGTCCCTGTTCCCTCCGCTTTATACTCACTTAATAGTTTTAACACTGGGGCGTTCTATTATTGTGTATTTTATTTAACAGCTTTATTGAGATAGAATTCACACACTATGCCACATACCGTTATTTAAAGTGTATGGCTCAGTGGTTTTTCATATAGTCACAGAGTTATCTGACCGTCACCCGATCGACTTCACCATCTTCCGGAGAAAGCCCATACTTACCCAACAGCAGCCAGCCCCCATCCCCTCAGCTCCCCCTGCCCTGGGCAACCACTAATCCACTCTCATCTCAATGGAATGACCTATTTTGGACATTTTATATATTTATCATATATCAAAAGATGATCCTTGGCACTCTTGTCGAAAATCACTTGACCATTAATATGTATATCAGTTTTCAAAAGTTGCAGGTCGCCACCTAAACCTGAGCTGTAAAAGGAACCCAGTGGCTTGCAGTCATGAATTGGAGGGGGGAGGGGGGTGGGCGGAAAGGAGTAGACAAGAAAATAGAGCACTTCCTGCATTGTCAGGGGGAGGGTAGTTTTGCAAAACTTTGCTTAGTTCATCACACACTCAGAAAAGGGTACAGCTTGATGAGTTTCGCAAAGTGAGCATACCATGTAATGAGCAGCCCCCCAAAACCCACCTGCACCCCAGTCACTACTCCTTCCCCCCAGCGGTAAGCACCAACTCGCAATCTCTTGCCCCGGATTCGTTTTGCCCATTTGTGGATTTCCTATAAATGGAGCCATGCAGGACGTATTCTTTGGAGTGTGGCTTCTTCTGCTCAGCATTTTGCCTGTGACGTTCATACATGTTTTGACTAGCTCTATATTTTATAGAATAGTAGAACAATAGAAGATATTTATTCTCATTGCTCTCTAATATTACATTAAGAGAGGTAGACCTGATTAATTTTTCTATCAGACTGGTTGTTTCCACTCTTTTCCTGTTACAGAAAACAGAAAAGCAGGGCTGCAAAAATATCCTTTAATATGCACTGTCTCTGCATAACGTTTTCACCCCGCTGGGGGTTCTTCCCCTCAGTGGGGGGAGGGGGAGGGTGGCCTCCTCACCTGAGAAGCCTCTAGGCACAAGTTTGGTTGGGCTCTGGTGCTGGAGCAGGGGAGGGAGGGCCCAGGGATTTTAGGATTGAGATGAGGTCCAGGCATCCATTTGGTGGATGGTGGCGGGTGATGTCCAAGGGGAAGAAAACCTCTTCCTGACTCAGGATGGCTTCTGAGTGGGGCATGGGGACTGATAACCCTCTGTGTGGTGTCTTTCAGCCCTTCGGCCGTGGAGCTATGAGGGAGTGCTTCAGGACGTAAGTGCCTCAGCCTGGTTCTTGGGTCCCTGCCCGGATCCCCTCAGGCTCCTAAGAGCAGGAGGCAAGGCTGCATTTCTGGCAGAGAAACTGAGACAGTGGTCTCTGCTTTTTGTAGGCCAACCCTCTCTGTCTGCTCTCCCTTGGACCACACGATGAGCCTGGCTATGGGGATGGGCTCGGGGAGAACATGGAATATCCCACTAACCTCTGCTCTGGTGTTTGGGGGCCAAAAGGCCGACAGATATGGGATAAGAGACCTTTGACAATGTCCCTTAGTCCCCTTCCCAGCTCTTTGAAGGGTGTTGTAAGTTAGGCTGGGTCCCCCGTGAACCCAGGTGCCCAGGTGGGCCCTCTGCCTTTCCCTCCAGGAAGAAGCTCTCCAACTTCCTGCACACCCAGCAGTGGAAGGCGGCCTCCAACTACGTGGCAAAGCGCTACATTGAGTCCGTGGACAGGGACGTGTACTTCGAGGATGTGCGTCTACAGATGGAGGCCAAGCTCTGGGGAGAGGAGTATAATCGGCACAAGCCCCCCAAGCAGGTGTGTGACAGCCTTACCGCCCCCTTCCCACACGCGGCGGCCGGGGACAGAGACCGGAGACCAGGGCAGCAGTGGTCCCAGGCACAGGTTACCTTCATGGTGTTGTTGTTCTTTTAATTTTTTTATGTTATTTATTTTTGAGAGAGAGAGAGAGATAGACCATGAGTAGGGGAGGGGCAGAGAGAAGGAGACACAAAATCTGAAGCAGGCTCCAGGCTCTGAGCTGTCAGCACAGAGCCCATCGTGGGGCTCAAACTCCAGAACTGTGAGATCATGACCTGAGTCGAAGTCAGATGCTCAACCGACTGGGCCACCCAGGCGCCCCTCACTTCATGGATTGAACAGTAGCTAATAACAATCATCATTTACTGAGCATGATGGGTCAAGTACACTGCATGCAAAGAGTCATTTATTCCTAAAAACAGAGCTTGGAGGTTATTTGAGATTAAGATGCTTTGATCCCATTTATGAATGGGATCTAGGAGTCAGGATTTTTGTTTGCAAGTGTTAGAGACCCACTCAAATGGGCTTAATCCAGAAAAGGAATTTTTGGCTTTATGTAACTAAGAAATAGGGCTGGCTGCAGGTACGGCCAGATCCAGGACCCATTAGGATATTGAGACACCCCCCGCCCCATCTCTAGCCTTGGAATTCTTCTGTATGGCATCACTCACCGGCAGCTTCTCAATTCATAGTGGTGAGTTGGTCCCTAGCAGCTGCAGGCTCACGTTCTGTTTTCTCAGAAACCTTGGTGGGATATGACAATACTTGTTTTCCCAGAAGTTCCACTAACTCTCAGAACTGGGTTTCATTGGCTCTCATTAGGTCAGGTGCCTATTGCCAAGCCAATCACAGTGGCCAGGGAAGGGAATACGCAGCCTGGGGAGGCATGAGCCATGTGCTCACCCTTAGAGACAGAAACGTGGGTCCTTTCCCTTGACTTTGTAGACCGAGATTGGTGGCTCCTAAGAAAAAGCAGAAGGAAGGGGAGAATGGATAGCATGTCCGCCCCTGGGGAGCCCCAGGCTCAAAGGAGTTTAAGTGACCTTCGCAAACAGGAATGGAGCCAGGGCTCAGATCCAGGCTTTCCAAGCCCCTGCCCAGTTGGCCTCTTCACTTGAGCCCCCAGGGTGTTTAGTGACCCCAGGCCCAGCAGAATTTCCTGTTGGCTGTGGACATTGGAGGAAATAGCACTCCATGCCTCTGCCTGATTCACAACTCAGCTCTCCCACTGTTTGAACACCTACTAGACACAAGACACTGTCTCTGGGGTGCTTTGGGAGAGCTGCACTTCTAAGAATCCAGCAGAATTTACTGAGTGCCTGCTATTTGCAGGTCCCTTGATTAAGTGCGCTTGGGGTAGACACAAGAAGCCATAGTCCCCAGCCATGGAGGCTGTGACCACCTTGCTGCATGCCATCCTGACCTTTCCTTCTCTTCCTCCCTAAGCTTGTTCCTGCCTCAGGACCTTTGCCCTGACTGTGCCCCAGCCTGCATCCTTGCATGATGTGCTCCTTCTATGTGTCACCTGCTCAGTGAGGCGCCCCAGGCCACCCTGAATGAAGTGGCCCTTCCTCTGCCATCTCCGTCTGTCACATCATTCTGTTTGTTCTGGTTCTTTTGTTGGGAGCAGTTAGCGCCATCTGAAAGAGACTGGGTAGTTAATATTGTGGTTGCCTCTCTCCCCCAAGGACAGGGATTTTATCTGTGTTATTTACTCTGTATGACTGTCCGTAGGTGGTCACTAAACAGTGTGGTTGTTTGAATTGATGAGGGGAAAGGGATGTAGTTGTTTGAGAAGGAACTGGCTGTCCCCTCCCGGCTGCATCCCTGTAGTGAGCCCCCTGGCCAAGCAGGTGGCCTTGCCACAGACTTCCTTATAGGGATGGAGCCAGCATTTGGGGTGAGAACCTCTGAGAACCAGCTGCTCCTTCCCCTTCGGCTGGTTCTTGGAACCGAGGCCAAGTTTGGGGCAACTCTCAGCTCAGGGCCTTTCAGCCTCTGCAGCTGTTATCTGCCTGTCTAGCGACACAACCAAATGGTTCCTTGGATGGTTGTTTCCTTGGGAAACACAAACCTGGGGATCCTTCTAAGCTGGGTGTCACTGAGGGGGCGGGGCGCCATGGAGACTCAGTGTCTCAGGTCTTACCACCCCACTTTACACACCATTCATAGGACTTACACATTTCCTTCTCCGTATTAAAGATGTGCTTGGTAAAAGAAACTCAGCAAGGAATGTCTAAGTTCCCATATTTCCCCATTGCAGGGAGAGAGCCGCTGGTCATAGTTTGGTGTTTATTGCTCTGGAGTTGTGTCTACTGGTAATAATAACATAAGCAAACGTTGACAGACTCTTTCATGTATCAGCACATTTTATCCTCACACTAAGTGTGAGATGCCCGTTCCACAGGTGAGGAAACTGAGGTGCAGTTGGTGAACTAAATTGCCCACACTCACAGTATTAGTGCAAGACACTGCTAAGTTGCTTAGCATGCAGACCCCTGTGTGGTCAGGCAAAACGGTTTCTTTCTCTCTCATCTGACAGTCCCTCTTTGGTGGGGGGCTCAGGTTGGGCTGGTGCCTCACTTCTTTGAGTCATCCAGAAGCCTGGGTCCTCTGTCTTGTTTTTCCGCCTTACCCCGGGGTGTGGCCCTGGAGCACATGGTCAGATTGGCCTCACTGGGAGATGTCCATTCTACAGGCTCAGGAAGGCCAGAGGAGGAGGGGCAGGCTGGGGTTACATCATCACTGCTGCTCAGTTCCCATTGGCTGAGCTTAGTCACATGGCCACACCTAGCTGTAGGGGAAGCCAAGCAATGTCATCCCTCCTGGATGGCTGTCCATCATGCTGGAACTCAGATGGGGGCTATCTTAGTCCCTTTGGGCTGCTCTAACAAAACTTTTTTTTTTAAGTTTATTTATTTTGAGAGAGAGCATGAGCCGGGGAGGAGCAGAGAGAGAGGGAGAAAGAGAATCCTAAGCAGGCTCCACACTGCCAGCATAGAGCCTGACATGGGGCTTGATCCCACAAACCACGAGATCATGACCTGAGCTGAAACTGACTGAGGATGCTCAAGCGACTGAGCCGCCCAGGCGTCCCTGGACTGGGCAACTTACAAACCACAGAAATTTATTGCTTACAGTTTTGGAGGCTGGGAAGTCGAAAACCAAGGTGCCAGCCTGGTCCCATTCATAGCCAGTGCCACCTCGCTGTGTCCTTGCATGGCGGAAGGAGCAAAGGAGCTGTGTGGTCACCTTTATCGGGACACCAATCCCATTCATGAAGGCTTCTCACTCATGACCTAATCCCCTCCCAGAGGCCCCACCGAATACCGTCGACCTCTGAGGGTTAGGATTTGAACATACGAATTTTGGGGAGATGCAGTTAAGCCATCACAGTGGTTTTCATTTTCAAAAGAAAAGGGGAGATTGGTTCTGGGGACACTGGGCTTACAGGGAGCTGTTAACTGACGGAGCCAGGACTGGAGCCCAGGCCAGCGGCCCTCCCAAGCGATCTGCATCGGAGTCGGAGGTGAGGCGTGTGCCGCCCGGCTCGTGCCTGACCTGCTGCCCTCCCACCAGGTGGACATCATGCAGATGTGCGTGGTGGAGCTGAAGGACAGGCCGGGCAAGCCTCTCTTCCACCTGGAGCACTATATCGAGGGCAAGTACATCAAGTACAACTCCAACTCGGGCTTTGTCCGTGATGACAACATGCGCCTGACACCACAGGTGAGGCCCCTGGAGGGGAGGGTCCCCATGGGTATGAGGTCTCACCCCGAGAGGGCCTGCAAGCCCCATGGAGGAGCCCAAAGTAGACTCTGTAACGAGACACGCCAGCCAGCTTCTGTCCCTGCAGAATTAAACAGGGCTCCTTCATTTATCTGTTCCTCTATGCACCTCTTCCTTTTTTTTTTTTAATGTTTATTATTTATTTTTTGAGAAAGAGAGTAAAAGAGCATGAGCAGAGGAGGGGCGAGAGGGAGGGAGACACAGAATCCAAAGCAGGCTCCAGGCTCCCAGGTATCAGCACAGAGCCCGATGCGGGGCTCGAACATGACCTGTGAAATCATGACCTGAGCCGAAGTTGGACACTTAACCAACTGAGCCACCCAGGGGCCCCATATGCAACTTCTTACGGAGAAAGGCCCCACTGTGGGCAGAGCGGAGGTGTTGCAGCCCCTCAGTGGTGGCCAACGTGTCTACGTAGTCCACAGCCTGGTCTCTAGCGATCACTCACCTTAGTCTTCCTGTGTCCCCCCCACTTGACCCCCAGGCCTTCAGCCACTTCACGTTTGAGCGTTCCGGGCACCAGCTGATTGTGGTGGACATCCAGGGTGTGGGCGACCTCTACACTGACCCGCAGATCCACACCGAGAAGGGCACGGACTTTGGAGATGGCAACCTAGGTAGGTGGGGAGAGCCAGCCTGTTTCCTTGGAGACCACACTCCCTGTGCCCCCAAATCTCCCAGCTCTCTGTACACACAAGGAAACCGGCCGAGGCAGTAGATTGGCCTTTCCAAGATGGTGGGGGTGGAAGCCTGGGACGCCTGAGCCCTGCCACTTCAGGGACTGCCCTTGCCACGGTTTTGGTGCCCAGCACCACCCAGGTTGTAAAGCAAGGTGCTGCTCCAGACTCCCCTGTTCTGCCTGCAGGTGTCCGGGGGATGGCGCTCTTCTTCTACTCGCATGCCTGCAACCGGATTTGCAAGAGCATGGGCCTCACCACCTTTGACCTCTCACCAAGAGAGAGGGACGCTGTGAATCAGAACACCAAGCTGCTGGTGGGTGCCCCGTGAACCGCAGGCTACTGGAAGAGCCCTTTCCTCCCTGGAGGGTTCCTATGTGACATGGGTGTCTGTTTTTCTCCAGCAATCAGCCAAGACCATCTTGAGGGGGACAGAGGAAAAGTGTGGGAGCCCCCGAGTAAGGACCCTCTCTGGGAGTCGCCCTCCTCTGCTTCTTCGCCTTTCAGAAAACTCTGGAGATGAGAACATGAGTGATGTGACCTTTGACTCTCTCCCTTCCTCCCCATCTTCAGCCACACCACACAGCCAGAAACTGGACCACCTCAGTGAGTGATGTCTTTTCCCCTGGTCATTGTGATTGGAGGGGACAGGCTTTAGAAAGAACATAATGAAACTGACTTTCACTTATCTGCTAACCAAAAAGAGTCATGGCCCAGATGGTTGTACGAGTGAGTTAGTTTAATAAATTTTCAAGATTCATGTCATCTGAATGCTATAAAAACATACCCTGTTTTAGATAGCATATTTTTTCAATGTGTTTCATGAAACTAGCAAAACCTTTACACCAAAATTTCACCAAAAAAGCAAGAAAAGAAAACTGCATTCCAACCTCACTTATAAATATGCAATACAGAAATTCTAAGTAAGGTATTAACAAAAACTGGCAGTATCTTTGACAGAATAGTCTGTTATAATCAAATGTGTTTTTGCAAGCATCTGAGAGTTGTTCCACATTAGGAAATCTATGAACATCCTATGAATAGGTCAGAGGAGGAAAATGGAATCATTATGCTCAAAGTTAAAGTGATAGAGTTTGCTGATGAAGCGGACGCAGGGTCTGCAGGAAAGAGAGGAGGCAAGGCTGACTCCAGGGGTTTGATCTGAAGAATCATAAGGGTGGTGTGGCCATGTCTTCAGCTGGGGGACACTGCGGAGGAGCTGAAGAGGAAGATTTTAGTGTGAAATGTCAAGCCTTTTAGACCTTTCCCCTAGAAGACTTGGGGTATAGTTCGAAGCAGGAATTGACAGACTTTTCTTAGAAGGCCAGAGCGTGAGCACTTTAGACTTCGGGGACATACGGCTTCTGCATTAGCAGCTGAACATGGCCATCGACAGTATGTAAATGAGTAGGTGTACCTGTGTTCCAAGAAAGACATTAAATTTTCTATTTCATGTCATTTTCACGTATCTCAAATTATTCTTTTAATGTTTCCAACCATTTTAAAATGGAAAAACCATATAAAAATGGGAGCAGGCTGGATTTGGCTGTGGCAGCTCAGGGCAGGCGACAGAGCCTGGGAACCACCAGGAGGGAGGTGGTGGGTTGTGAAGCCATCTGAGGCTCCCAGCTTGTAGCTGCTCCCTGGGCCCCAAATATACACATGGCTGTTCTTCCTTCACACCTGCACCTCACTCAAGGCCAACCGCAGCCCAGGCACGTGTGCTTCTAAGCACACTGCACAAGTGTATTTGCATTACAGCCTTGAGGAGGCACAGGGGTGAAGTTACCTGCTTAGGACCCCCTCCTAGGAGGGGGGTCCTCCAGGTGCTGACAGCATTCTTCCCCCAGTTTTGTACCATGTTCAAAGAAAATTTACAGAAAAGCCTGGTGGCAGGTGCATTCAGCTCTAGATTGTCGTCAGTCTTTGAAAAGTTCCCGTGGTAGTGCCGGTGCGTTATCTCTGTTTTCTCCTGCCCAGATTGGCCTGTGTTCAACGACCTTGACAACATGGTAGCCCGAGACCAGGACCATCTGGACAACCACCGGGTAGGTTGGAAAGGGATCTCCCCGTCTGCTCTGGGCACTGCCAGGGGCCACAGGGAAGTGCGGATGACTCAGTCTCCTGCCCAGGGCAGTGCTGTCCTCTGAGAAGAATTGGGTCTGTTGCGGTTCCCGGGGATGGTAGGAGGAGAGGAAATCCAACTTGGAAACAGTGCAACCTTCTTGTAAATGCTGAGCCAGCTCAGCCCTGGTGTGGTTTGGCCACATGCGTGTGCACAGCTGTCCTGGGGAGGGAGCTGTCCTGGGTTTCAGACAGTGACTTATAGCACAGTCCAGCATGATGCTCTCAGCTTGGACAAACAGGACAGGCTTCCAGCAGCTTCTGGGGGACTCTGAGGAAGCTGAAGACACTGCATTTGCATTCAGGCAGACATATTACCATGTCAAAGTAAAAACTCACAGGAATTTTAAGAACAGACTTCAGAGAGATGTCACCTTTGCCCAGACCTCAGGTGCACTTTAAGCTGTACCCTGGGATTGCAAGTTCAAGTTCACTCTTGACAGCTTTTCAGAGTTTTTGAGTGGAAGGAAAAAAAATAAGCATAAGACACTGTTTCAAGAGTTTGATAGATACTCTAAGCCTCAACAACTCGCGTGGGGTTCTGTGCTGACAGCTCAGAACCTGGAACCTGCTTCAGATTCTGTCTCTCTCTCTCTCTCTCTCTCTCTCTCTCTCTGTCCTCCACTGCTCATAGTCTCTGTCTCTCTCTCAGAGATATATATATGTTTTTTTACATTTATTTATTTTTGAGAGACAGTGAGTGAACAGGGGAGGGACAGAGAGAGAGGGAGACACAGAATCCGAAGCAGTCTCCAGGCTCTGAGGTAGTAGTCAGCACAGAGCCCAATGTGGGTCTCGAACCCACGAACCATGAGATCGTGACCTGAGCTAAAGTTGGACGCTCCAACTGACTAAGCCATCCAGGCACCCTTCTCTCTCTCAAAAATAAACAAACATGCAGGGCACCTGAGTAGCTCAGTCGGTTGGGTGTCCAGCTTTGGCTCAGGGTATGATCTCGTGGTAAATGAGTTCAAGCCCTGCATCAGGCTCTGTGCCTCATAATAAGGGGAGGTGGAAGAGAAGTCCGTAGGGCTTCTAGAAACAAGGGCAGAGCCTTTTGACGATATACAGCTCTGTGGGGTGGAGGGATCCCTGGCCAGACGAGAGGCCAAGGATTCCGCTGTGTACCTTTGCATGGCTCCCGTCTGTCTGGGACAGAGATCCAGGTTTCACATTCATGTTCACGATACCAACTTTCTTTTAAAGATATATTTATTTAAAATAAAATGGCTAATGTATAGAGAAATAATAAGCATGAATTCACAAAAGTTGTTTTACCTGGAGCAGGAAGGAAATAGAGTTCCAGGGAGGGACACACAAGTGGTCTAGATTTTTCAGCAATGTCTTAATTTCTTTTAAAAATAAAGGATCCAGGGGCACTTGGGTGGCTCTGTTGGTTAAGTTTAACCAACTGGGCCACCCAGGCGCCCCTTAGTATTCTCTGTTTTTAGTGGTGTGTTTGAAATACTAGTTAGTGGAACAAAGAAGGAAACAAAAGTATGAGCTGAATGGTGATGCAGGTGACATGCAGGATGGCTGGGACACTTGTAGAAAAATGACTGAAGTTTAGAGATTCTGAATTATCTAGAAGAATAAAAAATATGCCCCAATTTTGGCAGAGGGCTTCATTGTAGTAAATACTGCACTCAGTGCTACATTTGTGTCCAGGGGTCATATCTCATAAACAGCCTTTGTTTTCTGCCCATGAGCCCCTCTTAATAACAGGACTTCCTGTGGTCCATTCCCTCAGTGACCAACACCTCACTTCTTCCTCAGAGCCCTTCAGTGTAGGTCTGATCCTGAATAACCCCTGTGGCTAAGGAAGTTGCTGTCCAGGGTCCCAGCTGGCAAGTCACAAAGCTCAGACTTGAGCCCAGGCAGTCTGGCTTCAGAGCCCAAGCTCTTTGCCACTACTTTGTACTGTTTCCTTGTCACCCAATCAGCAAGCGCAAAGGGAGGAGGATGTTAATTGAAGTGCCAGGACAAAGGAGAGATAGCAAATGGCTGGGATGTCCAGAAGTAACCGCCATTCAGAGGATCACTGAGACCCTAGGGCCATCTTCTCTCCACAGGACTCTGAGAACAGTGGGGACAGCGGATACCCCAGTGAGAAGCGGGGGGAACTGGATGACCCAGAGCCCCGAGAACATGTAAGGAAGCCCCTCCCCGGGGAAATGAAACCAGAGTGTTCTGTTGCCTCATTGTCCAGGGGGATGGAAAGGTGGGAAGGAATGAGTGGGTTGTGAGAACATACTAGGTGAATTGATACACAAGATCATCTCAGGTAAAAATAAAGGCAGGAAAGAAGATAAAACAGGGTAATGTGGACCAGAAAGTTTAGTAAGGGGACGAGTGTGGGCGATTAAATAAGATTGAAAGTGGCAGACACCTCTTATGAGAGAGCTGGCAGCTCAGGGTGCTGGGTCATCGGCTGGAATGGTGTCAGTGGAAAGGCACAGCCTGACACGTGGTGGTGTGGCCTCCCTGGGGAGTGCGCGGGAGGACACTGGCGCAGGTGGCTCAGGCAGTGTCTGCCCCTTAGAGGTTTTACCAGGTACCAGAATTGAGTCTGAGCATCCACATCAGTCTTGCTGGGAGCCCTTTGGTCTCAGCTTTGTTACTGCAAGTAAAGACCTGTCGTGGGAGCTTTGGTAAGAGAAAGGAGCTTTTTTGGTGCTTATCTGGCCCAATCCTGTCCCTTTGAGTTATTTCCATCTGTGCACACAGAGAGGGCGAGAGGAAGGCTGTGGGCACACCAGCACATGGGTCCCGCCTGTTACCCAGCGTCCTCTGTTCTTGGCACATGAGTTTCAGCTGCCCCTCCTAGAGGCCAGGCCTGTCCCCTGGGAGGAGGGTCTCCTGGGGGGGGGGGGGCTGAACCTGTCTCTTGGAAGAGGGTCCCCTGGGGAGGGCAGGACCAGTTCTTGGGAACTGCTCTTTGGCTCACTCTACCCTCCACCTCCTTCAGGGCCACTCAAACGGTAACCGGAGGTACGAGTCGGATGAAGACAGCCTGGGCAGCTCCGGACGGGTAATGTGCCCGAGGCAGCCTTGTCAGAACCACATGCTTGCCTTTTCCAGCCCCTGACCCTCTTCCCTGGTGTCCCTGCTGCCTGCCCAGGCACCTCACACATCAGCTAAGGTTTTGTAAAGGAGCCAGGCCCCTTGGCAAATACTTTTTGAGCCCCTAGCCTGGGCGGGACACCGGGGGCTCTGTGGAGAGGAATAGAGAAGAGCAGGATAGCCCATCCTTGGGGGGTGGGGGGAGCTGTAAGGGCCACAGCTCACATAGTAAAGTAATGCCCAGGTAAGTGCTTCGGAGAATTCATTCATTTACTCACAACCACCCAATGAGACAGGCTAATGTTATTCATCCCTATTTTACATATGAGAAGACGAGGCTCTAAGCAGCTTTCCCCAGGTCACCCTGTTTCTAACAAGCATCTCAAGAGCTCATTATCATCAGGCAGATGTGGGAAGACCAGCCCTCGGGAACCCTTCTCTAGCTGAACCAGAAACACATTTTGAACCTCTCACTCTAGCCTTTGTGAGTCTCCCACTTGCCAGGTGCTTCCTCCTGCTGTGGTCACATCTCCTCGAAGCCCACCTGCTCCCCCAGAGTGGCCCCCTGTGGCACCTCCTGTGGGAGCCTTCTGTGATTGCCCCAGCAGGCTAGACTCTTGCTCTTTCCAGAACACAGAGCATTCACCACTCAGTGTTTATTTACCAATGGTGCAAGGTCTCAGCAAAGTATAGAGCAGGGTTGTTTGACTGTGGTGCCATTGACACTCTAGGCTGGGCCCTTCTTTGTCGTGGGGGGTGCCCTGTGCATTGCAGGGTGTTTAGCGCACACATGTGCACGCAGCTGCCTGGCTCAGTCCCGCAAGGATCTTTGGAAGAGGGTGTCTGTAGCTAGAATATGATGTGTTTTCCAAATCCATTCCCTGAAGCACTGTGTTGATGCCCAAAGGAAAGCGAAGTGGATTTGCTGCAGGCTCTGAAGTCAGACTTTCCTGGCCCATCGTGTGGGTCACTGGCCAAGGAGGCAGCTTACGGTCCAACCAAACCCTGCTTGATAAATGAGGGGGAAACACTTTGAACTGCCGCAGTCCATTCTGCTGGCCTTTGTGTGTTGTCCTATAATGTTCCCTCAGCGCCCACAAATGGGCAGGATTAGAGGGATTAGAAATGGAGCCGTGTTTGTCCAAGAAAATTGGACACCTCAAGGGTTCTCCCCCTGCGTCTGGCCAACCAGGCTCGTGCAGTAGAGCAGCAGGCAGCTGGTGATGGTGCCTGCGTCCCCGGCCCCTCATTCCCTCGCCTGTAAACCGCCGTGCCCGCTTCCCTCCTCCAGGTGTGTGTAGACAAGTGGAATCTCCTCAACCCCTCCCGCCTCCACCTGCCCAGACCTTCCGCCGCGGCCCTGGAAGTGCAAAGGCTTAATGCTCTGGACCTTGAAAAGAAAATCGGGAAGTCCATTCTGGGGAAGGTACAGTGATGCCTGCTCCAGAGCCCTTTTTCCGCTGAGCCAGAGCCCAGCTCACGCCCCTGCTCCGCTCATCGCTTCCTTCCGCAGCGCTGGGCGGCCCCGGGGTGCTTCTGCCCAGGCAGCTGGGCCATCAGCCAAGTCTGTGTGGCAGGTCCATCTGGCCATGGTGCGCTACCATGAGGGCGGGCGCTTCTGCGAGAAGGACGAGGACTGGGACCGCGAGTCGGCCGTCTTCCACCTGGAGCACGCGGCCGACCTGGGCGAGCTGGAGGCCATCGTGGCCCTCGGGCTCATGTGCTTGCAGCTGCCCCACCACATCCTGGCCGACATCTCTCTGCAGGTGAGGGGCAGCGGGGACCCAGCTGTGGGTGGGGGGCAGCAGCTCAGTCATCATCCCCCCCATCCTGCAGGTTTGTGCATGCCCCGGAAACTTCCTGAGTCCCAGTTTGAGGCCAGGCACTTGCAGGTTAGCTGAAACTGGTAGGACTGGGCCGTGCCCCTGGGGATCAAGTACAAGATGACAGTCATGATTCCAGGCAATTATGACACGGCATGATGGGAGAGAAGGGAGTGGTGGAAGCAGACGAGAAGGGCCCTGAGTGGGCCTCACGGGCCTGGTGGAGGCTTCCTGATAGCGGGTTCCAGCTGTACCCCTGGTGGTGAGAACAGAGCCTGATGCACAGTGCATACTCAGCGTGCATTTGCGGAGTGGATGAATGGGGTGACCTCTGAGTTAGGCCTGAAAGCTGAGTGGGAGTCAGCCAGGCAGAAGAGCGGGGGAGGCGAGCCGTCCAGGCAGAGGGAACAGAGGTGACAGGGGGGTCAGAGCGGGAACTTCATTTGCCACTGATAAGAGCAACTTCTTTGCTGACTCAGATAATGGTTTTAAATACTGAAAAACAGGGGCGCCTGGGTGGTTTAGTTATTTGGTTAAGCATCCAACTCTTGGTTTCAGCTCAGGTCATGATCTCAGGTTCATGGATTCAAGCCCCACATAGGGCTCTGCACTGACAATGTGGAGCCTGCTTGGGATTCTCTCTCATCTCTCTTTCTCTCTCTCAAAATAAATAAACTTAAAGGGTGCCTGGGTGGCTCAGTCCATTAAGCGTTCGACTTCAGCTCAGGTCATGATCTCACGGCTCGTGGGTTCGAGCCCTATGTCGGGCTCTGTGCTGACAGCTCAGAGCCTGGAGCCTGTTTCTGATTCTGTGTCTCCCTCTCTGACCCTCCCCCGCTCATAGTCTGTGTGTATGTGTCTCTCTCTCAAAAATAAAAATAAAACATTAAAAAATTTTAAAAAATAAGTAAACTTTTTAAAAAATACTGGAAAATGTTTCTTCAATTTCCCGTGCTAGTCACAATGTAATGGTTATAAATGTGACACACTTGTAAGTTTAATCTGTGTTATTAATATTTTCTCCATCCCTTGGTTTCTATCAAGACCATCAAAAAGAATAATCAAAGTCTGATCTGTAGTGGGAGGCCTGGTTAGCTTAGTCAGTAGAGCATGAGACTCAATCTCCGGGTGGTGAGTTCAAGCCCCGTGTTGGGCATTCAAAGCCCCGTGTTGGGTGTAGAGCCTACTTAAAAAAACAAAAACTAAAAAACAGGGGTGCTGGGGCCTCAGTTGGTTGAGCATCCGACTTCAGCTAAAGTCATGATCTCACAGTTGGTGAGTTCGAGCCCCATGTCAGTCTCTGTGCTGACAGCTTGGAACCTGGAACATGCTTCAGATTCTGTGTCTCCCTTGCTCTCTGCCCCTCCCTCACTCATGCTCTGTCTCCTTCTGTCTCTCAAAAAATAAATAAACGTTAAAAAGTTTTTTTAAAGAAGCAAAAAACTCTCTGACCTGTATAATTTTCTACTTTCTGTGATGTAAATGTGCCTAGTGTGGTCAATTTTTTTTAATTAATTTTTTTAAATCTTTATTTATTTTTGAGAGACAGATCATGAGCGGAGGAGGGGCAGAGAGAGACGGACACACAGAATCGGAAACAGGCTCCAGGCTCTGAGCTGTCAGCACAGAGCCTGACACAGGGCTTGAACCCACAAACTGTGAAATCATGACCTGAGCTGAAGTCGGATGCTCAACCGACTGAGCCACCCAGGTGCTCCTAGTGTGGCCAGTTTCAAGGCACCAATATATCATCACTGAACCTGGATTTGGAAAGAAGCGTACAGTGGCACACCATTATATAGTATTTCCATTGTACAGATTTAAGAGACCAGTGGTTCTGAATTAGTCATTCTGCTGTTCCTTCTCCATGGGACGCTTGACAATGTCTGGAGACATTTTTGGTAGTCAAAATATTGGGATTGCAACTGGCATCTAGTGTGTAGAGGTCAGGGATGCTATTCAACATCCTGCCATACACATGACAGCCACCCCGGCAGAGTATTATCAACCCCAAAATGTCAGTAGTACAAGGTTGAGAAACCCAGAAATAGGTGTAAATAATCTGAAGAATATAGCCAACAGTACATCATAGTTAAAGTACCTAGAAAGTCATGAGTTTTGAGTATTTGTTGCCTTTTTAAATATAATTCATTTAATTGTAAGTTTATGTAATTTTTCATAAAGACTGTTTTACAGTCAGCTTGCAAAATAACTGATAATTTCACAGTCGGTTCTCCTGAGCCCAGGGAGCCGACTCCAGCATGCTGCTGCCTTTGGCCTGTTCCCCCAGCATCTGCCACAGAACCTGGCACTGTGTGTCCAGAGAGGACACTCAGAAGGATTTGAGCCTTGAATAAAGTAATCCCAGAGCCTGGCGTGAGTGGTGAGGGGCCGGGACTGGGAAAGATCTTCTTGTGACCTCAGGCTCTTTACACAAATCACACTCCGGCAGTTTTGTAGAGGAATTTACAAGCCACATCAGATTCCTCCCTCACCTGTAAGCCTCGGAAACGCCTTTCTTGGGAGGCCAGCCTCTGGCGGCTTTCCCCAGCAGGAGTGTGGCTGGACCGAGCGGTGGTGCAGTTAGGACAGGGAGGGCTGGGAGGAAGTGAGCTGTGTCCCAGCAGGCTACGGCTCAGCAAAAGAGATGATGGGTGTGCGCCCTGAGAAGCCACTATGTGCTCTAGAAACCCCATCAGCCACTTTCTCCATTGCCCTCTTCTTCGGGACTTTTGTTTGTTATTTTGCTAAGACGGGCCTTAATTTAGCGCGTGCTTTTTGAGAGTCTCCAATACTCCGGGCACTGTCCTAGGTTCCTGCTCTCAAGGAGCAAACTTTTCAAGTGGGGAAGGATAGAGTACAGATAATAATTAACAAATAAAAATCTTTCCAACCGAATTAAAAATAACTAGCCTTTATCGAGCACTTCCTATGCCAGCCATTGTGCTACTGTGCTGAGGAGAAGATACCAGGAATGTGATCGAGAGTGACTGGAGAGGCATCTTGCATTCGGACACAGTTCTGGCTGCAGGGGAGGCTGAGAAATGTAGTCTTTAGCCCGTCAGCCACGTGCCGGCAAAGTACGGCCGAGGAGAATGGATGTGGGGACAGCTGGTGGTCCCTGCTCCACTTCTTCTTTTTTTTTTTAGGTTTATTTATCTTGAAAGAGAAAGGGAGAACATGAACAGAGGAGGGGCAGAAAGAAAGAGAATCTCAAGCAGGCTCCACACTGTTAGTGTAGAGCCTGGGGCGGGGGCTTGATCACGAGAACTGTGACATCATAACCTGAGCCGAGGTCAAGAGGCAGATGCTTAAATGACCGAGCCACCCAGGTGGCCTCCTCTCCCATACTTCTTGAGGCTCGGCAGTTGAGAAGGGCCTTGTGGGCTGATATGAGGGTTTTGGGTTTGTCTCTGAGTGGGGATAAGAAGCCATGGGTAGCTTTGATAGAGTGATGTGACCTTAGTCCTTTTTTTTTTAATTTTTAAATTTATTTTTAGAGAGACAATGCGAGCAGGGGAGGGTCACAGAGAGGGAGGTACAGAATCTGAAGCAGGCTCCAGGCTCTGAGCTAGCTGTCAGCACAGAGCCTGACGCGGGGCACCAACCCACGAACTGGGATCATGACCTGAGCCGAAGCCAAATGCTAAACCAACTGAGCCACCCAGGTGCCCCTGGTGTCGCTCAGGTGGAGCTGGTGGGAGCCTGGGCCACAGGTGGGGGCTTCGCCCTCAGTATCTTAGTCTTTAAGAGCATCCCTCCAGCTGCTGCTATGGGATGGATGTTGGGGGAGCAGAATGGAAGCAAGTGGGAATATGCACCGTTGGTAGGAATGTAAAATGGTGCAGCCACTAGAGCCCCCTCCAAGGCTAAGCAGGAGTTATATGTGACTCACAGTTCTGCTCCTAGGTATCTACCCAAGAGAATAAAAACCCACATCCGCATGAAAACTTGTAACAGATGTTTGTAGCAGCATTATTCATTACTCAGCCAAAAGGTGGAAACAACCCAAACATCCACCAACTGATGAATAACATGTGATCTATCCATACAATGGAACGTTATTTGGCCATAAAAAGAACAAAGCACCGATATATTAAAACCTTTATGTGAAGTTAAGCAAGCGAGCCACAGTAGACCACGTAGTGTATGATTGCATTTAGATAGTGTCCAGAATAGAGAAATCTCTAGAGACAGAGTAGGCTAGTGGTTACTTAGGGCTGGGTGGGATGGGCAGTTGGGAAGTGACAGGAAAGGGGTATGGTGTTTTGGTTTCTCTTTGGACTGATGAAGATATTCTGAAGTTCTTAATGGGGACGGTTGCACATTCTGTGAATATACTAAAACCCCCTGAACTGAGTGCTTTACATGGACGAATTGTATGGTATGTCATGTATTTCTCAATAAAGCTGTTAAAAACTTTTTAAATAAAAAGAAAAGTTAAAAAAAAGTTTGTAAATAGAAATAAAAACTTTTAAAAAAATGTTTATTATTTTTGAGAAAGAGCAGGGAAGGGGCAGAGAGAGAGGGAGAGACAGAATCCCAAGCAGACTCCACGAACTGTCAGTGCAGAGCCTGATGCAGGGCTTGAACCCACAAACTATGAGGTCATGACCTGAGCTGAAATCAAGAGTCAGGATGCTTAACTGACTGAGCCACCCAGGCGCCCCAGAATAAAAACTTTTTAAATAATAGAAGCAAGGAACCGTGTTGGAGGCAGGGGATGATGTGGCTCTCTGGAGGAATCAGAGCAGATTCAGAACAGTGAGTGGGAGTGGGTTAACCTTTACTCCTCCCTGCCTCATTTCCATTTCTCTCCCCCTCTTTATTTGTATTAACAGGAAACAGAAGAGAATAGAACCAAAGGATTTGATTACTTACTGAAGGCAGCTGAAGCCGGCGACAGACAGTCCATGATCCTGGTGGCTCGGGCATTTGACACTGGCCAGAACCTCAGCCCAGACAGGTACCATGGCTGTCGCTCAGGTGGAGCTGGTGGGAGCCTGGGCTACAGGTGGGGGCTTCGCCCTCAGTATCAGCATGGGCCCAGGTTCCAGTTCGGCTCCCCCATCCCAGTCCCCTACTGTGGACAAGTCATTTCACTTGTGGACAAGTGATCTCAGTGTCTTCATTGTGTGAAATGGGGGTAATTACATAACCTGCGTCCCAGGGCGGTTGCGCGAGGGCCTGTGGACAAGAGGCCTGTAAACCCCCCTGAGCCTGGCGGATGCAGCGGGAGACCAATGACCGGCATCCCAGCCATTCTGTGAAAAGATTTGCTTTGGGTCCAGGATGGTAGTCCCTAGATGTTAGGATGATGGGTGACTTTAGTTTCCTCTTTCCACTTTTATTTTTGTTATTTTTCACTTCTGTGAGGGCGAGGAGGGAAAGAGGCGAGTTCCCGCGCCTGGTGTGCGTTTCCAGCGTGGCTCTGAGGCTCTCGAAGGCTCTCCCTCTGCAGCACTCTCCCAGCTGGCCTCAGGCTGCGGGGCCAAGATGAGTTCTGCAGTGGGAGGGAGGGAGGGAGGCCCAGCTTCATCCCCTCTCCTTGGCTTAGCCACTGGGAAGTCCCAGAAGTCCCAACAATGGAGATCATTTGGGGAAATTCAACTCCTAATGGGACCCTTTGCTCAGCCTCTGGCTCCCACTGGATCTCAGCCGCCCCTGCCGTCCCTGCCGTCCCCAGGAGCCCGCGGCTTTCTGGGTGAGAGCAGAGTGGGCACTTTCATTGCCTAAATCTACAGGGTTGGAGCAGCCTGGGAGTTCCTTCCTCTTTGGGGCAAGGTCTCCTCTTCCCTCCCTGGGTTTAAGGAGAGTCAGGACTGTGGCTGCATCATATCAAGCGCTTAGTGTCTAAAATGTCTCGATATGTGACATCCTCCCTCTACTACATGTCATGCAGTCCAAGACTTTATCATTTTATATTTACATATATTTTATATAAAGTCCAAAACTTTATCATATTGTTGTTACTGTGTAACAATCAGGTCCCCTTCTCTTTGGACCATACCTTCACGTACCTTCATCTCTCACTGAGAACAAGAATCGTATCTCCTGCATCTCTGTAATCCCAGACTTAGCGCAGGGCCTGGCTTAGTAGTTGTTTGAATGAATGAGCCTACACTTCTCTCCGACACAGACCGACACAGACGACACAGATGACATAGACCGACACAGACCGGGGAGGTATTTTTAGCCCCATTGTATGGATGAGTAAACTGTAGTTCTGAGAAGTGAAGGGACTTGCCCAGGGTCAGATAGCCAGTAAGTGGCAGAGCCAAATCTTGGGTCTTGTCCCCTCTCCTCCAGTGTACTGTGTACTGGCCTGATTCTCAGTGGATTCAGAACTATACTGGCATAGAGAGAGGTTAAAAAAAATAAAAAAAGACATGATATGACATGCTTATATCAGACCAAATGCCAACGTACATGGTGCCCATTGAATGGTTGGAAGGGGGCAGGGGCTGGGCATTGGGTATTTGTATCTGAGGTCCTTAAGAAATCTTTGTGTGTTTTCACTTCATGCCTTGTCTTTACTTTTTATTTGAGATGATAGTATGCTGTTCTGATTTGTAAGAATTTTAAAAACTTTATTTTTCATATTTATTAATTTTTGAGGGACAGAGGACAGCAGTAAGGGAGGGGCAGAGAGAGAGGGAGACAGAGAATCCGAAAGAGGCTCTAGGCTCCGAACTGTCAGCACAGAGTCCAATGCGGGGCTCAAACTCAAGAGGTGTGTGATCATGACCTGAGCTGAAGTCGGACGCTTAACCCACTGAGCCACCCAGGTGCCCCTGATTTTAAGAATTTTTTAATATGAAGGCTATCAACTCTGAGGCATGCTTTTTTTTTTTTTTAATTCTTTTTGGGGGCACCTGGGTGGCTCAGTCGGTTGAGCCTCCGGCTACGGCTCAGGTCAGATCTCACGTTCGTGGGTTCGAGCCCCGCATTGGGCTCTGTGCTGACAGCTAGCTCAGAGCCTGGAGCCTGCTTCTGGTTCCGTGTCTCCTTCTCTCTGCTCTTCCCCCTCTCAGGCTCTGTCTCTCTCTGTATCAAAAATAAATAAAACATTAAAAAAAAAGTGTTAAAAAAATTCTTTTTGAAGGTGGCTGTCATCAGTGTAAGGGAAGTAGGGGATGGCACATGTCCCACAGTGACCATCGTTACTGGGTTTGGGGCAACTGGTTTTTAATATTTATGCAGTTAAATCTATCAACATTTGCTTTTATGCTTCTGCTTTGGTCATTTTCTTATTCTTCTTCCTCATTCCAAGCAGCTCCAGCCTCTTCCATTCAGAGAGTGTTAATTAAGGGCCACCTCTGGGTGAGGCAGGGCCCCATGTAGGCCCATTTTGCATATAAGGGGTTTCAGCCTTCTCAGAAGTTACCATTTTTTTTTTTAATGTTTGTTTATTTTGAGAGGGGGACCTCGCCCGGGAATCGCAGATCCCAATAAAGGCTTTCTTGGCTCCATAACCTGGTCTCTTTCTTTCCTCTCATCTCTGCCTCCATCTATTAAATGTTACAAGAAGAGTGAGATGATATAGTTTAGTGGCTTCCAGTCCACTGTTCAAACCCTAGCTTGTCAGGTATGTCACCAGGAATTTTCAAATGATTTCTTTTTATGAAATAAAATGGAATCAGTGTTATCTCCTGCACACCATCCCCAGCCAGCCACTTGTTTACATTTATTCATTCAACAGACATTTAGGGAGGCTGAGCTATTTGTCAGGCCTTGGGGCTGCAGCAGCGGACCAAACAAAGTCCCTGCCTTCTTGGAGCTTATGTTCTGCCTAAGGGAAGCCATAATAAGCAAATGAGTAAGTCAGCAGGAGAACTGTGGAATTGCATGATCGAGCTCATCATAGGAAATAGTGTTTGGGGATGGCATCTTCGAAGAGGTGACGTATGAGGTGAGGTCAGGGGGATGAGGAGCCAGGTATGGAAAGACTTGAAGAAAGAATGCTCCAAGTAGAGGGAGCAGCAGGTGCAAAAACCAGGGAACAGACAGAATCTGGCACGTTCAGGGAAGAGAAAGTGGCTCAGCCAGTCTGGCGTGGGGGAAGGTTAATGGGCTCTGAGATAGGGGTGGGGCCAGGCCCGGTAGGGGCTCAGAGGAGAGGCCAGCTAGTCACTGGAGCTGTTATTCCTGGCACAGTTCACGAGACCCATAGACTTTCTTATCTGCATCTCTCTTTGCTTTTCCTGATGTGCTATAAATAGTTACTCACATGCTTCATAATGTGCGGTAGTACACCCCAAGAAGGAGTCCGCTGCCTTGTCGGCTCTGTATTCATGTTGACCAGATTTGGGTGGAACCTGTGTATGCCCTTGGCCGCTTGGCAGTTTGTAGTGGGGAGAAGGAGGTGAGGGTGGAGGAGCAGAGCCAGAGAGAAAAGCCGGCCATTCTGGGGAGAGCCCTGTCTTGTGCTGCGGGAGAGCCAGAGCTGGCCGGCACAGGCAGGGGAAAAGATGGGGCTAAGTGACTGCTTTTAGCTTGGATGGTTCTGGAGACCTTGGTAAAGGGTCCTCCGCCTGCCTCCTCTCCTTGAGTCAGAGGGCAGATTAGCTGGGATGCCAGCCACTGCTAATGCTAGCCTGTAGTGTGATTTTGTACAAACTAGAAAAGTGCCCCTTTCCTCAAGATACTCTACATCGTCTGTTGGAAAAGTATGTAATATGTATACCAATTTTTAAAAAATGTTTATTTATTTATTTTGAGAGAGAATGCCATGCAAGTGAGTGGGGGAGGGGCAGAGAGGGAGAGAGGGAATCCCAAGCAGGCTCCTTGCTGTCAGTGCAAAGCCCAGCTTGGGGCTTGATCTCAACTTGTGAGATCATGACCTGTGAGATCATGACCTGAGCCATATCAAGAGTCGGACACTTGACTGACTGAGCCGCCCGGGGCACCCCGTGTAATATACCAGCTTTGCTAAGGAAAGCTACTTGACTACTGTCTTAATATGTAAACCTACAATGTGAATGACGCACCTTAGACGTGGTAGCACTGGGTACACCATGGGTCATGAATCACAGGTGGCGGCCTCACTGGGATTCCTGACTTGCCTCTCCTGCTGATAGGTCTCCTCGCTCTGCCCATGGCCGTGGTAACATCCAGCTTTTCCTTTGTGTCTCCTGGCAGGTCCCGAGACTGGCCAGAGGCTCTGCACTGGTACAACAGTGCCCTCGAGATGACAGACTGTGACGAGGGCGGGGAGTATGATGGGATGCAAGACGAGCCTCGGTACACGCTGCTGGCCAGGGAGGCCGAGATGCTGTTTACCGGTGGCTGTGGGCTGGAGAAGGATCCGCAGAGATCAGGTGGGGCCTGGCTGACCTGCGCCTGCTGTGGCGCAGGATGGATGGGGAGGGACGTAATTCCTGTCTCAGTGGGAAATAGGGCAAACGCAAGACTGAATCTCTCTTTTTTTTTATATGTATATTTTGAGAGAAAGAGAGAGGGAGTGGAGGAGGGGCAGAGAGAGGAGAAAGAGAATTCCAAGCTGTCAGTGCAGAGCCTGATGCGGGGTTCGATCCCATGGATCACGAGATCATGACCGGAGCCAAAATCAAGAATCAGATGCTTTACCAACCGAGCCAACCATGCACCCCCAAGACAGTCTCTTCTTTCATTGGAGGGGAGAGAGACATACCAGCGCTGCATGGCAGGCTGGATACCCATATTGTGCTGGTTTAGGACGGGGCTCTGTGGAGCTGGGATGCAAATGGGCCTTTTTATTTAATGGCTGTATATTAGGAGTTCGGTAATTTTGCAGTTTTAAAAATTGAACTGAGATTTTCATTACACAGAATTCACTGTTTTTAAGTGTGTGGTTCAGTGGTTTTTAGTATATTCATCACGGTGTACAACCATCACCACTATCTAATTCCAGAACTCTAACGGCACGCCAAAAAGAAACCAGGTGTCTGTTAGCAGTGACTCCCTGTTTCCCCTTCCCTCCAACCCTGGCTGCCACTAACCTATTCTCTGTCTTGGTGGATTTACCTGTTCTGGATGTTTCATATAAATGTAATCATACAATATGTGGCCTTTTGTGTCCAGCTTCTTTCACCTAACATCTTGTTTTCAAGGCTCATCCACGTTGTAGCAGATATCAACATGTCATTCCTTTTTACTACCAAATAATATTCCATTGTATAGATACACCACATTTTGTTTATTCATTCAGCAGTTGATGTGCATGTTATATATATATGTTACATAATCATACTGAACGCCTGATTTCATAGGATAAGCCTATATTTAAAAGTTTAAAGTTGTTTTAAGGTTGTGTAAAAAAAAAAAAAAACGGAGCAAATAAGGGGTCCCTGGGTAGCTCAGCTGGTGAGGCCTCTGCTCTTGATTTCAGCTCAGGTCATCATCTCACTAGTTGTGGGTTCAAGCCTCCTATTGGGCCCTGAGCAGACAGCGTGGAGCCCGCTTGGGGTTCTTTCTCTCCCTCTCTTTCTGCCCCTCCCTGTAATCTCTCGCTCTCGCTCTCAAAATAAATAAACTTAAAAAAAAAACTAAGCAAATAATAATGCAATTCTATAATCCTTTATTTGAAATTTCTAAATCCAAAAAACTCTGACAGCCAAGTCTTTTTGTACACTTTGCACAAATTTTCTTGGAAGCAAAAATCTCTCCAGAACTGACATGAAGCTGTTTATAATCTTTATTTCTTCTACATTATTTCTAATCACTGTCATTCATTCCCTCATTAGGCCTGTAAAAATCCTCAGCCTGATTCTCATTGGCTCAAATGGAATCACCCACCCACCCCTAAGCCAATCACTGAGCTCACTGAGATGGTTTACTCTGATTGGCTGTGCCTAAGTCTGGATTTTCTGATTGGCTGTGTTTAAGTCCCTAAGACCTGGTGGGAATGCGGAGAGTGCTTTAATTGGCCAGGCTTGAGTCACCCACCCACCCAGGTCTCAGTGCCAGATGAAGGGAGAAGAAGCTGTTTGGGTTCTTAAAGAAATATTCGCGTACTATTTTCAGGGAGGGTTCTGGGTCGCAGGCCTGACGAAAACAGCAGGTGGTTTACCTCTTTGTGCCCCACTTTGCTCTCCTTTCAGGCGACTTGTACACACAGGCAGCCGAGGCAGCGATGGAAGCCATGAAGGGCCGGCTGGCCAACCAGTACTACGAGAAGGCGGAGGAGGCCTGGGCCCAGATGGAGGAATAGGTTGCCAGGAAAATCCCTGCCGGCCAATCCCAAGCAAAGGGGCTAAGCGCAGGGAGGGGAGGGAGAAGACTTATTATTTGTTTTTTTCGGGGGGTGGGGGAAAAGGGGCAAGTATTTTTAGCGTATTGTAAATCAACTTTTGTATTTCATTTTTTGACTCTTGAAAATGTCTTTGCTATTAGCAGAGCCATCACAGCCATCCCTTAGGGCAGCATCTTGGGGGATTGAGAAAGCAGCCTAATGAACCAACATATCGTTTTGCTTTTTTATTTTTTTTTGGTTATGAGATAGAAAGTGCTTTTTGCTGCCATGAATGAAAACTGTTAGAGCTTTGGGCTCTGCTCACCAGCTTTTTCAGTACAGAAATGAAATCTCTGGCTCACAGAACTTGTTTCCTGAGTTGTGATAGGGAAGGTAGAGCTGCACATTTACTTTCCACGGGGTGTGTCTTATCGTGATGTAGTGCAAAGCCTTATTTCAGAGCATTTGGACGCATACGTGGCATTGTTCTGTGGATGTGAGATTGCACAGTGTCCAGCACCCCATCCACTGTGGCCGAAGGCCTGCACACTGGTCGTTGGCTTAACTTTTAAGTTCCATTCCAAATGCAACTGATTTTCTGGAATACAGCCAAATTCCATTTTTCAGCATGCTTTCTAGAGTGGGCTTTATAAAACAGGTTTGATTTTTGTATGCACACATTTACTACCTCTAACTTCTCCATAAGCTAGTGTGGGAGAGGGTGCGCCTCAAACCTTTTACATGTAAGGTCAGCAATTTGGAACTTTCCTCCAAGCGGATATATACTCCGCATCTCAGAGGCAGCATCCACAGTGTACCTGAGGTATCTGTATAGTGTTCCTCTGTGTTTTCTTGGCATCTGGCATTTGTATGTAGAATCTGTTCCCCAGGCCCTGTCCTTGGCATTTTCTGCTTGAAGCTAGGCTCATTTTCTTGTAAATTGCAGCCGTACTATTTCAGCAGCAGCCCCTTGAGATTTAGCTCAGATGTTTGTGAATGAGAGGGCAAGAACTATAAACACTCATTAATTCCAGTAGTTTCCCCAGGGCCAGGCTATGACTCTGTCTTTAATTGAGCTTTCCCTTTTAAAGGAGTAAGATTTAATATCAGTCTGATTTCAGTTGGTATATCAGATAGCAAAGAAAACACACTGCTTTGATCAAGCCCAAGTGCTAAAGCAGCCTCTCCTCCTTTGTTTAAAAATGGAAACATAAAATAAAAAAGCAGAACATGACGTACAAACCATTCTTATCTGTCCATTGAAACAGGTCTTCCAACGCAGTACTGTTAAGAGCTGTGGAGTTGGGAACCTGTGCAGCCATTGGATTCTGAAGTTCAGAGTGTGCGCTATGGGAAAAAATCAAGCAGATTCTGACAGAATCCTTTCTATCTGTAAATTACAGTAGCCCTCATTTTTGTATGTGGATACACCACAACCAGCTTCCTTTGCAGTTGGGACTATTCACCCTTTTTTTCATTTGCACCAGATCAAAAAGTTGGCTTGGGTTAGATTTTTTGTTTGTGTGTCTTAAACCAGTGTGTAGAGTTAAATTGCACATGACAAATAAGGGAAAAGCAACTTTATTGTGACTTGTCTCTTAATCCCTGTTAAAGGGCCAGATAGTAAATACTTGAGGCTTTGTAGTCTCTGCTGTAACTACTCAGCCCTGGTGTAGAGAAGAAACACCCATGAACAGTACCTAAATGAATGAGCGTGGCTGATGTTCCAATAAAACTTTATTTACAAAAACAGCCTACCTGGGCTCTAGCTTGCCAACTCTGGCACTAATCCTTGACTGAGAGTTAACTACAGTATGCCCTGAAGGCAAAAGCTATCTCAATTTTTCAACTTTCAGTGCTCAAAAACACAGGTCATTGACACAGAATAGGCCCCAGTAAATGTGTGAGCAAATGAAGAGCCAACCCGAGTCACAGCACCTGATCTTCGGCTCTGATACTTTGAACCAGTTAATGATTTGTCGGCCGAATTGGCTTGAACTGCCCCCACTCCACTTCTACCCGCCCACCTCCGTGGCCTTAACTCAGCCAGCTTCTCTTCCAGAAGGCTGGAAAGGCCGGTGGATAGCTAAGCATATGCTTATTAAAGACCAGTGAGAGTAAAGTGATCTGCAAGATGCTGAGATCCTTCTGAGCCAGTAGGAGTACTTCAGACCCCAGTTTTGTGCCTTCTACAGCTGGTTAGGGCTCCCCCCCCCCCCAAATTCTGGACATGCAAAAATAGAAGACAAAGAACCCCAGGACATTCCAGCTCAATTGGGAAGTCATCAGAGAACATCTTGAAGTGCAAGAAGCAGGTGAAGGTCCAGGAGATTCGCAGAGTCTGTGATATAATCCCGTATCTTTAACCATAGATGGAGAAACCAGGATCTGAAAGGTAGGCTCTCACAGTGGCGCCAGCTGGTGGCAGCTCGCTGCAACTAGGATTTGAAAGCTGCTGTTATTTAGAGGATCCTGGGAATGAAATTGAAATTTAGACTAGAATGTAATATCCTTTTCAGTTTTGCTGGATTTTTCTTTTCTTTTTTTATTTTTTTTCTTTTATTTTTTTTCTTTTATTTTTCTTTTCTTTCTCTTTTCTTTTTTTAAAGCAGGCTTTATGGATGTAAGAAGGAAAAAAAAAAAAAAGCCAAGCCCCAGTGCATCTGAATACCCCTTCCCTTCCCCCGACCTGAGGCACTGTGGGAATTTTTCATCAAATGCAAACTTGGGGAACCAAGCCAGGTAAATTACCCTCGTTCCTGTTTTAGTGATTTCCTTTCCTTTCATCCCAGCACATTTGGCTGCAGTACTAGACATGATTTACAAATCAAATGTTTACAAAGGTATATGCAGCTTCTGTGGGGCGAAAGGAAACAAAATACGCATATTCTCTGCATGGATTGGTGCCTGTTACTCCTGTTTCTAGTCTCCAGGTAACTATTTAACCTAACCAAGGTGGACCCTGGGTAGGACCCAGAGAAGTAGCTTGTGATATAAATTTACTTTTGCATATGTATTATGTTCCATCTTGTCTGTTCAAATAAAGTGGTTTCTTTCTTCCCTGTCTCAAATTCAAATGTCCTCTAGTAGCAAATAGGATGAAGCGGCTGCCTGGAGGGCTAGGCCCCACCTCAAGGCAACAGCTGTGATTCGGCTCCAAATGATCATCACCGCCGGAAGTGTGGGCCCAATGTCACCCCATTTTCCAATTTTTCTATAGCTGCCGAAACTGGATTTGTTAATGCAAGGTCTCCTGATTTTTAATATTTCTAATAAATTCTAATTTATTAAAAAATGTGTCTAGATTTTAGATTTGGCCCATTTGCTGTCCTTTTGCTTTAAAGTATTTTCCCCCCTGATTTTTCTCATCTGTAAAACAGAAAAAATAATCTTTACATTTCAGAGTGATCACCAGCCTCACAGGAAATATTGGCGTGTTAAAGATGCTTTGTGATCCAAACCTTAAGAAAATCTTGGTCAATGGTAAGATCATTTGGTTTCAAACTAATGCATTTTTAACTTCAGGAAATTTGAACTCATGCATAGCAGTTAAAGTCACACACTTAGGTCCATTTGCTCCTCAGTCTCCACTAAAATGACAGGAAGGAGATTTTCTTTCTTTTTAAAAAAACTTTTTAATGTTTTATTTTGAGAAAGTGTGCAAGTGGGGAAGGGAAAGAGGGCAGAGAAAAGGGGACTGAGGATTCAAAGCAGGCTCCGTGCTGACGGCCCCGAGCCCCATGTGGGGCTGTTGTACCCAGATTTTAATATCGCCCCCAAAAACCAGAGACCACCAGGGAGGCCGAAGCACGCATGCAAAAGCAAAGGGCTTTATGACGAATTTAGGCCCGGCCAGCCTAAACTCGGGCTCACAGACCTCAACAACACAGTGGATCCCCATGGAGCGAGCCCCGAGTATGGCTGAGTGCGGGCTTTTATGAGTTTGGGAAGGGGAGTTACAGGAAATTGTGACACAGGTACAGGGGTCCAATCATTATAGCATCACATCATTGACAGTAACTCTAACCAATTACAGAGTGGACCCAGGACCCTCAGGTAGGGCGTGGCCATCTTTAGGCCTCCCCTTAGAAATGTTAAGGTGTTAGCTGGTCTTTCCTGACTGGGTGTTACAAGGGTTGTCTGAGAAGCTGACACTTAGGCCTCCAAGGTCAGAGTCAGTTTGATTCAGACCTGTCCTTACAGGGCTTGAATCCACAAGCTGGGAGATCATGACTTGAGCTGAAGTTGGACACTCAGTTGACTGAGCCACCCGGGTCCCCCAGGAAAGAGATTTTTTTTTTTTTAAATGGCATAAGCCTATGAGTCTGAAAAGCAAAGGGACTATAAGTGAATTAGCACTGAGACCACTGCTGCCCCCAAGGGCTGAGAAATTGGCACCAGCAACCTCTGGAAGGGGGGAGGGGAAGTAAAATGGGGCTAAAATAGAGGGTCAGTTGAAAGACTTAAAGTATCAAACTGCTAGACCAGCTCACCTCCCCTGTGTAGCCACTTAGCTGCCTGCCCGTCACCCTGCAGAAATCTGGGATGCCAGGTAAAGGAGCGTCTGGTTCTCTGCAGAAGAGAGGGCTACGTGGAAGTTTCCATATTGGAGGTAGGGGCTTTACCAGCCACCTTTTCCCACTCTGCTCCCAGGCACTGGCCACCTGCCTGACACTCCCGGCAGACGGCAGACCATTGGAGAAATCTCTAGGGAATCTGAGATGAACTACTTCTAGGTACTTCTCCTAATGAGGCAGGCTAGAGGGAGCACCTCCCCCACCTGAGAGGCCTCGGCCACCAAGCCCCATCCACATCGACAGGGATTCCCAAACTATTTAACAGCCAAAGATCCGTATGTAAGGACCCATAAACATTTCACACAAAAGACACCAGAACAAACCATCTTGGAGGAAACAAAATGCAGGAAAAAGGACACCTTAAGAAACAAAAAACTATTATCAATTTCCTTAGATACGATGTTGGAGGGACGCATGGCTGCCTCAGTAAATGGAGTGTGTGACTCTTAATCTCTGGGTTGTGGGTTCAAGCCCTGTGTTGGGTGTAGAGATCACTTTAAAAATAAAAACTTGAAAAAGATCTCGCATCCACAAAAAGAACAGATGCACTTCTAAAAATTCACACAACAAAAGAGTTCTTGGAAACTGAGCATACTCCTACAGAAATGAGTGATTTAGTAAGACTTGGAAAGTAATGGAGATCCCCCGGGAAGTGGAACAACAGCAAAAAGGATGGAAAATGTGAGAGAAAATACTGGAAGTCAGAGGGACGGACGAGGTGAGCTGAACCACTGTTCCACAGCAGAACACTTGTCATCCCTCCTGCTTTGTGGAGAAATTAGCTAAGGACAGCCCAAGATTACGCGTAGATGTTTGTTTTCTTTTTAAGATTTTTTAAGCCAGGTGCCCCTGCATGCATAGTTTTTTTAATGATCTTTGGCCATTTAAAATTTGGGGCCAGAATTCTAAGATCTTAATTTCATTGATGAGATTTTCATATAGGCTTATCATAGAAATTAAACTTGCAGGGCACCGGGTGGTTCAGTCAGTTGAACGTCTGGCTTTGGCTCAGGTCATGATCTCATGGTTCCAGAGTTCGAGTCCTGTGCCAGGCAGCCTGGAGCTTGCCCTGGATTCTGTGTCTCCCTCTCTCTCTGCCTCTCCCATGCTTATGCTGTCTCTATCTCTAAAAAATAAACCTTAAAAAAATTTGATAAAGAAATTGAAATTGCATATAGATATAGTCGTCACTTGTACTAAATTATATTTGCCGTGTGTTGATTAAAATCTAAAGAAGTGAGGGGCGCCTGGTTGGCTCAGTTGGCTAAGCGTCTGACTCGGTTTCAGCTCAGGTCGCAATTTCACAGTTTGTGAGTCTGACCCCTGAGTGGGACTCTGCACTGATGGTGTGGAGCCTGCTTAGGAGTCTTACCCATTCCCTCTCTCTCTGCCCCGCTTGCATGTGCTCTTTGTCTCTCTCTCTCTCTCTCTCTCTCTCTCTCTCTCAAGAGAAATAAACTAAGAAAATAAAAAATAAAATTTAAGGGAGTGAACTCAGTCCAACCAGCACACAAATCCTTCAGCAGTAAGCAAATACTTTCACTGTAACCCAGTGAGGGTTCCAGAGAGGCTCCGTTTTTTCCTTCTACCTTGACGTACTTGTCAGAGTTTCAAATGGAACTCATTAAGTCAGGTTAGGACCTGGTCTGGTTTTTTGTTAGGTTGGTTTTGGTTATTTATGAGACATTTGAAGCATCCATTTGTTTTTCTTTCTACACACTTCTTTCTGACTTAATGCGCATTTTTAATTTTCTCAATTATAAACTAAATCCTAGAGAATTGGAGCACTTAATATTCAGTAGTATCTGTTAGAAAAAAAGAAGTGTAATAGTCTTAAAAGAAAATTAAAAAAAAAAAAGTTTAGGGACCTAAATTAGGAGTTTGAGGAAGTAAAGGGGAAAGAATCTTTTTAAAAAATCAAGAATAGTTTTCAGAACCAAAGGATGTGTATTTTCCAGAATAACAGGGCCCACGACTACCTAACACAATGGATACAATTAGACCTCTGCCAAGATTCATCTTCATGAAATTTCAGAACACCAAGGACAAAGGATCCTGGAAGCTTTCAGAGGAAAAGAACCAGTTTCATACAAAGGATCGAGAATCAGAACGACATCAGACATCAACTTAACAGTCACATTGGAAGTTGGAAGATCATGATTCTGGGGAAATTCTAAATTCAAAAATTAGATTTCTAAATTTAGAATTCAAAATTCTGGGGAAATTGCTCTTGACTTACACTCATATGCCCAATATGTATAAGGGTAGAATAAAGACATTTGTAGACCTATATATAAATTTTCAAAAAATTAATCTTCGATGTGCTCTTTCTCCAGAAGACACTGGAGGATTTGCTCCCTCAAAGGAAGGCTCTTGTGGGGGGAATAACAAGAAATGCATGGTTGCTGGTGCTAGATTGAGGTGAAATCCGACCCCCAAGGGTGTAGGATACCCCAACATGGTGGGCTTCCCTAAACTTAGAGAGTTTACAGCCCTGTGGGGGCAGCTAGCCTGCGCAGTCAGTATAACATGCAAATCTTTAAAAAAAAAATTTTTTTCCTACTGTTTGTTTATTTTTGAGAGCGAGTGAGAGAGAGAGAGGGAGACACAGAATCTGAAGCAGGCTCCAGGCTCCCAGCTGTCAGCACAGAGCCCGACGTGGGGCTCCAACCTGCAAACCGCGAGATCATGGCCTGAGCGGAAGTCCGCTGCTCAATCTACTGAGCCACCCAGGTGCCCCAGAACATGCAACTCTTGCTGTCAGGGGTCCTGAGTTCCAGCCCCATGCTGGGAATAGAGTTTGCTAAAATAAATAAACAAATAAATAAATAGAATTTTAAAAAATAAAGACAAATTTACAGGTTTCACAGGGGGCTATGGGAGAAATGTCTTCAAGAAGCTGAAGCGACAGAATACCTTATGTGTGTGTGGCCAGGATGGACAAGCTGAAGTTGAGTTAGGTATGAATCCATAGAAACTAGATACAGTTTTCATAAGGTGATTGTTCCCTATAAACATTTTCCAGAAAAGGAAAAGTAACAGTTGAGTGTATAGCTAAGCTTGAGTTTAGTGCGTGGCATTGACTAACTGCTGCACGAATGAAATTACAATATGAATATTTGGAGGACTGTGGTCAGGGAATGTTTGTGATAGTGAAATTAGGGATGGTTAGAGTTCAGTTCTTGCCTTATTCCTGACTGGTAGGAAACCTAAGATGGGAGTGGGGAGGGAACAACCTAGAATGTTGTTTAGACCTTCGGAGATAAACGTCAGAAGAATCAGCCGAAAGTTGAAAGTGCAGGCAGGCACACAGCTGATTTTGATAACAAGCCTTATAGGATTGCTATTCATTTCCACTTCTTTGATTACATTAAAGTAAGAATTTAGTTGGTTAAGCGGCCGGCTTCGGCTCAGGGCATGATCTCACGGTTCATCGGTTCGAGCCCCACGTTGGACATTATGCTGACAGCTCAGAGCCTGGAGCCTGCTTCCAATTCTGTGTCTCCCTCCCTCTCTGCCCCTCCCACACTCATGCTCTCTCTCTCTCAAAAATAAATAAACGTTAAAAAATTTTAGTTAAAAAAATAAAGTAAGAATTTAAAATATCCACTAAGTTGGGGCATCTGGGTGGCTCAGTTGGTTGAACATCTGACTCTTGATATCAGCTCAGATAATGATCAAAGGGTTTGTGGGATGAAGCCCCGAGTCGGGCTCTGTGCTGAGATCACAGAGCCTGCGTGGGATTCTCTCTCTCTCTCTCTCTCTCTCTCTCTGTCTCTTGATGTCTCTCTCTCAAAATAAATAAACATCTAAAAATGTGGGAAGCTGCAAAGATTCTGCCACGTTCGGCCGCCTCAGGCAAGGAAGTATCACTCCCTGAGGGGTGCGACCTGAAAAACAAGATTAACCATCTAGAGGCCAGGGGAGTGCATTTCCTGATCCAGGGATTGGAAACGGCCAGACTGGGCCGGACGGGAGAAGCCAAATTGAACAAAAGATCAACCGCATTCGGGCTTATGCAGTGTTAATCGTACCCCTGCCCAGCGTCGGAGACGCAAGTCTGGGCTCCCCTTTAGATGCTGTGTTTGAAGTTTGTTTCGGTTTCCCCTTTTTTCTAATAATCATTTGACCCTGTTTCCTAGCAACCAACCTAGGTCAGCTTCCCGCCCCAAACCCTATAAAGGTGTGGATATTTTCCTCAGTAAACTGGGCTTGATCAGAAACGCTTGTCTTGCCCCACTCTCTGTGTCTCCTTTCTGCCCTATTTTCGCTCCCTCCCTCAGGAACCTACGACCAGATTTACTGCCCTGCCGGCCTGGGTGGGGACGTGACATAAAAAAAGGAGAGTTAAAGTTTGAAGATCAGATACGGTCATAGTTCCAATAGTTTCAACATAAACAATGCCACTTGCTGCTGCTGTGTTATTCCCATGACCACCGGCATCTTCCTGGGACACCAGGAGTGTGCTTGCAAAACGAAAACTTAAAGGAATTGAGGAAGGGTGCCACCACCAGCAGAGCCTGCAGCATAATGTGAGTCAACACAGCACATTTGAGTGGTCAAGGGGTAAGGTTACCACATGCCCCAGTTTACCAGGGAGAGCCCCAGTGCACTCCCGTGTCCCAGTTTTCCTTCCAGTTAAGCATTTTTTCCAGAAAAAAAGAAGTGCCCTGGGCATCGTACTAAGGATTTATGCTCTGCACACAGGACTGAAGTGTGTCTTCTGCAAGAACAAAGTTCCTTTGGGGGAGGGCTGGGTGATCATGGGGGCTCCTTGGTGGTAGGTAACTCTATGCTGGCCAACTTTAGCCAAGAAACAATTTGGGGGGAAGGATGTAGCTTTTAACAGAAGGGAAGGTTACAGAATGAAAGAATCAGACATCAGAAAGGGAGGTACCAGAGGTAGTGTACAGATTTAATAAGTAGAAGGTAATGGATGATCTGGAAATTCAGTCTATCACCCTGCTATTGAGCTAAACCTTCTGGTATCCAGATTCAGATTCCCAGGCTCAAGCCTCTGATTGCTCCAACTAGGTCTTGTGCCGCCGCCTTAGCCCTATAATGGACTGTTCCTCCAAGACCACAGGGAGGTCTCCCCAAAGGAAAATCAGTACTGGAACCAGAAAATGGGGGAAGGGGTTCTGGGAAGGCAGAAACAACAGATTCCCACCCAGAGTATTCCCTTCGGCGAGGAAGAGGAAACGGGCCTTGGAGATTAAAGGAGAGTGTGGAAGAAAATTTTCAGATGGTTTTATGGCAAGCCTGTGTCAAAATTGTATTACAATCTTGCTGCAAGAATCCAAGGCTGGGTCCAAAGATTCACATTTAGTAGGAAAATGTTCCAAAAATGTACTTAATACACTATCACATATATAAATTGCACAATCTTAAGTGTACAACTTGATGAATTTTGAACATTTACAGCATCCCAGAAAGCTCCCTCGGGCCCCTTTCCAGGCAATAATACGACCACCACCACCCCGCCCCCTCCATCGCCACCCCACACAAGGTGGCCACTCTTGTGGCCTCTATCCTGGTAGACACATTCTATAGGGAAAGAATGATTCAATTGCAAAGAAAAGAATGTTCAGTAAAAGTTCATTATACTCTTGACTGACCGATGAGACTCAGTTGTGTGGGTAGAAAGCTAGCTTCACCGTATAAATCTCAATGCTATCAAATGTCGTAAGAAGAAGCTTAAGCATTGTACCAGGAGATTTGTGCAGAAAGGTTTGGTCTCAGTCCACATTTGGGATAATTTTCCTTTTATAGGAGCAAGAAAGTGAAGAATGGAGGGGATCCAGAACCGAGCCCCCATGCCCATCCTCACTGCACCTGAGGGTTTATGATGTAGAGACAGCCAGCCTCCACTGGCTACTTTGAGGGTGGGGGGGATGGGCAGGCAGTGTTGATCTGTGGTGCTCTCCCCTCCAGCTGCCCCACTAACCAGGGACAGAGAAGGAGGCATACCAAGGGACAGTCTGGGTTTCAGCACTTGCCTCCATCTCCCTACTTAAAGCTGCTGGGACAGACCCTGTGGGCCCAGGAGTTCTGATGCAACATTTTGCTTTTCCTGCTTGTTAGTTTCACACCTGATTCTCACAGACAGCTGTGTAGTAGGGCTGTGAGACTGCAAGAAACTTCCAGACGGAGGCCCTGGGCTCTGCCTTTCAGAATTGACCTGCCTCTGTGCAGCTCCCTGTTAAATACCCCATCCACTATGTATTGAAAGGAACAGATGTGAATTGCTCCAGAATGTTGGCAGAAATATCTCTAGCTTCATTTGAGCCCCTACCACACAAGGGGGGGAGGTCTTTCTTACATGGATAGCTACCAGGTAGCACTAGCTTTAGCAGAAAAGTGGCATTTATTGCAATGATAAAAGGATGTCTCCGAGAATGTGAATCCCATTGGGTCCTAGGAAGAGTCTTGAGCCGGGAGCCAGAAAAAATTTAGGAATTTTCTAGGACTCTGCTCCTATTGTATCATCCTTTCTTTTTCCATGCATTGGCTTTCTCTACTTCTCCCGTCCATTTCACAGCATATGGCCACCCCAAATGCCCCTTTTCCCCTTGTTCCAGTTAGTCCTGGACACTAATGCTTAACACTGTCACACTTAAAATGGTCAAATTAACAAATCAGGAAATCACCGTGTCTCAGTTCAGATTCTCAAGAGAGAATCTGATTGGTCCGACCTGAGTCCTTTATCTACCATACAGCCCGTGGTCCATGGTGTGGCAGGGCGAGGGGGTCCACAGCACAATGGTGACTTCCAGGGATCCACTCTCCCGGTTGGTCAGGCAATTCTTAGAGAAGTGAGCTTAGGCAGAGATTTCAGCAGTTTTCCTTTACCATGGGGATATTTCCTTTGGAAAGCCCAGCACACGACTCACAAAATCCCTCCTAGTCTAAAACACTGTGACTAGATTAATGTTACTATTGATCTGAAGGACTATTCCTCATTTAGCTTTGAATCCCCCACAATGCCTAGCCTGTGTCCTCAACAGGCGGCTGCTTCTGCATTTTTTAAAGATTCCTTTAAAAGCAACAAACTCTCCTGGTGCAATGAAATCTTTGCCTATTAATATTTATGTTAAAGGTAGGTGGGGGAAAAAAACTGGGTTGAGGAGGACTGAAGAGAAGGAGAAATATGGAATGCCCAAATGTTAGGGTATGTGCCAACAGTTTATTAGCCAGAAATTGGAACATAACAATGTAATATAAACAACCTATATGTCCATATTCACATCTTGGAATAAATCACATATGCATGGTGAGAGACCTCATAATGTTGGAGTAGAAAAGCAAGTTGCAGAATGATCTTGGTATAATAACATATATGTAAATGAAAAACATACAGAAGACCATTCTATATAGTGATTCTATATATTTTCCATTATTGTATATATATATGTATATATACACATTCAAATATCTGTATTTATGTCTGTAGGTATTAATATAGATACAGACCTAGATATATACACACACAGTATAAGATATATACACAAAGTATAAGAAATGGATTGAATGCACATCAAATCATAATAATAGTTATAGTCAAGGAAAGAGGTTTGGGAAGGAGGCTTTATTTTTAATTTGTAATGGTCTAGTATATTTTTATTTCTTTAATTTTTAATTGTCTAGTATATTTTAAATGGATTTTTTAAAGGAGAGCGTATTTGTACCGTGTCCTGTGTACCTCTTAATAAAAAGTATATACATAGGAAAAGAATTGGAAGTAAAATGCCACAATATTAGGTGGGTGGGAATGTGGATAATTATTTTTTCTTTGAACTTTTTCTGTATTTTTAAATATCTATTTACATCAACATGGATAGATATTTTAAAAGTATATTTGGGTGAAAAAACAGTTGCAGACCAATAGTAATAGTATAATATTTATGTAAAAACATACACACAAAAGAACATCAACTTCCTATGGATATATATACACCTATATATATATCTATCTATTTATCTGTCTATGATCTATCTATCTCCACACAAATTCAGAGCAAAAAATCCAGAAAGATAGACAGTAAGCTGAGAATAATGGTTATTTCTGTGGATGGGACTTAAGATGAGGGTCAAAGATAAAAGTGCATTTGTACCTTATCTGCAAAGTTTTCATATTTTGCAATACTTCAGTTATTAGTTGAGTAACTATTAAAACGCAGCTTTTCAGAGAAAACTGCCTACGCCAACTCTCCTGGCTTAGCCTTCCGAGCCCCCGGTGCGATTTACTGCTGGAATCCAACATTTCTTCCGGTGATACGTGGCCCCTCCTGAGGTCACCGGGTTAAGCAGCCGACTCAGAACACGGATTCTTAAACTGCTTTTTATTCTAAAATCTATTTGAAACAAATCTAGGTCTAAATATTGGAGCAAATATTTTCTTTTAAATGCGCGACATGTTTCAAATAGGTCTACCAGAATCAGTTAAGATACAGAACATGACAGTAAAATTTGCTTGTAAAAGTATTAAGTAGTTCTCGGAAGAGACTTATCACAACTGGGTAGCGTGGCCGAGCGGTCTAAGGCGCTGGATTAAGGCTCCAGTCTCTTCGGGGGCGTGGGTTCGAATCCCACCGCTGCCAGGGTTGCTTTTCCTTTTCTTGTCTCTATGCCATCTTGCCGAGCTCTGTTCTTGCTGTTTTTGTCAGCTCATCAGCACCCCCTGCTGCCAGATCCGGCAGACGACCTACTTGAATGGAGGGGCGGAGGGGGTGGGGTCACGCGCGCCGGGGCGGGGCATTGTGGGTAAAAGGAAGCGCGAGGCCCGGCCCCGCTCCCCCCACGTGTCCGCTGGAGTTTCTCCACCAGCAACATGGCCGCCGCCTAAGAGAAGAGCCGGGCCGCCGCCGCCTCTGCAGCCCGCGGGTACCTGGGCCGTTGCCGCCGCACGCGCGCGGCCCCCGCGCAGAGGTGAGTGCCGAACAGGCAGCGCACGCCCGGGCTTGAGCCGGGTCGCACTCGCGAGGTGGGCCTGGGCTGGGCTGCCGAGTAGGCCGGGAGGCCCGCGCCGCGTCGAGCTCAGGGGCTCGTGGCCTCTCAGGAAGGATGGACGGCCGACCTCTCTTCATCCGGGCGGGCCGTGGACTCAGACCTCGGCCCTGCCCGGGAGTCGAGGATGCCGCGGCCGAGGCTGTCGGCGGTGACTCAGGGTCTAGCCACCTTGCCCCGCCCGGCCCAGGCGGGCATCCTATGGGAGCACCTGTCCGAAGGCAGCCGGTGTCCCACCGGCTCGGCTGCTCGTGCCGATGGCTGCGTTGTTGTCGTGAGAAAGGGGCCTGACCACCCGTGAGGGAGGCGAAACCCATTGGACAGTGTGGCCCGGGGCCGGCGGCCCGCCCCGCTCGGCAGGGGGAGGGTAGCCAAGCTGTCCGCGCCCCTTCCTCGCAGCTGAACCGGATCAGCCTCCGCCGGGCCAGGCCCGGCGTTCTTCATTCATCTGTTCAGGCCACCGTTCCGCGTTAACAGAGCCAGCAACGTGCGGCGGATACGGCCCCGACCATTTGGTCGGGGGAGGTGTCGGCAAGCGTGTCAAGTAAACCCGTACATAAACAAGGTCGTTCAGTTCTGTTAGCTTTAGAATCGTTGGGTGACAGAGGATGTCTTAGCCATCGCCACATTTCTTCGTCTGTGAAATGGGGATAATAAAATTTCCTACGTCGCGGGGCTGTTGATGAGGGTTAAAATAGGGTAAGACGCGAGAAGGCCCCGCTGGCTGCGTTTGATATGTGGCGGCGTTATATTCTCCTACATTGGAAGAAAACGTGTTGCCGAGTAATAACAAAGTTCTGTTCAGGTTACATTTATTACCTTGTTTAATCTGAACTGTAGTCCTGGGGAGGGTCGCTACTTTTATTATCCCCATTTTAGGGATGAAAATAGCGAGACTTTCCAAGATTAAGCAATCCCAGGTGAGCCACGAGTGGGAAGTAGTTGAGGTGGGATTTGAACCGGTGGGGTTCTGCGCTTAGAGCCCAGGCTCTTACCCACTATACCATACTGCCTTTTACTCATAAGGTGTGCAGCACAGTGGTTAAGAAAGGGATCATTGACATCTGCCGGACCCAGGTTTCTGCTCCGGCCCTGCTTTCCTCCAGCACTGTGACCTTGGGCAGATTACTTACCCTCTGAATCTTGGCTTCCTCATTTCTTAATTGGGAATGATGTATCTTGACTTAAAGGACTATTGAGAAGATGAGAACATCTGTGAAGCCCTTAGAGAAGGGTCTGGTGCTCGGTTAAGGGTTAATTAGTTCTTTTTCTTAATGCTCTTTAACCGAAGTAGAAACTGAAGTGACCCAGAGAGAGGGGATGCCTTGTCCAGGAGGCATGCAGGCAGTTAGCATCCAGGCCTTGAGACTTTTTCCTTGGGACGCTTTCCTCTTAACTGCATTGTATTTTGTCCTCTCTCTCCAGTAGCCCTAGAGTCTTTGGACTTGGCTCTGCAATTATGATTGGCCGACAGGTTACATGCCTAGGCACGTGGGCCTGCACCCAGGTGTGGCCTTCAGGTTTTCCCAGAGCTCCAGCTGCTGTCTTTGTCCCCTTTCCATTTGTTGGCAGCTCCCTGTTGGAAATTTTGTGTGCTCAAGGCCATGGAGCCACTCTCAGAATACCATTATGGCCACAGGGTGCCCAGTTCAGGCCAAGGTAGTCATTGGTAGTCACTGCAGTTGGTTGGTTCGGAAGCTTGACCTGTGGCTGGAAGGCCTGCTTCTGCCTGGGCCACGGCCTCTGTCCGCTCTCCAGGATCCGTGAGAAGCCGTGGAGCCACCAGTCTCTGGTTGGGGCTGAGTTAGGCTTACTGAGTTAAGGGTCTGTAACTGCCTGATTTCACGTACTCATTTAATTTGTACTGTATTGAGTGTCTACTTCATGCCAGGCACTGTTCCAGTCATTGGGAGAATAGCATGAGTTTTATTTTATTTTATTTTATTATTATTTTTTTATATCAGCACGAATTTTAAAAAGAGACAATAATCCTGGGGTAGCTGGTTGGCTTGTTTGGTTAAACATCCAACTCGTGATTTCTGCTCGGGTCATGATCTTATGGTTGGTAGGATCAGCCCCGCCTCGAGGTCTGCCCTGAGGGTGGGGGTCTGCTGACCTGCTTGGGATTCTCTCCCTCCTTTCCTCCCTCCCTCCTCTCTCTCCCCCTCCCTTCCTTCCTCTCCATCTCCTTCTCTCTCTCTCTCCCCCTCTCCCTCCCTCTCTCCCCCTCTCCCTCCCTCTCTCCCTCCATCTCTTTTTCTCACTCTTTCAAAATAAATAAGCATTTGAAAAAAGATAAGAATCCTTATAACAACTCGATGAAGTAAGTATAATCCTCACTTTACGGCCAAGGTAACCGAAGTGCTGAGACCCCCGTGGAGGTTCCGTCTAGTGCAGAAGGCAGACAGCGCGTACACAGGTAACTAGGAAGTTCCATACTGTGTTAAGAACCATGAAGAAATAAAGTGGAGAGGTGGTAGTGACTGGGAACCAGTTGGGGGAGGAGCTCTTTAGGATGGGTGGTCAAGGAACCTTTCTCCTCCTGGAAGGGGGTGTGCGTGGGGGTGAAATCTAATGAAGAAGAGCCAGCTTTGAAAACATCTGAGAAAAATCGGTGGTGTGCAAAGGTCCTGAGACAGGTTGGGGCCTAGCCTCTTGGAGGCCCAGCAAGTGGCTACCTCACCATGTAGCTAGTGAGAGAAAGCCAAGGGCAAGATCATATAGGGCCTTGGGGCCATGGGAGGGAATTTGGATTTTATTCTGTGTAGCCACTGAAGGGTTTTGAGCAGGAGAATGACGGGATTTATTTTTCTGCAGGGACAACTCTGGCTGTTTCTGGGAGAGTTGGAGGTAGAAAAGAGGGACCTCAGGGGAACTTGTTGAAGGGGTGCTTTCTTCTCTCTCCCCTTTTAAGTTTACTGAGAGAGAGAGAGAGAGAAAGAAACACAAGCTGGGGAGGGGCAGAGAGAGAGGGAATGAGAATCCGTGCAGGCTCTAAGGGTCAGTGTGGAGCTTGATGTGGGGCTTGAACCCGCGAACTGTGAGATCATGCCCTGAGCTGAAACCAAGAGTGGGATGCTTAACCAGTTGAGCCAGCCACATACCCCCAAAAGGGTACTTTTAAAATTGTGGATAAAGATTTGTTAGTAAGTGGCGCCTGGCTGGCTCAGTCTGTAGAGCATGCGGCTTTTGATCTCTACGTGGTGAGTTCAAGCCCCATGTTGGGCATAGAGATGATTTAACAACACAACAACAACAAAGCCTTATTAGGGGGATGTAGAATCACCTTAGAGGGGTATAACAGCATGTTTAATTTTAATGAGCGAAGGTAGACAACACCACCACATCGCATACAGTAGGGACAGTTAGGGGTGTGTGAAGCCTTGCTTTAGTTACATCATCGGGTGTGTGCTCTGGGTCATATATGTGAAATGGGTTTCTTACTGTAGGTTTTAGGCTGAAAACTTGGAAAGCCACTGAGTTGGATGATGTTGGCTGGGAGGCTGAAAGGAGGTGAGAACCCTGTGTCAGTCACCCGGGTCACTGCCCTGCGGCGGGGAGGAGCGCCAGCTCCAGGTCCCTCAGCCTCCCTGAGCTCCCCAGGGAGTAAGGGAGAGGCCAGCAGAGCACAGCTAGGAGCCCAGCAACAGCCCAGAGAGCCGGTTTCTCAGGAATGATTGCGTCTGGGAACCTCCCAGCCGACTCCTCGGACACGTGACCTGCTCCCTGACTCAGGTGGAGGTCCCCAGTCTCCGTTGTCCACGGAGCCAGCTGCAGAGGAGCAAGGTACTTGGACACACGTCGGTGGCTCTTGGTGGCCGGTGCAGATGGGTGTTTGGGCTCTGCCACCCATCGCCCCATCTCTGGGCAGAAGCGGGCACCTAAAACTGTTGGTTTGGGGCTTCTGGTTTTCATCTAGTCTTCAAGCCAGAACTGTTGGGGTAGCCAGCTTCCCTTCGGCCTGCCTTCTTGCCCCCTTCGAGTCTTCCTCCACTCAGAAATCTGTGGTAGCTCCCTGTTAAATAGCCTTCCTGTGGTTTGTTTGTTCAGAAAGCAGGTATGTGTGGAGTGCCTGCTGTGGGCCATAGGGGGTACAGCAAGGAACAGAATAGAGCAAAGTCTCTGCCTGTGTGTAACTTACGGCTTAGTGGCGGTGAGGGTGGGGACAGATAATAAGTACAGAGCTATAGACTGTCACGTGGCGATGTGTGCATCAGAACAGGGACAGGAGTTGGAGGAGGATGTTGTGACTTTGGATAGGGTGGACAGGGAAGGTCTCAGTGATGAGGTGACATTCGAGCAAAAGCTGGTAGAAGTGAGGGAGGGAGCCACGAGCCTCCCAGGGTAGAGCTATTCCCAGCGTCCGAGGTTGGGGGAAGGGAGGGAGGGAGGCTCGGTGGGCCAGGTCCGAGAGGAGAGGGGTGGTGGCCGTGTCGTCGGGTGGGTCATAAAGACTTGAGCTTCTGTTCTGAGTGGGACAGGAGGCCTTTGAAGGCAGAGGCGTGACAGGCTCTGGTGCGACTTCCAGAAGGCTCACTGGCGCTGGCTGCAGAGGTGGGCAAAGGTCATAGGGTTTCAGGTGGGGCGGGAAGACCATTTATTTAGGCCATTGCTGTCGTGCGGGCAGACAGTGGAGCTGGCTGGACTGGAGAGGTAGCGGGGGTGCGTGGGGCCCAGACCTACCTGAAAGGTAGAGCTGACAGCAGTTGCTGGTGTGGGGTTATGGGAACAGAGGCCTCAGGGATGAGAACATGTGTCTGGAATGCATGAGGTGATTTCAGTGGTACAGCTCAGCCCACTCCTGGTGAAGGTGTGCCCTTCTAAGTTTATTTTGAGACAGAGAGAGCGAGTGAGCGTGTGAGTGTGAGATCGTGACCTGAGCCGGAATCAAGAGTCAGACACTTAACCACCTGAGCCACCCAGGTGCCCCGATGCCCTTTTAAATATTGACTGGCTTAGTTAAATAGATAAGACAAAAATGGTGATGGTCTTAACCAAAACTGGGGGGCTGGGGGCTCCTGGGATTCTGAAGGTACCCACGGGAGAATATGAAGCGTCAGCTCGGAATTACTCCCTCTCTGCTGTGGAGACCTGTGGCTTTTATTTTCCAGCTGCTCAAGGCCATTCTGGCCACCTGGAATCCCTCAGGTCACAGCCCAAATGCCCACCCCCGCCTTCCCCTGGCAAGAAGGCCCTGCCCTTCCTCTGAGTGAGCTCCTCTACCTGTAGTTGTTACCTGGAGTCAGATGGCCCGGCCTTGAAGTCCAGTGGATCCTCCTGTTCTGTGGCCTGGCTGATAACACGCAGAGCATCCCCGAGTTCCAGTTTCCCATTAGAAAATGGGGACAGTCAGGCGCCTGTGTGGCTCAGTCGGTTAAGCGTCCGACTTCGGCTCAGGTCATGATCTCACGGTTCGTGGGTTGGAGCCCTACGTCGGGCCCTGTGCTGACAACTCAGAGCCTGGAGCCTGCTTTGGATTCTCTGTCTTCCTCTCTCTGCCTCTCCTCCCTCTCAAAAATAAATTAACAGTAAAAAAAAATTTAAGAAGAAAAGAAAATGGGGACAGTCAAGCCATCTCGCAGGGTGGTTGTGTTGAATATATTAAAGCACATGAAGAGGGTCCTTTTGTGCCACAGACACAAAACAAGAGCATCATCTCACACGGGCTTAGGCTTAAAGTTCACTTGAAAGTCAAATCTCAGAGTCAGAGTCACCCTGGAAAGCCTTGGGACTGCCTGTTCTTCCTGTTGGACATCAGACTTGTCCTTAATGCTTCATGGTGGCCCCCAGTTAGTGCTCGAGTGTTTTCATCATGGCTGTGGACCAGCCAACCTCCATCTTCCAGCCTGGCAGTGAACTCTACTTTCAGAGTGGTCAAAAAACCCATAAAAGCAGTCATTTGTTCTTCCCTGTGGGTGCAGACAACATGGGCTGCCTTGGGTCCAGCCTTCTGCACCCTGGGTGTAGTGGTGTCGGCCGTCCATTGTTGACTCCGGGAAAGGTGTTGAAAGAGGGTCAGTTTCTGTGTCTCAGGCTCTTCCCTCCTGAGCAGAGCCTGTGGCAGCATGGGCACCCCGAGTGTTGGCTGAATGACCGACTGACATTTCGGGCCTCTTGCTCTCCCTTGCAGATTGAGTCTGAGGATCGTGCGGCTGGCCCCCCCTAGTATGGCCAATGAAGAGGATGACCCAGTCGTACAGGAGGTAACTGCTGCTCCCCACCTCTGCTGGGGCCAACAGGGAGCAGTGTCCCTTCCGTCCATCCTCAGGCCGGCCTGGCCTCTGTTGGCATCCCAGGGACCCCTAAACCAGGCCATTCCCTCTTCCTCCAGATACCAGCCTGGCTGAACCCTTCACTTCCTCCCGGTCTCAGATCCAGCATCTCCTTGTCAAAGAGAATTCCCTGGCCCCCTCCCACCCGCACCCCCTGTTGTGTGGTGTTCTCCTGTATGCCCTCCCTGGCCCCCCAGACCTCTGACCTTGGCCGAGCCTTGTGCTCGGTCACAATGCTCACTATCCCCTGGACGTAATCTCCTTCCATTAGAATGTAGGCTCCACAAGGGAGGGCTTCTGTTCTTTCTCCGTGGTATCTGCAAAGCCAAGTTCAGTGCCTGTCACGTAGATACGCAGTGGCTAATATTTGTTGAATGTGTGAATGGGTGTGACAATCCTCCCTTCCTGGGCCCACCAAGAAGTCATTGACCAGTTGTTCACTGGACCCACCGTGTGCCGTGGGCTGTGACAGCAGTGAGCGAGGCAGTGTCTTGTCCTCAGGAAACCTAAGCTCTGTGGGCAAGACTGACAAGGAAGGAGTCCCAAGATGCAGGTGGTGGGGAGGTAGGTTCCAGAGGTGGCCCAGATCAGGACACATCCTAGTCCCTCCAGGCGGGCCTTTGCACATGCTGTTCCCTCCACCTAGAATGCCCTTCACACAGGCCTCCCCTGCGCTGATGCCCTTCACTCCTCCTTTGGGCCTGGTGGTGGGAGAGAACATGGTTCATACGAAGAGCCGGGAAGCAGGGAGGTAAACCGCTGCGCGGTGGGGCGGGGGTGGTCATTGTTGAGAAGAAAGAAAGTTTGGCCAGATCGTTCTCGTTCTCAGAGGGGCTTGCGGACCACCCTAAGAGGGGCGTCGGGTCGTCCAGGGTAGCTGGCAGAGGGCATGGGAAGTGCAGCCAAGTGGGTAAGCTCTCTGCTCCAGCGTCATCAGAAAAGCATTTAACCTAGTTCTAGGATGCATCCTGATCTGAGCGGCCCTGGGAAAGGTACCTCTTTACTGGGTTACAGTGGCCCTGGGAGGGCGCCAGCAACTCTTGTCCCAGTCTCCCCGGGAGCTGGAGGGAGGGAGGCTGGAGGCTTCGTTCCCTCTGTTTCTAGCAATAGCTGAGCTGTTCCCCCCTCCCCGCAACTGCCTCTCAGAGCCACTACCCCTTCCTGAGAGCTGAGGAGTGGGGGGGCGAGCCAGGCGCTGGTTCTGTCTCCTGCTCAAGTCTTCTTCCCTTGTTCCCAGATCGACGTGTACTTGGCCAAAAGTCTGGCGGAGAAGCTCTATCTGTTTCAGGTAATGATGGGACCTGAGGGCAAAGGGAAGCCTCGAGGATTGGGGTTGGCAGGTGAGGGGCCCGGGGAACCTCAGCCTCCCCGGGGGTCCTGGGCTCAGAGTCTGCGATACGGTGGTTTTCTTGGCTTTTGTGGGCAGGCAGGTTAATCTCTCATTTTGCAGATGAGAAAACGAAGGCTGTGAGAGGCAGAACAGTGTAGGGGTTAAAGCTTGGGCTCTGGAGCCGGGCAGCTGCCTTGAGGCCCAGCTCTATCATGACCTAGCTGTGAGCCCTCAGGCCAGGTCCTTAAGCTCTCTGTGCCTCCGTTTCCTCATTTGCAAAATGGTGGCAGTAACACTCCCTGCTCTGTAGGGTCCCCATTGGTTTTGGGGTGAATCCATAGTAAAGTGCCCCGAACACTACCCATAACGAGGCTCAGCACCACAGTCTATTTTAGGACAGTTTTGTGCCCTGTCTCCCTTCCTACCTGCATCCCTAGGCAACCGCTAACCTGTTTTCTCTCTGGATTTCCCTGGTCTGGACATTTCATACATGTGGAATCGTGTCCTATGGGCTTCTTTACTTAGCATAATGTTCTCAAGGTTTACCCATGTTATAGCATGTTTCAGTACCTCGTTCGTTTTTATGGCTGAATATGACTCCATTGTGTGGATGCATATACCGCATTTTGTTTACTCATGCACTGATGGGGGTTTGGGTGCTGCTGTGAATGTCCCTGCACAGGTTTTTATGTGGACAGGTATTTTCATTTCTCCTGGGCATGTCCCTAGGAGCGGAATTGCTGGGTCCATCAGATACTCTGTTTAATGTTTAGAGGAATAGACAGACTGCTTGTACCCGTTTATATTTCCAACAATAAGTATTGTTTTAACTATTTTGTCTCCTGTTGCCTGTGAGAAGGTAAGGCACAGGGACACTAGTAACTCGCAGGGGGCCGAGGGCTGGGTGGCAGTGGTAGCGCTCTAAACATGAGCTGGGAAGAGACTGAGTATCCTTCTCCCCCTGCCGCCCCCCCCCCCCCCGGTCTGCCTTTATAGGCTGCATGGCTGGGGGCCTGTCCTTCAGGCCTTCTGAACCAGTTTCCTTGACTGGCTGCAAAGTGATGGGGAGAACTGGCAGTGGTGACAGTGACCCCATATGTGTTCACGGTGTGCCAGGCCCTGGGCCAGTGTCCACCCTGTCGGCCTCCTTCCCTGCTTCCAGCAGCCCTATGAAGTGAGGAGATTCTGTGAGGTGAAGAGCTGACCCGAGGACACAAGTGCCAGAGGCAGAGTTGGGAGCAGAACCGAGGCCTGATTCTAGAACCTGTGCCATTCACCATCACCCATCCAGCTGAGATCAGGAGATTAGAGGGCAGCCCTGGACCTTGGCTGACCAGGGACCTCCCAGGCTGTTGTTGGGGAGCCTGTCCCAGCCCGGGCCTTTTTCAGGAGCTCAGTCCAGACCAGCCAGGCTGCAAGCCGTTCATCCTACTGCAGCCCTAACTCCGTAAGGAGTTAGGGAGGAGTCAGTGTGTTAATATTTGAGGGAACTTTTAAGAAATAACCATTTCCTTGGGCCTGAACATAGCAGATCTGCAATGGCCCCCACACAGAGGGTTCACTTTACACACTGGCTAAACCACCCCCCTCCCCCGCTGCCGCAGCAAGCCCCTTCCAGAGGTGGTCTGGTCCCGGCATGAGGGCGCTCCAAACCGTGACTCACCCACTCCCCTGTAGCATCCGTTTGGTGCAGGAGAAAGGAAAGGAAAGCTGCGCTGTGAGGATGGATGTCGGAAGGTGACTCCAGTGTGTGCAGAGAAGTGACTTGAGAGCAGTATAGTAAAGTGTGTCATAAAATAACTTCACACATGGGGACACCAAGGCCCAGAAGGGGCTTTCTGAGCTGGTCAGCAGCAGCTTTTTATTGCAGAAAAGTTAATGGTGGCAGAGAGGGAATGGGGTAGCAAATGCCCTCTTGAGCAGCCCACAGCGTGTCACCTGTCAGGTCTTCCTCTGTGCTTCCCATGGTCTCCTTTCCTTTGCCGCAGCTAGACCGCGGATCCTTACTCTTGCCTCCACGGCAGTGTCCTGTGCGTTACCAGAACCTGCAGGGCACTGTGTGCCGGGGCCTGTTTGGGCTCCTGGTGCTTAGGCTTGTCCCTCGGAGGTCATCAGAGACATCCGAAAACGGCCCTTTGGGAGGAAGCTGGGTGCAGCCAGTGTGAAGGGGACCAGCGGGGGCTTCTGGTCTCTGCTTGGCGTTGCATCTTGGCTGGAGTCTTTGAGCCCAGCGCTGGGCTGGGCTGGGCAGCATGGACTAACGGCTCCCTTCCGCTCCCCAGTACCCTGTGCGTCCAGCCTCGATGACCTATGATGACATTCCACACCTCTCGGCCAAGATCAAGCCCAAGCAGCAGAAGGTGGGCTGCCCTCTGAGGGAGGTGGAGGAGGAGAGGGGAGGGGTGACATGGGTGGGGGCTGGTAGAAGAGAGCACATGGGCCCTCTGGGGACTAGAAGCCCAGACAAGGAAGATTGGAGGGTTGAGAGAAGAACCAATTGCTTGCAGTGCCCAGAAAGGCGAGGAAGGAGTCTCCAGGAGGAAAGGGGGTGGGCAGCTCCAGAGGGGCCAGGGAGTGACAAGAGGAGTTCGGGACTGGGCATGGGGGTGCTCATGTTCACAGGATACGGCAGGGTCCAGCGTGCAGCAGGCCTGACAAGGGAGATAATCCAGGGCCTTGAAGGGCTGGGGTGCCCTGTCCGGCAGGTGACTGCAGCCCACACCCCTAGATTTTTAAAGAGAAATTGGAAATGAGAATTTTCATGAGAAAAATCTCTTGATTTTTTTAAAATGTTGGCACCCAATTGTGATTTTGGAGAGTAGAATGGGGAGTGCAAACAAAACTACATGGCCCCCACCCCCCTAAAAAACACTCTGGCCTTTCTGTCAGAATTTGGGTTTGTGGCCTTCAATGGAGACTGAAGCCTGGGGGCTTGCTTCTGGCCAGGGCTGGGATAGGCAGGGACTGGGGTCCAGAGGGGGCCGTGGCCAGGCTGGGGGTGTCCTTGTGTTCCTCATCCCTGGTGGGGGTGCTTGGGGCCTACAGGTAGAGCTTGAGATGGCCATCGACACCCTGAACCCCAACTATTGCCGCAGCAAAGGGGAGCAGATCGCCCTCAACGTGGACGGCGCCTGCGCAGACGAGAGCAGCACTTACTCCTCGTGAGTTCCGTGGGCCTGCTCTCCAAGCTTGGGTCTGCCCCTCTCCGAGCCTTCCGAAAGCCGGTGGGTCGCCTAAGTCCTTGTGCCCCTGTGCTGGGCTCCCTACCAGCGTCCCATGCTTGGGCCTGGAGCAACCCTGCCCCGTGCCAGAGGTCTGCCCTGTGGAGAGGGGAGCGGAGGCTCGTACCCACCCTTGGCCACAAACCTCATCCTGAGCTTCCCTGCTCAGGCTCCGCCGTGCTGGGTTGGGGCCTGGGTCCCTGTCCCTGGGTGTTGGATTTCAGAAGGTGTCTGGAGTAGAGGGACTGTGTCCGCCATGCCCTGGGTCTAGAGCTTCCTTCTCCCTGACATCCATTCTCCCTCCGCTCCCAGGAAGCTGATGGACAAGCAGACATTCTGCTCCTCCCAGAGCACCAGCAACACGGCCCGTTACGCTGCCGCGCTCTACAGGCAAGGTACCTGCGCTGGGCGTCTGGCTCCGTGCCCCTCGAGGGCTCTGGGGTGGGAGAGGAGCAGGGAGGGGCGGGGACGGGGCAGACTGTCCCTAGCCAGGGACCCAGCTTGCTGCTCCCCGAAAGCTGGGCACCCGCAGGGGCCAGGCAGCATGTAGAAATGACAGATTGTGGGAGCTGGAATCGGCCACTGCTGAGGACTTCTGGCTCTTGACGCTGCCTGACCTGACAGGGATGGGGTGTCCACGGTCACTGTCCTCCCGGGGCACAGACGTGCACACGGCGTGACTTTTGAGATAGGTGCCAGAATTTGGTTTTAAATATAAGGTACTTGTGCATGAGCAATTTTACTCCTAGATAGCATCCGTCCAAGAGAAATGCAGCGTCCATCCACAGAAAAACGTGTCCGTGGATGTTCGTAGCAGCATTATTTGTCATAGTGAAAATGTAGAAGCAGTCCACGAGTCCGTCGGTGGCGGCAGGTGACCGTGTGCTGCGCCGCGCCGTGGACCGTTCCCTGGCGTGGGAAGGCGGGGGCGGCCTGCCACATCCCCTACATGCTCGGGCCTCGGAAACATGCTGCTGAGCGAGAGAAGCCAGTCACAAAGGGCCACACGTCTGAGTCCCTTCACATGAAGTGTCCAGAGGAGGCACATCGTAGAGACAAGGCAGAGAGCGGTTGCCCGTGGAATGCGTTGTGACCGGTGCTGGGCTCGGGGTCTCCTGGGGCGATGAGGGTGTTCTTAGAGCGATCGTGCTGTTGGTTGTACAACTCCAGGCACAGAGGAAGTATGCTGAATTGTATGCTTTAAGTGGGTGGATTTTGTATGCCATTGTGAATTATAGTTTCATAAAGCCATTAGAAAGTACAAGGGACTGTAAGTATTTAGAGTTTATAAAGCAATAGGTAAAACTAACTTGAACACTTAGGAGACAAACTAGAATAGACTCAAAAGTAGTATCAACTATGTTTTTCTTTTTTGATTTTTTTAAAATGTTTTTTATTTATTTTTGAGAAACAGAGACAGTATGAGCAGGGGAGGGTCAGAGAGAGAGGGAGAGAGACACAGAATCTGAAGCAGGATCCAGGCTCTGAGCTGGCTGTCAGCACAGAGCCCGATGTGGGGCTTGAACCCCCAAACCGTAGATCATGACCTGAACTGAAGCCAGACACTTAACTGACTGAGCCACCCAGATGCCCCTGTTTTTCTTTTTTGAACCTGTGTCTCAAGAACATAGTTTTTTTTTTTGTTTTTTGTTTTTAATGGAGAGAGTGGCATGTACGTAAGCCAGAGAGGGTCAGACAGAGAATCTTGTTTGTTTATTAACGTTTATTTTGAAAGAGAGAAAGCATGAGTGGGGGAAGGGCAGAGAGAGAGAGAGAGGAGAAAGTAAGGATCCCAAGCGGGCTCTGCACCACCAGTGCAAGGCTCATACCATGAGGTCATGACCTGAGCCAGTGTCAGACGCTTCACCACCTGAACCACCCAGGTGCCCCGAGGAGCCCTGAGAGAGAGAATCGTGCTCCGTGCTCAACGCAGAGCTTGACGCAGGGCTTGATCTCATGACTGTGAGATCATGACCGGAGCTGAAAGTTGGACACCTAACCAACTGAACTGAGCCACCCAGGCACCCCTCAAGGACATAGTTCTTTTTTTTTTTTTTTTTTTTAATGTTTATTTTTAAGAGGGAGAGAGAGTGTGAGTGAGGGCGGGGCAGAGAGAGAAGGACAGACAGAATCCAAAACAGACTCCAGGGTCTAAACTGTTAGTACAGAGCCTGACATGGAGCTCGAACCTATGAACTGTGAGATCATGACCTGAGCCGAAGTTGGACACCCAACTGACTGAGCCACTCAGGCACCACACATGATTTTTATTTTTGAAAGAGAGAGAGAGAGAGTAGGAGAGGACAGAGAGACAGGGAGACCCAGAATCTGAAGCAGGCTCCAGGCTGTGAGCTGTCAGCACAGAACCCCATGTGGGCCTTGAACTCATGAACCATGAGTTCATGACCTGAGCTGAAGCTGGATCCTCAACAAAATGAGCCACCTAGGCGCCCCTACGGACATAGTTCAAAGCCCACCCTTGCAGCTGAGACCATTCATTTCTTTTAATTAATTCTTATTGTGGCAAAATATACATAACATAAAACTTAACATTTTAACCATTTTTTAATGTTTATTAAAATGTTTATTTTTTGTTCTTAATGTTATTTTTGAGAGCGCACATGGGGGAGAGGCAAAGAAGGAGAGGGACAGAGGATCTGAAGAGGGCTCTGTGCTGACAGCAGACAGCCTCATGTGGGGCTTGAACTCAAACCACGGGTCGTGATCTGAGCCAGAGTTGGGTGCTCAACCGACTGAGCCACCCAGGTGCCCCTACCATTTTAACCCTTTTGAAGTGCACAGTCCATTGATGTTGAGTGCATTCATGTTGGTGTACAGTCATCACCACCATCCATCTCTAGAACTTTCACCATCTTCCCAACGTGATTGCATTTTTCTGTAGCCAAACTTACCTGTCCTTTTTCCTCCTGGATCTCTTGTGTTGTTTTCTAGGGTGCCATCTGCCATCCTGAGTTCATATTGAGGTTCTCCTAGTATTTTTAGCATTTTATACTAAAATTTTTTAACATCTGAAAATTCTAGGTAGGGTGGTAAGATGGTTCTTTAATTTTTTTAATTTCAGTACAGTTAATGTTCAGGTTCCTATTAGAGCATGTGTACAACAGAATGACTCAGAAATTGTGTGTGGGGCTCAGGTGCTCACACGGTGAGTGCACACTTAATCCCCTTCCCTGCTTCACCCAGGCCTTGACCTCCCCTTTGGTAACTGTCAGTGTTCTCTGTAGTTAAGAGTCTCCGCCTTTTTTTTTTAATGTTTTTATTTACTTTTGAAAGAGAAAGAGAGACAGAGCATGAGCAGGGGTGGGGCGGAGAGAGAGGGAGACACAGAACCCGAAGCAGGCTCCAGCCCACGAACTGGCTCACGACCTAAGCTGAAGTCGGATGCTCAACCAGGCATCCCCTTTTTGTTTCATCAGTTTGTTTCTTCTTTTTTCTTTTTTCATTTGTTTTGTTTCTTAAATTCCACATATGAGTGAAATCGTACAGAATTTGTAGGGTCTTTTGTTTCCTTACTCCTGACCGTGAGCACTCCACTCCCTCTGCTGCCCAGAGAGCTTTCGCAGAGCCGCGTACCAGAGCCTTAGCATCTGAGGTTTCCTCTCTCAAGCCCCATTGACTTGATAGAAACTGACTCTCTCTGCACTGCTTCCTGGTGCAGTGGCCTCATTCACGAGGAAAAGTCATCATCTTTGTTCGAGACTGTAGACCCTCCTCCCGCTGGCCGCACCGGGCCGTTGCTCCAGCCAACTTCTGTGCGGATCGGGTGGGAATTTGAGCAGAGTTGGAGGATGAGGAGGAGGGGCAGTCTGAGTGTGAGGAGCAGGGGGTGGGCATTGAGGGTGTCTGGAGAAGGCCTGGTGGGAAAGCGTGGCCATGGAGTAGCTGCCCGGTGCGGCCAGAGCCAGGAGCCCGGGGGAAGGGAGTGGGGACGGGCTGGACAGGTGTGGGATTCTGTGGGGAGGGGTGCGTGTGCAGAAAGGCTTAAAGACGTGGCTTTGAGCAGAAGAGTCTGGATTCATGTCCTGATGCGGTGTGTGTTGACTGCATTCAGCAGGGCCGGGATGCTGGGAATGGTTGCTGGCCTGGTGGTCCCAAGGCTGTGGGACTAGGAGCCAGAGCAGAGGTGGGAGGTGGTTTGGCAGTGGGCCAAGGTCTTTGCAGGGGTCCAGGGCCCTTCACCACTACTGGGAGCCCGCTGGGGGCGCTAACCCGGTTCCTGAGTCACATCCACGCCCCGCTTCCTCTGCCAGGGGAGCTGCACCTGACACCTTTACACGGCATCCTGCAGCTGCGGCCCAGCTTCTCCTACCTGGATAAGGCGGACGCCAAGCACCGAGAGAGGGAGGCAGCCAATGAGGGTGAGCCCTGGACCCCCCAGCCCTGCTGTTGGTGTGGAAAAAAACTAGCGCAGGGGTTTGGATTCTTGGGTGCTGGGCAGCACGGCTAGATGCTGCCACTGGATGCCCGAGCACTGCCCTCTGGGATGGTAACAACCAAAACGTCTTCCCATGTTTCCACGTGTCCCCTGGGGGTGAGGGGGCAGAACTGCCCCCAGGTGAGGACCGCACACTTGTGCAGCTGCCTCTGTCTAGACGGAGAGCCGACAGATGCCCCTGCCTGGGGCCTTCCGTGTCGGCGGGGCTGGGAGCGGGGAGCGGGGGCGCCGCCAGAGGCTGCAGCGGGTGCACTTTCCCTCACAGCGGGAGACTCCTCGCAGGACGAGGCAGAAGAAGACGTGAAGCAGATCACGGTGAGTAGCTCTGGCCCCAGGAAGAGGGAGGCTGCGGCCTGCGGAGGCCGGTGCCTGGGGGCCACGGGGGCCCGGAGTGTCTGCAGGACGTGGGCTCGGGGGGAGACAGGTCCCAAAACCCTGTGTCCTTCAGAGCTTTTCGCTGGTGACCTGGCGGGATGACCTGGCCTCTGCCCGACTTACCCCGGTGGGTGAACGGGATAGCAGCCCTGGGCTTCTGCACCGCTGGGGACCCGGGGCCCAGGAGGTCCAGGGAACCCTCAGCCCGAGCCATGAAGCTCATGTCCTAGTGGAGCGAAAACGCCGCTTTAATTAACCATGTAATTCTGTCTTTTCAGAGGGGTGCAGATGCAACATTTCTCTCTTAATTCTTATTCCTCGGTTTTAAACATTATTGGAAGTATATTGACCTTCCATTTATGGCTTATAAAGTTTCCTCTGTGTAAGCACAGTTAGGTTAAAATGAGCATCTAGGGAGGAGTCCTGCACAAATAGTGACGCAGATGACACAGTGTGGCTAACGTTGGGAGCATTTGCACGTCTTTGACGGATGGGCAGAGAGTGACGTAACCAGTGGGCAGGACCGGGAGCGTGTTCTCGCCTTCGCACCTGTTCTCTCCGTAACTTGTTGAGTGATCTTAGAACCCTCCTTCCTTCTCTGCTCGCTGGCCCCGCTTTAACGAGGCACTTGTGGGCCCGTGTGCCTTAAAGGACCCATATAGAATCCCAGGGTCCTGGGGTACCTGGCTGGCAGTGGAGCATTCGACTCGTGACCTCAGGGTCAGGAGCGCAAGCCCCAGTTGGCTGTGGACCTTAAATCCCAGGATTCTATAATCCTCTTTGCGGGTGCCCTTCACAGGAGGGGTGAGTCAGGGCTTCGTCTGTCTGTACTGTAAGCAACAGAAACCCAGATCTACCAGCCTGAGCCCCGAATGGAATGTATTGGTCCCTGTTCCTGAAAGGCTTGAGGGGTAGCTTCAGGTACGACTGGATTCAGGTGTTCAGACTGTGTCACCAAGACCTGGTTTCTCCATCGCCACCTCCAGGCTCTCCCTGCCTCTTTTGGCGTCTTTCTCAGGCAGGGTGTCTGTCCCCAGTGGTACAAAGTTGTCCCAGCTCCAGGCTCACATCCTCTCAGGTTCCAAGACCCCAGGGGAAGAGAAACTTTTTTCTCATTACTTCTAACTAAAGTCTTAGACTGGACTCATTGGCTTGGCCAACACTGAACCAGCCCCTGTGGCTAAGAGGACTTGGTGCTCGGATTGTCCAGGTCTGAGTCACGTGCCCACTCGTGTGGCTGGGAACGTGTGTAGGGGCGGGGGAGGGATATTTGCTCCTCTAAACTGAGGGGAAATGGCATTGCCAAAGGAAAATGGGGGTCCTGTTACCAGTGGGAGTGGAAATGGAGTGGGTGCCGGCAGGCGGAAGCAAGAGAAAGCTGCTCTGTGGCCTGTGTTGGCAAGTCACAGAGAGGGACACGGTTGGAGCGGTATTTAAGAGGCCTGTGTCAGGAAATGGGGGGGTGTGGGGGTGGGAGATGCCCCAGGGGTGGGGTTCTCCAGCCTCCTGGTTGGCCTGGGATGCAGCCCGGTTGTGTCCCAGGCCTGAGGCTGCCCCCCACCCCCACAGGTGCGGTTTTCTCGTCCCGAGTCGGAGCAGGCCCGCCAGCGCCGCGTGCAGTCGTACGAGTTCCTGCAGAAGAAGCACGCCGAGGAGCCCTGGGTCCACCTGCACTACTATGGCCTGAGGGTGAGCGGGCGGGGTGGCGGTGACACTGGCCCTGGGCACCCGCCCGGAGCAGAGCCTGGTGACCGGTATGGCCTCGTTGTCCCCCCTTGAACTGGTTCCATATTCAGTGGTAGCCACTTGGTGGTAGCCCAGGGAGGGAGGATGCAGTCCTGTGGGCCGTTTGTCCCTTGTTCTAGCCGGTCCACTGAGTGTGTGTCCCTGGGGGAGCAGGAGACCGAGAAGGGGTCTGCTGTTTCCTGGGTCCGGGGTGTTGGCCCCCGCGACTCTCCCGAAGTGTGAGCATCTTACACGCTCCGGGGTGGGACTGGGGCTTGGTTGTGCGTTTTCATGCATCACGGGTCCCGAACAAAGGCGCGCTGTCGAGAATTGGCCATCTCTTCACCAGGCCAAGTTCACTGTGTATTTGCCAAGGGTGCTGCTTTTGACTATGCTTTTTATCTCCTATGTTGACTTTGAACCCAGTCCTTGAAACTGTTGAGTAAGGGAAACAATTGAATCAAAGCCAAAGATGCCAGAGGCTAGGGGGTCCCTAACATTCTTCTGGGGAGGGAACAACTCCTGATTTCTCTGGAATCTTCTGAAAGATTCGTGTTAACAGAGCCTTAGAGTCGGACTTCCGGAAGCTCTGGTATTTCCTAGTATGTGACTGCAGGCAGAGTATCTAATGAGATCGGTCGATGTATATATGCAGCCATTGGACTAGAGCCTCTGGCACATAGTAGGTGCTCAGGGACTGTTAGCTGTTGTTTTTATCATTGCTTTGAGTGGGCCTATGTCACAGACAGGGCCCCTAGGCATGGGTGCAGGGGCCGTTGGGTCATAAAGCTGGAAGTGGTTGGTTGAGGCCATAGCACAGAGGCCTTGAATGCCATGCTCAGGTGGTTGGGTGGCTTTCGGGCAGGATAGTAGGTGGCTGGAGGGGAAGGTGGCACAGCGATGAAAACTGGAGGTCAGAGGGGCTGGTCAGGGGTGGCGGAGGGTCCTCCCATCTTGCCCCTCCCCCAACAGGATAGCCGCTCTGAGCACGAGCGCCAGTACCTCCTGTGCCAGGGGTCCAGTGGGGTTGAGAACACAGAGCTCGTCAAGTCACCCAGGTGAGACCCTCTGGGCCAGGGCGTTAAGCCCTGTGAGCTCCTGAGCCTGGCACTGGCACTAGGATGGTCCCTCTATTGTGGGGCCTTCCTAGGGACTGCGGCCTCCTCTGTAGCATGGGGGAGGAACATGGGGAGGGGCCTTTATCCTCTGGAGAGGGCCAGGAGAGCAGGTGTGGGAAGAGATGTTCTCCTTTCTCTACAAGTCTTGGGGGGGGTTGCTGAGGGAGGGTGGGGATGGGTTTCTGTCTGCCTTCTCCCCCCTCAGCCCTCCCCTGGGGACGCTTCAGCCTAGGTGCAGTCTGGGTTCGCAGGCAGGGGTGGGGCAGGGACAGAGCCTAGGAGCCGCTGACCTGCCCTCTTCCCTGCAGTGAGTACCTCATGATGCTGATGCCGCCCAGCCCAGAGGAGGAGAAGTGAGTAGAATCAGGCCAGACACCATCCTCCCCACCCCAAGCCTCCCCCACGCCCCCTCCTGTAACCCATCACCTCTGTTTTCAACAGAGATAAACCCGTGGCCCCCAGCAACGTCCTGTCCATGGCCCAGCTGCGTACCCTGCCCCTGGCCGATCAGATCAAGATCCTGATGAAGAATGGTGGGTGGACACCCCTCCCCCCGGGGGGACCCCAGCCCTGCCACCTCCTGGGGAAACAGTCTGGGAGAGACTAAGGACTGAGGGGCGAGGCCGGAGGCCCCCACCACCCAGAGGGAGCCCAGCTTTGCAGCTCCGGCCTTGTCTGGAGGGAAGGCACTGAGGCGGGCTCCCGCAGCCAGGCTCCGGTTCCTGTTCCGTCCTGGCCACTCCCCTGCTGTGGGAGCCTGCACAGGTCACTGACCTTCCTGAGCCTAAGTCTGTCTGTAAGAAGAAACTGAGCTAGCTCCTAGGGGCTGAGGTGAGGTTTCTGTGTGGCTTATAAGGAGCCTTGCACGTGAACATGAGCGCCATTTGTTTGCTTGCACTGTTTTGAGGCGTCCTCACCAGGCTCCACGCAGTAGGGACTGGTCTCCTTTCTCACAGGACTTGGAGGGCCAGAACCCTTAGGGCAGATGTGAGCCCTGAACCCCAGAGCCGAGTCCCAGGACCTGGGCTCCTCTTCTGAGATACCAACTTAAGGGTCCCCAGGGGCCTGAGCCAAGGGGAGCTCCCAGGCCTGGGCTGCCAGGGTGCCAGGCTGGTGGCCTAGGCCTCAGTAATTATAGCCTTCCCTGTTTGGTGGTTTTTTTTTTTTTTTTTTTTTTTTTTTTTTTTTGGAGTAGGCTCCACGTCCAACGTGGGGCTTGAATTCTTGACCCTGAAATTAAGAATGGTGTGTTATCCTTTAAGGAGCACTCCCTGGCGTGTCTCCTCCGGGATTCAGTGGCGTGCTGAAGTGTGCACATAGCAAGCAGCCAGCGAGTCAGCTATTGATACTACCTCGCCATCGGTGTCATTCACACGCTGGGATGGTGAAGGGAGCCTGAAGCGATACAGACTTGGGGGGGAGAGGGACGTTGCCCAGGAGCCCTTCCCTTGTCTGATGTCTTCTGGTCCTCCTCAGTGAAGGTCATGCCTTTTGCCAACTTGATGAGCCTCCTGGGCCCCTCCATTGACTCCGTCGCTGTTCTGCGTGGCATCCAGAAGGTGGCGATGTTAGTCCAAGGAAACTGGGTGGTGAAGAGGTCAGTATCTCTGTTTTGGGATCATTTGATCTATTTAAATTCAATGTAATTACTGACGTGGGTGTGTCTACTTTAGTGCTTTCTGTTTGTCCTGCATTATATATCCGTTCTTACCTTCTACTGGATTCTTTTTTTTTTTAATTCTGTCTCTCCCTGCTAATGTGGAAGTTAACCTTTCTGGACTCTTAATGATTTCCCTCCAGATTTCAGTGTGCATTTGTAACTGATGAGGATTTAATGCTGTTGTTTTTTTAAGTTTATTTATTTTGAGAGTGAGGGAGCATGTGCGTGCGTGTGGGGAAGGTGCAGAGAGAGGGGGAGAGAGAATCCCAAGCAGGCTCCACGCTGTCAGCATGGAGCATGACGCAGGCCTTCAACTCACGAACCATGAGATCATGACCTGAACCGAAATCAGAGTCAGACGCTCAACTGACTGAGCCACTCAGGGGCCCCGATCACAGTTTAGTATTAATTGCTCTTTTACCCTCATCAAGAATAATTCAAAGGCTTTAGGATATTCTGTATTTGTTTTCTTCCCAATTCCTGTGCTGTTGTATTTATGTATTTTAATTTTACTATATTTTTAAAATAACTTTTTAACTTTATTTGAGAGAGATGGGAGTGAGGGAGGGGTAGAGAGAGAGAGAATCCCAAGCAAGCTTCAGCACAGAGCCTGATATGGGGCTCAAGCCCATGAAACTGAGATCATGACCTGAGCCAAAACCAAGAGTCAGACGCTTAATTAACTGAACCGCCCAGATACCTCTTAGTTGTATTTGAAAACCCACAAGACATTATTGTATTTAGTCAATATTTTTTGGATCTGCTCACATACTTACCTTTTTATTCTGCTCATCGTGCCTTCATCTGAGGTTCTACCTGGGATGATTTCCTTCTGCTAAAAAGTGCTGTGACATTTCCTTTAATGAGAGTTTGCAGGTGATTAATTTCCTTGGTTCTTGTATAGTTGGAAATAGGATATTTTTTACTGAGTGTAGAATTTGAGGTTGATTGCTTTCCCTTCCACACATGGACATAATTTCATTGTGTTTTCATTCCCATTGTTCCTGGTGACAAGTCTACTGTCTAACCTAGTTTCTCTTTGGCTCTTTTTAAGATTTTCTCTTGTTTTGGCTTTTTACAGTTGATTAAGACGTGTCTGAGTTCCCTTTCACATATCCTGTGGGGTTCAGAGGTCCTGAATTTGTGGCTTGATGCCTTTTGGCAGTTTCCTTCTGTGATTCCTCCACCAGACTGTCTGTTTCAAGAGGATAGGGGCTCTCCCTCCACAGCCTTGGTACTCCGTATAGTGCCTGGCACATCTTAGACCCTTGCCAAATAAGTGTGGCTCCCTGAATCATGTTAGTAAACGCTCATTTTTAAGGAAGTGTGGTGTAAGGCGAACAACCTATCAAAATGTGAATTGTTCCAAAATTTTTTAGTAATCATTGCAGCTGCTCCCATGGTTTCCGTCGGTTAGCCAAGTAAATGGTAAAGGTATTCACGTTACTGCCACATGGTGGCGCCCTTGCACTGGGAAACAGATGCTCAGTCTGTGTCCAAACATTGTGGCTGTTATCTTGTGTGCTGCACAAGTGTTTGGCTATAGAAGGCCTTTGGGTGGCACATACTCATTAAGTGAGACACCCAGGTATGTTTATGGGATGGATAAATGAGAGGACGCCGAGCCAGAGAGGCAGAGACTTGCTGAACGTCTGGCAGCAAGGCAGCCATAGAGCTGGGTGTGAGCGCTCTGCCCGGACCGCCTGTGGCTCTGATGCCTCTGCCCTTTCAGCCTGGGGTGTGTCCCTGTGAACTGAAGGTGGGGCCCCTAGGGCCGTGTCTGTTCTGTGCTGGTGCCTTGGGTCCTGCTGCCAGGCCACACCGCCACACCATGGCCTGTGGGCGATGCTCCTTCTTTGCCCTGTCCCTTTGTGTTCTTGCGAGGAAATGATGCAAAATTCATGAATTATTCAGTAAATATGGTTGTGTCCTGTGCTCCGCTATCATTCCTCCACTGTCTCTGTCCTCAGGAAATCTGTGAGGTGGAGGTGGGCTCCCTTACAGCTGAGCACAGTGTGTGCAGAGATCTAGGGCTTGGACCCCATTCTTCCATTCATTCAGCACCCACTTAGCTCCCTTCTGTCTGTGGCAGCGGTGAACGACACAGGTCAGGTCCCTGTCCCCTGAGTTATTCTGGGAAGGGAGGAGACAGAGCTTGACCTTGATGGAGGAAGATTAGTTGGTTGCCAGGTGGGATGGAGAAGAGGAGGAGGGAGGCCTCCCAGCAGAGGCACCGCAGGTGTAGGATGGTCTGGGGTGGTGTGTGTGACACCCCACTGGGGTGTGACAGGGTCTGTGGCTGAACTTGGTCAAGGTTATGTTGTGAGCCTCAGTACCCTCCTCGTTCACCCTAGGCCCTGAAGTTCTCTGAGCTTGACTGCTGGTCCCATTCTCTCCAAAGGCTTTAGCCCCATTGTGCCTCAGGGCCCATCCAGGTCCCAGCCCTTGACCCCTCTTGCCCCTGCTCACACTGGCCACCCCACCCACTTCCCAGCCAGCCTCTTGGCCTCATGCCTGCTGCGTGGAGGACTCGCTGTCTCTCTGCGTCCTGGACTAGCCTCTTTCCGAGCCCCTGACTGCAGTGGGCCTCAGGGCTGGGCCATCGTGGACATGGAAGGTTGAGAAGGGCCAGGAGGAAGAACTCTTGAGGGGGTGTGCGGGGGGTGGGGGGAACTTCTTTTCTACATATATGTTCACAGAGCCGGGCTCCAAGGGTAAAAGGGAGGCCCTGGGAAGCTGTATGAGCCCGTGTTGGACAGAGTACTTGGTGCTGGGGGTGGGCATTGTGGCAGGAGGGGGTACTGAGGGATGGGACTGACCTGCACCTCCTGCTCTCATTGGCAGCGACATCCTGTACCCCAAGGACTCCTCCAGCCCTCACAGTGGCGTGCCAGCCGAGGTGCTCTGCAGGGGCCGAGACTTTGTCGTAAGTGCTCAGGCTTTCTGGCCTCTGTTCAGTTGGGCATGGATCACAGGAGGCATCCGGGGCCATGCAGGGATCTTGGGAGGTGGGGCCCGGGCCCTACAGGATCACAGGAGGGGGGTGGGACCCTGCATGGTTTCCAGGGCCTCGGCTCGGGCGGTGGTAAAGGGCAGGTGTGGCTCTGGACTCTCTTTCTCCTTCCACTTGGGATCCTGGAGATTTGGGCTTCAGAAGAACCTTTGAGTTCTTCTGGCCTGGGGATTACATACCAGAGGCCCATAGGTAGCCTCTAGCTAAGAAACAGGTTTCATTTGGCCTGAGCAGTGTTTTTGTTGTTTAAGTGTTAACTTAAATTGATTTTTACAATTCAGAATCACTGTACAAACCAGATTTCTAGCTTGTTAAGAATACTTGGACAGTCTGGTACCACTGCGCCCAAATCCCCGACCGACACCAACGTTGGGTGGGACTGAGCATCCCGTGCCCCATGGTCCCGGGTGCACCTGCTTCTCTCATGTGTGTTCCCTGCATAGTTGCTGTGGGTTTTTGCTAGCTCATTCCTCTGTTCCATTGCCCTGCCTCCAGAACTTAAGCCCCGCCACAGCCTCCCTTCTGAGGGCTTGAACCCAGGCTGTTGGGGTCAGCACTGCCTCTCTTGGCCTCAGCTTTGTGCTTTAGTTTGGGAAACTTTGTGCACAGTGACCATGATGTGCTCCCGATTGCCCTGCTCACGCGGGGCAGCTCTTAGGCTGTCTGGGGAGAGCCCTTGTTTTCCTTTTCCCTGCTTGGGTGTCCCAGCTCCTTGGACAGCGAGTGTACCTGTGCACTGGTACCTGTGCTTGCAGTCTGTTTGGTCTTAGGGTCAAAGCACAGTGGCGATCCACTCCTAGGCTTGTTGCCTCAGCTGCCCCTGCCTGTCAGCCCTTCTCTCCCGGGCAGACGCTGTCCGATGGGGCTTGGGAGAAGGTCTGGGCAAGTCTGAGTTCTTGTCAGTGACAGTCTTCCCTCCCCTCAGGCCCCCAGGACAACTGCACGGGTTTGGGGGACGGTCTTAGGAGCGATCCATCTTTGCCCTCTGGAAACAAGCTGCTTTTTCTCCCTCAGATGTGGAAGTTCACGCAGAGCCGGTGGGTGGTACGGAAAGAGGTGGCCGCAGTGACTAAAGTAAGTGATGTTCGCCATCGGAAGCGTGGGCCTTGCAGGGAGCGGAGACGGGGGTGGGCTTTTGGGCCTGTGGGCCTCACTTCATTCCCCCCCATCCCCCAGCTCTGCACAGAGGATGTGAAGGACTTTCTGGAGCACATGGCCGTGGTGAGGATCAACAAAGGCTGGGAGTTCATACTGCCTTACGACGGAGAGTTCATCAAGAAACATCCAGATGTGGTCCAGCGGCAACACATGCTGTGGTCGGGCATCCAGGCCAAGTAAGGGCTTGCTGGACCGGCCACAGCCACCTGGTCCCCTAGGCTGGGTGTGGGCTGGTGAGCACATACCGGGGCCACGCGCACCCCATCCTGCACATCAGTGAACGTGGTGGATTGATCCAGAACCCCCCGCACCCCTCCTCCCCTGCGGACTCCTGCTGATCAGAGCTGGCAGGTGGGCTCTTAGAGGTCGGGAAGGAGGGCTGTGTGTGGAGAGCAGGAGCCCGGGCGTGCGTGGCCCAGGGCAGCGGGACGGAGACCAGCCGAGGAAGAGAAGGCTGGGCCACCGCTGCCCACCGTGGGCCTCTGCGCGCACACATCCTCAGTCACCGGGGTGTCCCTGGCCACAACGAGGGATGTTGCTGTAGTGAGGCGGTGACTGGCAACATGGTTTCAAGTTAAAGTTTGTTCTTCTTTTCAGATTAGAGAAAGTATATAATCTTGTGAAGGAAACCTTGCCAAAGAAGCCAGATGGACAATCAGGTGTGTGTGGGGAGCTTCAGACTGGGCAGGTCCCTAAACGCCCCTGGCTCCAGGCGGGCTGCTCTGCTGGGGCTCGTTGGGCCAAGAAAGGGGTGTGTGGCTCTCCCTACTGGTTGTCCTTTTTGTGCTTTCCTCTCCCTCCCCACAGACCTCAGCTTAAGTCTTGTCCAGGGTCCAAATGCTTGGCCTCAGGGACTGAGGGCCTGTGTGCTCTGGGGCTGTGCTGGGTTCTGGCCCTTCTTGAGTCAGCAGGAGGTGGTGGCGGGGACAGGGGGAGCTGGCAGGGACCAGGAACCCTTCCTGGTTGGAGTCTCCCAACATGGGGTTCTGACTTTCCCCAGTTCTCTTTCTTTCTGCTGGGGTAGCTCAGTCCTGCTGGGTGAAGTGGGAGTGAAAAGCCGGCCTGCGCGGTTTCCATCCTCTTCCTCTGGGGGATTTGGAGGGGGAGGGGGTCCGTGGGCAGAGGGCCCTTCTCTGCCCTGTCTCTGCGCCCTCCTGAGCCAGCGCTGGCCTCTCCCCGCAGGGCCTGCCGGGCTGGTCTCTGGAGACCAGCGGGTCCAGGTGGCCAGAAGCAAGGCCCAGCAGAACCACGCACTGCTGGAACGGGAGCTGCAGCGGAGGAAGGAGCAGGTGCGGGCGTCCATGGTCCTGCCCAGCGTGCGGATCAAAGAGGAGCCCATGAGTGAGGAGGGAGAGGAAGAGGAAGAGCAAGAAGCAGACGAGGATGAGGAGTCCATGGACACCTCTCTTGGTGGCGCCCTCCACAATAGGCTGGCCAACGGGCTGCCTGGCGGGCGGGTGGCGGGTGGGGACAGCTTCAACGGGCACCCGCCCCCAGGCTGTGCCAGCACCCCTGTGGCCCGGGAACTGAGGGCCTTTGTGGAGGCTACGTTTCAGAGACAGTTTGTGCTCACACTGAGTGAACTCAAGCGCCTCTTCAACCTGCATTTGGCCAGCCTGCCACCTGGCCACACGCTGTTCAGCGGCATCTCGGACCGCATGCTGCAGGACACGGTGCTGTCCGCTGGTTGCAAGCAAATATTGGTGCCTGTAAGTAGAGCCTGCACCCACCCGATGGGCATATGGATGAGGCCACCCTCAGGACGGCTCCTGGGTGGGCAGCGCCCCTAGTGGCGGAAAGGAAACCAGTCCGGTCACTTTGGAGTAGCCTGGGCCCTGCTTGCTTTGGGGGAGTCGTTTGGAGGCTGCCTGGGAACTCAGGAGGACCACCAACGTTGGTTGAATCTTGGCTCTCACATGGTGGTTTTGTGTGATCTTGGGCCTCTTAGGCTCTGCTCCATCATCTGACATGGGTAGATGTTGGTTTTGGTCTGCTGGGACTTGGGTGAGGGGCCCCTGAGATGTCTGAAGGCACCAGGCTGCTACTTGGCCTATAGCGGGGCCGGTCCGTGCAGGTTCCTGGCCTGGTTTCCAGCCCCCACTCTGCTGGCACCTCTTGTTCCTGTCGGTTTTTCAGGATGACTTTTTAAAAATATTTTGAGAGGGAGAGAGTGACAAGCAGGCTTGGCACTGTCAGTATGGGGCTCAATCCCACAAACTGTGAGATCATGACCTGAGCTGAAATCAAGTGTCAGACACTTGACTGAGCCCCCAGGCGCCCCAAGAGGACTCCACTTCTATTATTGTTCAGTCTTCTTTGCAACTTACAGGTACAGAAACCGTGTTTCAGAGAAGTGAAATCAGTTTGTCTCCTATACCCAGGAAGTGATAGAGCTGGAATCTGAACCTCGTTTTAGTGGCTGCAGGGGTAAAATTTTGGGGGAGGGGGGAGGAGCAGAGAGTGAATCCCAAGCAGGCTCTGCACGGTCAGTGAAGAGCCTGATGTGGGGCTCGAACTCAAAAGCCATGAGATTATGACCTGAGCCCCCCAGGTGCCCCAGGGCTGAGATCTTTCCTGCTTTAACTGAGATGAGCTGACCCTTTCACCAGAGCCCACGGCTTGTGCGGGGTCTCTGGCAGGCCTTCCTGCTTAGAGGTTAGCTGGCCAGCGTGGTTAACACTTTTGGTGCCAGGCCTGCAGGTGGCAACATGACCCCCGCCCCCCCCAAACCCCAGGCTTGCTGTCCCTGCATTGGAAGGGGCTCTGGACTGGGTGACAGGTAGGAGCAGAGTGTATGTTGCAGACCATTTCCCTTAGCTGAGCATAAGGAGTGTCAGGGTGTGGCTTCAGGAGGTGGTGCTGGTCTTTTCTCCTCCTAAGTTCTGCTAGGATTTGGCGGCAGACCAGGTGATGTGGAGCTAATGTGGAGCTAATGTGGAGCTGTGGCTGCCTCTTAGGGAGCGTAGATGTTTGCAGTCCGAGGTCAGAAGTACGTGTAGCCTCGGGTGCTGAGGAGAAGGCCCATCTCCGTGTAGGGGGGAGAGACAGAGACAGAGGCAGGCCTGGGATCCCATGCTGGCGGGGCTGTCCCAGATCTGGCCTTCACATGAGGGCCTCCTTGGTGTGGTTTCCTACAGAAGGTATCGGGGTTTGGGGGCCCTGCCCTGTTTGGAGCACTCTTGCCCACCCAGCAACGGGGTCTAGTTAGCACCAGGCTGTCCTGTCTCTGAGTCGGGCCAGTGTCAGCCAGGCCGTCTTGGGTGCTGCATGGATGGGAGAGGGATGGAAGGTAGGCTGCTCTCAGGCACCCTTGCCCTGCTTGAGCACTCCCTCCTGGTGGGGCTGGGGTCTCTGGGAGACCAGGCCCCTCTGCTGTTCCCATCGATGTAGGGAGCATCTCGTAGTCCACTCTGAGAAGACCTCAAGTGTGTACACAAGGATGCTGAAGTCCAGGGATATGAGTAGACTCACAGGCTTGAGTTTAATCCCATTTATGCTACTTACTAGATGTTTGACTGTGGACAGCATATAAACCTCTGAACTGGATTTTCTTCCTGCAGAGTGGAGGGTTATAGCCCTCTCTCATTTCAGAGGATCAAATGAGATTGTATATTTTGGGTCCGCCCCCGGGGCTTTATGTGGTGGTAGCCACCACTGTTTTGTGTCAGGGCTGGAAACCAGTCTACCAGGTGTCCTGAACCTGGTTGCCCTTCAGACCCTGCTGAACCAAGTGGCATGGGCTGCTTTGGGAGCTGGGCAGGGTCTGTAACCTGCCAGGACATGGCCCTTGAGGGAGGGAATCCTGGGATCCTCCTCGGGGCAATGGGGGTGGGAGTGCTTCCCAGGACCACTCTGTGCATGTACATTAAGCGTAGGAGGGCGCTGGTATTGAAGGAGAGGGGGTAGTTAATGCCAGGCTACTGGGACAAACAGAACTCCCTTCCCCCACCTGTCAGATGCATCCAGTGACTTGCAGCTGGGTGGCTTATGCGGGCCAGGAGGGATGGGGGGCAGGTGGACCCACATGGTAAACTACTGATGCCTGGGCCTTGGTTAGTTTCCCCCACAGACCGCTGCATCCCCGGATGAGCAGAAGGTGTTTGCCCTCTGGGAATCGGGAGACATGAGTGATCAGGTGAGGTAACTTCTGGCGTCGTCTCCCCAAGAGCAGGGAGGTGGGTGAGGCCTTTGGGGAGGACCCAGAGTGCAATAACACACAGATTTTCCAGCCACTTCCAAGTTAAAATATCGTGGCTCTGTGTCCCCATGTAGTGTTAAAACAGGCTGGACGTGCCAGTCATCTGGCCGGAACTGGTGGTCCCCTATTGCCATCTGGACCAGCTGCATCCGAGTCCTTGTCTAAAAAATCTACCTAGACTCCCAGGGCCAACCCCCAAAACCTCATTCAGTTATGTAGGAAAGGGGCAGTATCCTAGGTATTTAAACTTCTACAAAGCTTTCCAGAGGATTCTGCCACCCAGCGGGGCTGATGAACCTGTGACAGTCCACATTTCTCAGGGGGCCTCCAGCACGAAGAATCAAAAGGATTCCTTATCACATCTCAGGTGCCAGATTTCTAAGTTAGAGAAATTGGTCTATTTTGCCTCCTGTCACACCCTGACAGGAAGAGTCATAGTGTCTGGTGAATAGAACAGGAGTTAAAACAAGCTGCAATGTCTGCATGGACCCTGATGTCCAGAAATCTTCCTTCCATCATGAACTTGCTTGAACTTTGAGGATTTCAGATTAAACTGCTGGAGCACCAGGCTGCCCTTTTCCAGGCCCCTGTTCCTAAGGTGTGGGGAGGGAGGGCCTCTGCACCCAGGACTGGGACGCCCCCGGAGCGAGCACGTCTGCTCTGAGTCTGCAGGGGCTCTTCCCGAGCCAGCCTGTGAACTCTCGGCCAGAATAGGAGGCATCTGAGTTTTCTAGTCCTCAAGGGGGAGGAAATTAAAAGGATTTCACAATTTGAATCTTACAGAAGAAAAGTGCACTATTTTTTAAAATAAATGAGACAAAGCTTTATGGGCAGCATCCAGCCCTGTCTGTGCAGCTTAGATGGTGACTTTCCCGGCCTCCTAAATCCATTTTCACTCGTTTTGTATCATGAAACACCATGTCTAACCTGCTTATCCTCTGCTGGCGCTTGCCTGGTCCTCCTTGGGGTCTCAGGGATGGCGGACTGGCCAGGTGTATTCGTCTCTACAGCAGTCCTGGCGCACACAGACTGCAGTGCGGAGTTTAGACCAGAGCTCTGGATCTCTTGTTCTGGGAGGTTTCTCTTTTATGACCATTTCCCACAGTAACATACTTCTCCTATTAAAGCACCGACAGGTTTTGCTTGAAATCTTCTCCAAGAATTACCGGGTACGCCGGAACCTGATCCAGTCACGGCTGACTCAGGAGTGCGGAGAGGATCTGAGTAAACAGGAGGTGGACAAAGTGCTAAAGGTACACTCGCTCTGGGGAATGAGGCCAGGGGCCACTGCCTGCTCCTCCCTGGCTCAGGTGGAGGCCGACAGTGTGGGGAAATCCTCCCGCCGGGTCTAGTAACTCAGGCTTCCTCTGGCCCCCACCGGCTGACAGCCAGTGCAGAAGAACTGGACAAGATGTAGATCCCCCTTCAAGCAGTACAGTGGGCTGTCCCTTCAGGTGGCCTGGCCAACCTGAGTCCCGACTCCACTCCCCTTTGGAATCCTGTACCACTTGGCTTTCAATAGAATCCATTTTTAAATTTAAAAGGAAAAATATAATTTATCTAATATAAGCAGGTCCTAGTGTATATAACTTATAATGCATTCATAAATGGACTATGGTGCAAATACCCTAGTGGTAGAAACACTGGAACACAGAAAGCTGAAGACCATTTCTTTACATCTTGATTTATTATCAAGGCTATCTGTAGTGCTATGTATGAAGAACCTTTGTTCTGGGTCAGCTTATTAGCAGTTATTTTATCTTGTGCTTACAAAGCACCTTCATTTATGGTTCCCCACTTTTCGAACGCCCCCGAGAGAAAGGGCCTGAGGCCCGAGCACTAGAGAGACCAGCAGTTACCACAGCATCGTGATCAGGCAGCTCTTGATTTCCCGTTTGTGTTCTATCCATTAATCATAAACCGAGTTGTAATGATCTGGACAGGATAGAGTAGCTGCCTTTCCTGCTGAACACATTTCTCTCCTCACAGGACTGCTGTGTGAGCTACGGTGGCATGTGGTACCTTAAAGGGACGGTACAGTCTTGACAGTAGTCCCAAACCACTCACCCAGTGCATCGAAGCCCCAGGAAGGACGGCGGAGCCAGCGGAGGTGGACACAGCCTTACCTGCTTCGGAAGCCATGGAGCAAGAGGAACTGACCGTCCCGCGGCTGGGGCGTCGTGCTGTCTGGTGGACAGCGGGGGTCACCTCAGCCAGTGGCAGGGTCAGCTTCAGGTAGATCGCTCCCAGAAGAGGGCAGCCGGGACCTTCTTTATAGTATAATTTGAAATTCCTGATGTATTTTGCTTAATATTTGGTTTCATTCTCATAATAAAGAGAGTGTATCCTGACCACAGACAAGCTGATGAAAATCATGGCTTAATATTTTACTTTTCAAACTTAATGCCAACAAGGTCTAAGTTATGTTTACAAGATGAACAAAAACCTCAAGGTTTTAAATATTTAAAATGTCTAGAAGCCAGTGTGTAGTTTTCGATTATCTATCTGCTAAGACTTCTGCCAATTTCATTAAACCAAATTGAATTGTTTTACTGTTGGGTTTCTGTGGCCACTTTATCTTTTAAAACAACTGACTTTATGTAGCAGTCTCAACTGTTTACATGAACCATAGCAAAAAATCAGAATCAAATTCATCTATTGTTAATGTTTGCATAAGGATGCAGACAAAACCAGGTAAGTATGGAACAATGTATAAGTGAGGTTATCACACTTTGATGTAAAAAATTTATATTTTGTGTATTTTTAAAATAAATGCTAATACTAACCTGGCATCCTGGTGCTGCTGTCTTCAAAGGGTCGCAAGAAGGCAGTGTTGTCTGTGCTCAGGGCCTCGAGTCAGCTGCTGGTGGTGGTGGTGGGGTGGGTGATCTGAGCAGCGCCACCTAGCACAACTTTGCGGCCACAGGTATAACTTGCAAATTTTGACAGTAAAAAGAAACTGGTAAAAATTTGCTATGTAGCTTAAATGGCAATATATAATTTAAAATGTTTGTACAGGGGCACTGGCTCAGTTGGTAAGCATCCGACTTCGGCTCAGGTCACAATCTCACAGTTTGTGAGTTCCGAGCCCTGCATCAGCCTCTCTGCTGACTGCTCAAAGGCCACTTGAGATTCTGTGTGTGTCTCTCTCTCAAAAATAAAAAAGTAAAATCCTAAGTTTTCAAGGTCTGTTATACTTAACAATATTTGCAATTTGGACCAGCTGCAGTTAAAGTGCTCACTTGGGACATGTCGCTCAGGTCGACCTTCTTGGATAGTACAGCCCTGGAGGATTAGGAAGAAAGTAAGAGTAAGCTGGGGTGGGCAAGATGTGAAATTTTACTACCTGTCTTTTTCTATGACCTGTTTTGGGCAATACAGCCACTGTTATCTGAAGGTTTAGGTGATGGTCTGTACTGCTCCACACTGAAAAGAAAAACATTAATGAAGTTTAACAGGACATTGTGTTCTTGGTACTATTAACGTGAACCTGAAACAAGTAAAAATGTCCAGAGTTGACTATGTCTAGCTATTGTATAACCACCTTACAAAGGAGAGACTGCAAGACCACAGAGAGGTCATGGGTTCAGTGGGGAGTCCTAGCCTGAAACACACTGACGGAGAGAGAGGAGTTAAACACTGAATTCAAATAGGAAAGTAAGTAAACTTAAGGAATTTAGGAAATTGTTTGAGCTGAAAGAATTAAAGTAAGATATACCAACATGAATGAAAATGGCATGAGCTTTAAAACTGATTGGAAAGAAAATTACAACAGACCAGTTATTAGAGAAGAAAAGGTCCAGGAATTTTCATTGTTGAACTATTCTCACATCTTTACAACAAGCAAAAGCATGAAACAAGCCTCCAAATACTTTGGAAGCATTGGTTTAAAACTTGACAAAGAGGTGCCTGGGGGGCTCAGTCAGTTAGGCATCTGACTTCTGCTCAGGTCATGATCTCACAGTTTATAAGTTCAAGCCCCACGTCAGGCTCTGTGCTGACAGCTGAGTCTGCTTCAGATAATGTGTCTGTCTCTCTCTGCCTCTGCCCCGCTCATGCTCTCTCAAAAATAAATAAACTTAAAAATAGTAAATGAAACCTGACAAAGATAGCATGCTATGAATACAAATCCTAAGTCGTAGAGTGCACTGGCATGCTGAAGAAATAAAAAGCTACCTTGGGGTGCTTTGGTGGCTCAGTTGGTTGAGCATATAGGACTCTTGACCTCAGGTTATGATCTTGCAGTTTGTGAGACTGAGCCCCGTGTCAGGCTCTGACACGATGGCGTCTGCTTAGAATTCTCTGTCTCCCTCTATCAAGATAAAAGATTTTTAAAAATACCTTAAGATGTCTTGCAAAGTGAGAGGGCATTGGGAATAACTACTGTTAACAGACATGCGAGGGTGGTATCAGGGCATCAACACTGCAGCTCAGTATGAACAGGCCAAAAGGGAAGGGGGAAAATTCCTCTCAGGGATCAAGATCTATAATTCATTCCAGATGTAAGTTCTTCAAGTTAAGAGTAGATGGATTCTCATTAACTTCAAACAGTAAGAAGTTAATATCATGCTAAATCAAACATTGGACATGCACGTTAGGACTGTGACATATTTACTCACCATAATTATTTCATATCCTGGGCATACTACTTAGAGCAGTTGGACAAAAGATTAAAAATTAGTTTTCTTTTTGTCTAGCAAAGAAGTTAGACAAAAGGAGCCATTTCTTTTCCTGATATGTCAACAGAGTCAACTAAAAGCTGTTCTCAATAAACATTCAACTAAATAGCTGGAATCAATAGCTTTCCTATATGCAATTATAGTTAGAAAATTTAACAGAAGATCTTACATTCAGGAGGTGAACCTTCTAAAATCTGTAGGACCTAAACTATAAAAAAATGAGAACTGAGAAAACAAAAGACCACTGGAATAAATGGGAAAGCAGAAACCCATGTTTTAGATCAAAGTCTCTGTGTCAATCTGTAATTTTTCAACTTAATTTCAATAACCATTTATCCCCAAGAACCAGACAAGCCAACTTTAAAGTTCATATTGCAGAAAGCATGCAGCAACAGCAAAAAGAACCCAGTGACATTCTGAAGGAGCAATGAGGGCAATACTCAATTACCAGTTAGGAAAATATCAAGCTATGTAGCAATTAAAAACTATAGCAGGTGCACAAGAACCAGATCCTACAACAGAAATAGGTTCAAATTCATGTAGAAATTTAGTGCTGAAAAAAAAAAATCTAGTGCTGAGTCGGGTGATTTCAAGTGATGGGGTATAGATGAAGTTTAGGAAGATTCTGGAAAGATGGTGGTGTGATAATTATTTTTTATGTATTTATTTTGGAGAGAACCAGAAACAGCATGAGCAGGGAAAGGGCAGAGAGGGAGAGGGAGAATCCCAAGCAGGCTCCATGCCATCAGCACAGAGCCCAACGTGGGGCTTGATCCCATGAGACTGAGATCATCACCTGAGCCAAAACCAAGAGTCAGACACTTACCTAACTGAGCCACCCAAGCACCCCTGATGTAACTATTGCAGCTCCCAGGGAGAATAAGGACTGTCAATTGCAGGCAATTTTGGTCAATTTCGGCTCTTAGCATAGTAATTGCTGCTACTAGTAGTAGCTGGTAGTAGTAGTTGCTACCCCACCACAAGCCACATTCATGGAGCAGCCTGCAACAGCTTGCAGGAACCCAGTGGGCAAACGAGCCTGTTCAAATACCAGGAGTCTGTGCTCTGCCGCTTCTGACCAGAGGCGCAGAGGTGGGCAGCTGCTGTTGCACCTGCTCTCGTGGCTGCAGGGGTCTACGGCTGAGGCTGTAGGGACTGTCGGGACTTTTAAAGGGCCGGAATGCTCCCCATCCCCCTCATTTTTCACTTTTACCCCTTTGTGAGCCAGACACTAAAAACCAGGTTAGTCAAAAAAATGACTGTATATACAGAGAAAATTAGAGAGTGACCATGCATGCTCAGGGAAAGGACGTGTACACCTCAGGCTGACCCTCAGCAATGCAGCCTGCAACAATCTAAGGAATGGAAACAATAACCAAGAAAACCAGCAAACCCCGGGAAAGGGGGGAGGATCTGAATCCCAGAAGTTACTACGTTATTAGATTCAAGTGTCCAGTGTTCAAAAAACCCCAAGGCATACAAAACCAGGAAAATACAGGGCACTCAAAGGAAAAAATTAATCAACAGAAGTTGTCCCTGAAAGACCCAATGGCTGGTAGACTAGAAAGTCAAGAAAATGTGTGAACAATACAGAATAAAGAGATTAATTAGAAAACAATTCTGGGCATAGAATTACACAGAAAAGCACAGTAATGGAAATGAAAATTTCATGAAGGATTCAAAGGCAGATTTGAGCAGGCAGAAGAAAGAATCAGCAAACTTGAAGACAATGAAATTACTGAGTCTGAGAACAGAAAGAAAAACAACTGTGAAGAAAAGTAAGAAGCAGAATCTAAGGGACCTGTGTGACACCATTAAAAAGACCAATATACACATTGGGGGAGTTCCAGGAGAGAGAAAGAAGGGGAGAATATATGAAGAAATAATGGTTGAAAACTTGTCAAACTTAACGAAACTTAGTGAAAAGGCATGAAGATAAACATTCAAGAACCTCAGTACGCTCCAAATAAGATAAACTCAGACCCACGGAGACACATTATGATCAAGAAGCCAAAAAGAATCCTGAAAGCCTCAGAAAAGTAAATTATCACATATGGGGAGGGGGAGGGATCCTCAATAAGATAATCAAAAGACTTAGAAGCTTTGGAGGCCAGAAAACAGTGAGCCAATATATTCAAAGAGTTTCAACAAGAGCAGCAACAATTGTCAACCAGAAACCCTATATTCAGCAAAACTGTCTTCAAAAGTGAGGGAGAAGTTTATATGTTCCTAGGTAACAAAAGAAAAACTGAGAGTTCATGACCACTAGACATGACCTGCAAGGTGAAACATAAAGACACTAGACAATAACTTGAAGCCATACTGAGAAGCAAAGATTTCGATAAAAATAAATATACAGATGATTATAAAAGCCAGTGTAACTATAACAATGTTTTGTAATAATACTTTTTGGGTTTTATATGATTTAAGAGACTAATACATTTGGGGTGCCTGGTTGGCTCAGCCAGTAAAGCATGTGACTCTTGATCTTGGCATTGTGAGTTCAAGCCCTACCTTGGACATAGAGCTTCATAAAAAGAGAGAAAGACTCATACACGTTTAAAGAAAAATTATTTGTGTAGAAGTAATATTACTGTAACTTTGATTTATAACTCTAAATCTTGTTTTCCCTATAAAAGACTAATGCATTAAAAAACACACAGTAGTTTATGTTTTTGGGTCCACAGTACATAAAGAGGTAGCTTTGTGATATCAGTAACCAAAAGGGATGGGGGTGGAGTTGTAAAGGATCAGAATTTTTTTTTTAACGTTATTGAAGTTAAGCTGGTATAAATTCATATTAGCGTTATAACTCTAGGATGTTAAGTTTAATCCCCAAGCCAACCATGAAGAAAATAGCTGTAGAATATACACAAAAAGAAATGAGAAAGAAATTTAAGCCTCTCATTACAATAAAAAAAAATTAAACACAAAAGAAGACAGGAATGCAGGAAATGGAGGACAAAAAAAAGCTGTAAGGCATGCAGAAAACAACACAATGAGAGAATTTCCTCATCAAAATTACTTGAAATGTAAATGGATTTAACTCCAATCAAAAGGCAGAGATCAGAATAAATAAAAACGTGATCCAGCATGGATAGACCTAGAAGGTATTATAATAAATGAAATAAGCTAGAGAAAAACAATTATGATTTCAATCATATATAGAATTTAAGAAACAAATGAACAAAGAAACAAACAAATTAGGCTCAAAAACAGATAACAAATTGGTGGTTGCCAGAGCAGAGGGTGGGGAGGGGATGGGTGAAATAGATGAAGGGAATTAAAAGTACACTTACCTTGAGCTCTGAGTGTGTTATAGAAATGTTGGATCATCATGTTGTACATCTGAAACTAGTAACACTGTATGTTAATTATACTTCAATTAAAATACACATGATCCAACTAGATGCTGTCTATAGGAGACTCACTTGAAATCCAAAGACGCAAACGGGGTGCCTGGGTGACTCAGTCGGTTAAGCATCCGGCTTCAGCTCAGGTCATGACCTCACGATTCGTGAGTTCGAGCCCCACATCAGGCTCTGTGCTGACAGCTGGCTCAGAGCCTGGATCCTGCTTCAGATTCTGTGTCTCCCTCTCTCTCTGACCCTCCCCTGCTTGCGCTCTCTCTCTGTCTCTCAAAAATAAAGCACATTAAAAACAAACAAATAAAAAAAAACCCACAAACAGACTGATTGAAAAGATCAAAAAAAGAGGTATCTCAGGGAAATTGGGAGACTTTAATACCCCATTCACAATAATGGACATAACAACCAGACAGAAGATAAGTAAGGAAACAGGATTAACACAATAAGCCCGATAAATCTAGCAGATGTAGAAAGAACACTACACAACAGAATACACATTCTTCTCAAGTGCAAATAGGACATTTTCAAGGAGAAACTATAAGCTACAAATTAAGTTTCAACAGATTTAAAAAGATATACAAAGTATCTTCCTTGATCACAACAGGATGAATTTAAAAATCAGTAACAAGAAATTGGACCAATCACAAAATTGTGAAAATTAAACAATATAGTTTTAAACCCCCAATGGATCAGAGAAGTTGAAGGAAAATTAGAAAATACTTGAGATGAATGATAATGAAAACACAAAATACCAGAATCTGTGGAATACAGCAAAATTGATACTAAGGGGGAAATCAAGCATTGTAAATGCTCACATTAAAAACAAGGTGGGGTTCCTGGGTGCCTCGGTTGGTTGAGTGTCCAACTCTTGATTTCAGCTCAGATCATGATCTTGCAGTTGTGGGGTCAAGCCCCACCTTGGGCTCTACTCTGAGTGAGTTTACTTGAGATTCTCCCTCTCTTCCCTCTGTTCCTACCCTCCTTGTATATGTGCATGTGCTAAAATGAAACAAAACAAAAACACACCAAGAACAAGAGAAAGGGCATCTGGCTGGCTCAGTTTGTGGAGGCTGCAACTCTTCATCTTGGGGTTGTGGGTTTGAGATATTCATTGGGAGAAAGATTACTTAAAAAAAAAAAAAAGAAAGTCTTGGGGCCCCCGGATGGCTCAGTTGGTTCAGCGTCCAACTTTGGCTCAAGTTGTGTTGTCACAGTTCATGGGCTTGAGCCCTGCATTGGACTCTGTGCTGACAGCTCAGAGCCTGGAGCCTGCTTTGGATTCTGGGTCTCCCTCTCTCTCTGTCCGTTCCCCCCACACCACACTCATGCTCACTTTCTCAAAAATAAACATTAAAAAATAAGTAAAGTCTTGGGAGCACCTGGGTAGCTTCATCCATTAAACATCTGACTTAAGCTCTCAGGCGGTTTGTGAATTTGAGTCCTGAATCAGGCTCTGCACTGACAGTGTGGGGCCTGCTTGGGATTCTCTCTCTCCCTCTGTCCCTGTCCCTCTCTCTCTCAAAATAAACTTTAAAAAATAAACATATTAAATCTATAACATAATTTTACAACTAAAGAAAGTAAAAAAGGTACTGACCCCAAAGTGAGTGGAATAATAAAGAATTCAGAGATCAATGAAATACTGAATATAAAAGCAATAGAGAAAAATCAATGAAATCAAAAGTTGTTCTTTGAGAAGATCAAAAAGTTGAAAACCCTTTAGCTAGACTAAAAAAGAGAAGACTAAATTACTATTATCAGAAATACAAGTGGAGATTCTACAGAAATAAAAAGGACTAGGGCCCCTGGGTGGCTCAGTCCTTAGGCATCTGACTTTGGCTCATGCCATGATCTCATGGTCCGTGAGTTTGAATCTCACACCAGGTGAACACAAGCCCTGCTTTGGGTGAGCCCCACTTCTCTCAATCTCTCTCTCTCTCAATCTCCCCCTCCCTCCCACTCTCTGCCCTTCACTCACTTGCACCCTCTCTCAAAAAAATAAAAATAAAGAGGACTGTAAGAGAGTAGTATGGTTACAGGCAAGGAGTAATATATAGAATTGTCCAATCAATGTTTATACCACTATACTGGGGGGCTTGATTGGCTCAGTTGCTGGAACATGCAACTTTAAAAAAAATTTTTAATGTTTATTTTTGAGAGAGTTACAGAGCACAAGCAGGGAAGGGGCAGAGAGAAGGAGGGAGACACAGAAACTGAAGCAGGCTGCAGGTTCCAGGCTGTCAGTACAGAGCCTGATGTGGGCCTTGAAACCATGGACAATGAATGAGATCATGACCTGGGCCAAAGTTGGATGCCCAACTGACTGAGACACCCAGGCTTCCCTGGAGCATGCAACTTTTGATCTTGGGGTTATGCGTTCAAGACCCACACTGGGTGTAGAGACTATTCCAAAAAAAATTTTTTAAGAAAATTAAAAAAATAAGTTAAGACCAGTATAGACATTGCTGAGAGAGAACTATGAACAACTGAATGCCAACAAATTAGATAACCTAGATGACAGGGACAAATTCATAGAAATGCAAAACCTACCAAGACTAAATCACAAAGACAAAATCTGAATAGACCTATAAATAGTAAGGAGTTGAATTAGTAATGAAAAAAAATCTCCCAACAAGGAAGAGCCCAACAGCTTCACTGGTGAACAAAATACTGCAAACAGAATTCAGGAGCACATTAAAAGGATTATACATCCTGATCAAGTGGAGTTTATTCCTGGAATGCAAGGATGGTTCAACATATAAAAACTGATCAACTTAATATGCTATATCAGCAGAACGATGGAAGAAAAAACATGATCATCTCAAATGAGGGGGAGAAAGCATATGGCAAAATATACCTTTTCATGATTAAAAATAAAAAAAATTCAACAAACTAGGAAGATAACTGCAATACAATAAAAGCCATGTATGAAAAACCCACAGGGGGTACTTAGGTGGCTCAGTTGGTTAAGTGTCTGACCTTGGCTCAAGTCATGATCTCACAGTCCGAGTTCAAGCCCAGCATGGGGTTCACTACTGTTAGCACAGAGCCAGCTTCAGATCCTTTGTGCACCCCCCCATGCTCTTTCTCTAAAATAAACTTTAATGGGGTCTGGGTGGCTCAGTTGGTTGAGTGTCTGACTTTAGCTCTGGTCATGATCTCATAGTTCATGGGTTCGAGACCCACATCAGGCTCTGTTAGTGACAGCTCAGAGCCTGGAGCCTGCTTTGGATTCTGTGTCTCGCTCTCTTTCTGCCCCTCCCCTGCTGTCTCTCAATAAACATTAAAAAAAAGTTTTTTAATAAAAAATAAACATCAAACAAAGATTAAAACCTACAGTGAACATCATACTCAATATTGAAAAACTGCAAGCATTTGTTCCAGGGTCAGGAATTAGGCAAGTATGTCTGCTTTAATCACTTCTAATTTAACAGTGCTGAAAGTTCTAGCCAAAGCAATGAGGCAAAAAAACAAAACAAAAACAAAAAACCAAACAAACAAAGAGAAGACACTCACATTGGAAAGGAAGAAGTAAAATTAGCTTTTTGCAAATGATACAATCTTACACATAAAAAACTCTAAAGATTCCACCAAAACAGAATAAATGAATTCAGCAAAGTAGCCAAATACAAGTAGCCAAATACAAAGATCTGGAGCCTGCTTCAGATCTTCTGGCCTCCTCTTTCTCTACCGCTCTCCACCACTTGCACCCTCTCAAAAATAAGCCTTAAAAAAAAAAAAAACTATCCTAAAATTCATATGTAATCTCAAGGAATAATGAATAGCCAAAACAATCTCAAAAAAAAAAAGTAAAAGAAAAAAAGTGGAGGACTCATACTTCTGATTTCAACACTTACTACAAAGCTACAGTAATCAAGAGTGTGGTTCTAGCATAGAGACAGACACATAGACCAATGGAATACAGAAAGCCCAGGAAAAAAATCCCCACATATATAGCCAAATGATTTTTGACAAGGTTTCCAGACCATTCAATGGGGAAAGGGCAATCTATTCAGCAAATGGTGCTGGGAAAACTAGATATTCACATGCTAGAGAATGATGTTGGACCCTTCAATAACACCATGTTGTAAACCTTCCTAACATTAGGTTGGGCAGTGATCTCTTGGTATGACACCAAAGGTACAGGTAACAAAAGGAAAAAACAGACATTTTGGACTTCATGAAAATTTAAAAACAGTATGCACCAAAAGGCAATAGACACCTAGCTAGCTTAGTGGGAACAGCATATGACTCTTGATCTCAAGGGTGTGAGTTTGAACCCCACATTAGGTATAGAGATTACTACAAAATAGTAATAAACTTAAAAAAAAATACTACCAACAGAGTAAAAAGGGAACCTCCAGGAGAAAATATTTCCAAATCATATGATCTGATAATGGATGAATATCCAGAATATATATAATATATATTACTATATACACACATATATAAACATTATACACATATATACACATATGTAGATGTATATACATACATATATATATACATACAACCTAGAGAAAAAGCAACTTCAAAAATGGGCAAAGGATTTGAACAGAAATTTATCCAAAGAAAATCTCCAAATGGTTAAGTGCATCAAAAGTTGTATCACTAATCCTTAGAAAGTGCATATCAAAACTACAAGATACCACCTCACACCCATTAGGATGGCCACTATCAGAAAGCACATTTTGGTAAGGATGTGGAGAAACTGGAGGGAATGTACTCTGGTGAAGCCACCGTGGAAAATGGTGTGAAGGCTCCTCAAAACATTAAAAAACAGCAATTCCACTTCTAGTTATAGACCCAAAAGAATTGAAAGCAGGATCTCAAAGACGTATTTGTACATACATGTTCATAGCAGCATTAGTCACAATAGCTAAAACACAGGAGCAACCCATGTGTCCACTGGTGGATAAACAAAATGTGGCATATACATATAGAACAGTATTCAGCACTAAAAAGGAAACTCAATATGCTACAACCTGGATGAAACTTTAGGTCATTATGCTAAGTGAAATAAGCCAATCACAAAAATACAAATTCTGTAGGATTCCACTTACATGAGATACTTAATCACAAAGACAGAAAAATATAATGGTAGTTGTCACGAAATGAGGGGAGAACGGGGAGTAGCTGTTAAATCGGCCTAGTTTCATGTTTAAAAATGAAGAGAGTTTATGAGGATGAATGATAGTGATAGTTGCACAAGAATGTGGATGTATTTAATACCACTTAACTATATGCTTAAAAATGGCTAAGACTGTAATTATTATGTGTATTTTTACAAGAGAAAAATGAAGTTCAGATGGATCAAACACCTGTAAAATACAAAAAGGAAAAGTATTACAAGATTAATATAACCACATAAAAAGTTTGCTCAACAAAATCCCAACAAGGTAAAATTAAGATAAACAGAATATATGTGATTTATAATTGCAAAGTGAATTTCCTAAATGCTAGAGCTCTTAAATAAGAAACACATGCAAAAGACAACAAAAATGGCTTAACAGGTTACAGAATATTTGCCAATATTTACTGGCACAAGTGTGAGCAACTAGGCATCCTATGTTGGTGGGGGGTGGGCGGTCAGTAAACTTCAGCCAGATGCTAATAGCTAAATGTTTTTTACCTCGCTTCTAATGATTTACCTTCTAGATTTAAAAATGTCCAAAGATATAGGGACTACTTAAATGAATTCTCATATATCGATAGGATATATATGTGATACGATGCATGCACGTATATATACATATCCGAGGACCAGCCAGAGGCCAGTTTGTCGTGGGACTTCCTGAGCTTAAACATAACTGGATTAAAGAACGACACCAGCAGCCTCCTTCTTGGCTGTACACATTAGTTGCACATACATATGGAGTTTATCTATGTCCACAGATGTAATGCTGTGGTATTATCATAAAGAATGTAAATGGGCAGATAAATGTTTCAAAGATCTGTGGTTCAGTGAAAATGGCAGTTACAGTGACGGCTTACAGTATACTCTTGTTTAAAAACACGGAGTGACATAAACATACTCATGTACTAACACATGCACAGAATATTTTGGAAGAATATACGAGAAACTGGTAACTAACTAGTTGATCCTGGGGAGGAGTGGAGGAGGGAGGTCAGGGACAACAAGATGATTTACTTCACAAATGCTTTGTACTGTCTCAAAAGAGGATTTTACCCCTTTTTAAATAATCCAAAAGCAAAATTTAGATTCAGAGCTCATTTAAATTTTTTAATATTGTAAAGCATCTTTCCTATGATTAAATGATCAAATGTTTTGAGTCAAATGCTATTAATTCAGAATCAGGTCTGACATTTCTAAGCTTGTGATTATATAAAGTATGTATATATATACATTTGGAAATATTTTTCAATCATATGCTAATTCTAATGAACATATTAACACAAGAATCCCAAAGAATAGGGGATAAATGGAAATTTAAAAAAACCATCAAATCTCAGATACCTGTTGGAAAAAAAAATGGGACAGTTGTTTAGACCATTAAAATGGTTTCAGCTTAAAATAAACAAGTGCTCCATTTGTTCATTTTCATAGGTAGTTTTATTTGGTTTTTAGAAAAATATATACAATAAGTGGAACTTCAGTTCTCTTAAATAGTTTTAAATTAAAAGTATGCAAGTGAGAGGATGAGTAGATTCCCAAAGGACAATACTGTTTAATAAAGTAGCAGACAGAAATTTCTTCAGCAAGTCAGAAACATTTACAGGAACGACAGGAACTGAGCAAGGGCAGCCTGCGGCTCTCCGCTTAGCTGGCTCGGACAACACAGGACTGAGGGGTTTGATCTTGCTTCTTTAGTTGGACTTTAAGAATGACTTACATATTTGCCTATGCTAACCACTATAGCTTTGAGTAAAAATATTTGAAGGTGGGGTTTGGGGCCCGCCAGGGCCTAAGCTAACAACCTAGCTTGGGTCAACCAGAGCTTGCCTTTAGATCGGATTTGGACTAAGTTGGAATTAGACATATTATCTCTTGTCAGTCACAGCTCAACTGGTAGCAGATGTAACCAAACTCCAGGCTTGGAGTATTTGTTAATGCCACCGATTCTAGATTAGACTCCTGCTTTCTTCTGGACATTCACAGTATCCAACAGTGTTTGTGAAGCCATTTCAGGTTGGCAGCCATCTGACTCCTACATAGTTTTGAGGAGCGAGGAGGCAGTTGGAGTTGCCTTAGTTTTGTTTCATCTCTGCCCTTTTCCCCAGTACACTATACACTCTCTATAACGACATATACAGCGACTCCAGGCCTACTTCTCTAGGAACACATCTACCCCTCCACTGGTTCTGGGGCTTTTTAAGGAATCACAACCCAAAGCAGCGCACCAGCCAGAGGCCAGGTTGTCATGGAATTTCCGAGGAGCTTAAAAGGAACTGGATTATACAACTGACACCGGCAGCCACCTTCCTTTCCAGAGGTTTGCGGCCAAATAAGCAAAACAACGAGGGGAACATCATGAGCCACCTGGTGGTGGGGTTTCCAAACACTGGTCAGAGTGGGAGAGAGAGGTCAAAGGAAATGGGCAAATTAGTAGTAGAGCTGGAGGTTGGATTAGGAATGAGAGGAGAGAGATCGGTATTTTGTTCTCTGTTCATCTATTTCTTGCTTCGTTTTCTTGATGCAGCTAAAGATCTCTTTAAAAAGCGCTTTGTATTCCGGAGGTGGTGTGGTGGTGGGGGAACTGACGGGCTCGGGGCTGACAGAGGCTGGTTCCCAGCTGCCGGTGCCCGGCTCTGGCTGGGCGTTCGTCCCCGTCAGGTCTTTAACTAGAGCCCTGGAGGTCTGCACAGCCTTGTGGGACAGGGAGTCCTCCCCCTGCTGGCACTTCTTCAGCAGCTCCTCATACTTCACCTTCAGGGCGCTGTACTGAGTGTCCACTTCATGCAGAAGGGAGATGCCCCTCTGCTTCACAGCCCTGGCCCTCCGGATGCAGGTCTCCTCGTGGCCCCTCACGATGTCCCCCCCTGCCAAGGTGCTCAGCACCGTCTCACTGCTGCTGCGCTTAAGAGGCTTTCTGTGTGCTTCCGGCACAGGCAGGAGAAGCTCCTCCAGCAGGCTCTGGCTGTGCTCTTTGAAAGAGATGAACAGAGAGTCCGGCACCAGCTTCTCAACGCCATTCACAAACGGATGCTCCGACTGCAGCACCTGCCGCATCTCCGCCACCTCGGCCTCCAGTTCCAGTGCCCGGGCTCGGTAGGCATCCATGGCTCCCAGCTGCTGCTCCAGCTCGCTGTTCTCCTTCAGCACAAGCCCGTACTCCTCCTCCATTGTCAGCCGCTTCTGCCGCTCCAGGCTCAGCTGGGCCTGCAGCATCGTCACTGTTTTCTTCAAGTGCTCATTTTCTTCCTCATCGGGGCTCTGCTGGCTTTGTAAGGAAGTGATCTTCTCAGCAAACACGTGATCATACACAAAGTGTCTAGGAGAAAAACGTTGAAAGAATACATTACATAGGTTTACTGGGAATGAAAAGAGGGATTGATTTCAACTAAGTATTTCTGAGGAACAGTGACGGGAATCATTTTTTTTTTTTTTGCCTATTCCTAGGGCAGTGGCTAAAATGAAATTGTGTAAGGCTAGCAAATAAACACATGTAAGAAAACATAATTTTTGTGACTTTTTTTTTTAACCATTAAAAGTACTTCAGAAAACCTATTCTCAAAGCCCAGTGGTATGATGGATATCTTTCAAGGAAATGAGAATGGCCCAATGGCTCTCAACCTTGGCTGTGCATCAGAATCATCTGGGCAGCTTTTTATCTGGACCTAGAGATTCTGATTAAGGTCTAAGGAACTCATTGGCACTGCAGTTTGAAAAACTCCAGTGATTTGATGAATGATCAAGGTTGAAAACCACCAAAATACAGAAGCTAGTCTCTCTCCTGGGCAGAGTCCTGGGCAACTTGTAACTGTTTACCTGTGTGATGACTGTATCTGCCCCTGAGAGTGCAAGGGCAAGGGCAGGAGCAATGGTGTCTATTTTGCTCACCACGCATGTCTGGCATACACCTGCCATACAATCGGTGCTCAAGAAATACTTCTTAAATAAAGATTCAGGCCGTTAGCTCTAAATTATAAAGCCATTTCTATAGGCAAAAAACTTGTTTTTGAATAGACATTTCAATTTTTTTCACTCTAATAGGAGGTACAGACCCCAAATCTGTAGTCTATCACATGTATTGCACCTTAATTTGAACGAAGACTTAACACATGAAAAACACTGAAATGAGAACTCCCAAGAATTTTAAAAAAGCTTTTGCAGAATTACTACGACTCAAGAACTCCAACCATTGTATGTTTAAGTTAAATGGTTTTGTTCAAACCACTGGTCTAATAACCACGTGGCATTTCTTAAAAGGGTACTTTTAATCTACTGGAATCCAAGACGTGTCCCTGGCATGAGATGCTCCCCCTGCTTGTAATGCCACAGAAAGGCAGGCTCTTACTGGCGGAGGTCATAGAGCTCCTTCAGACACGAGAAGCTGGGTGCCGATTTCTCCTGGTCACCCTTCCCCTGGCTCTTTCTTCCTTGGCCAGATGACTTCAACTCCTCTACTTGGCTCTGGAGGTGATCAATGTTGGTTTGTAAGCATTCGATGGTTTCAGTCAGACTGTGAGGAACAGACAGAAGCCATTTGTTGCTTGTCATATTAAATTAAAGGCATAAGCAGTGAGGAGAGATTAGTTGCCAGCCACTCAAACTGGGTTTTCTTAATTGGAAAGGACTTCTATTTAATCTCTATTCTCCATAAAGAATTAAGTTAAACCATACCCCGTTTGACCCAAACCCTCTACAGTCACATTTTATCCTAGTTTATACTAAATGACTTACCCTAGGGCTTCCTCAATGGATTCTAGAAAATTTACCTCAGAATCCTTTGCTGTGAGGCCTTGCTGTCTGCAACTAGCTTTTGATTGGTTTCTTCCAGTTCCCTTGCTGTGATATCTAATTGCTCATAAACTTTTGCATGCTGCTCATTCATCTGCCGCAGAAGCTCCACCTGCTTGGTCAGATACTGTAAAAGAAGAGGATTGTGACCAGGTTATATAGTAAACAGAAAACTACCTGCAGCATCCCAACACTGACTCTCCAATTCTCTAACACCTACTGGGTTTCCTACAATTCAATTCTGACACTACCTTCCTGTAGTGATCCCATAGTTAGGAGGTCTCTGGCCCATGAAGCCACCCCACTTCAGACACCAGTTGCAAGGCTCAGAGACCACCTATACTTCTTTTTTTTAAATATTTTTTTAACGTTTTATTTATTTTTGAAAGAGAAGACAGCGTGAGCAGGGGAGGGTCTGAGAGAAAGGGAGACACAGAATTCAAAACAGGCTCCAGGCTCTGAGCTAGCAGTCAGCACAGATCCTGATGTGGGGCTCGAACCCATGAATCACGGGATCATGACCTGAGCTGAAGCCGGATGTTCAACCAACTGAGCCACCCAGGTGCCCCTGTACTTCTTTCTGACAAACAAGCTATAAATATGGGGGTTTCCATGACCTCCCCTCAGGTTCAATAATTCACTATAAATCACAGAACTCAGGAAATTATTTACACTGCTGCTTTAACGGAGAACAACACAGAAGAGCACATGGGAGAGATGCATAGGGCAAAGTATGGGGGTGTGAGCTTCCACGCCCTCTCCAGATGCACCACCCTCCCAGCACATTGATGTGCTCTGGTTTCAGTGTTTTACTGAAGCTTCACTGCATAGGCACAATTGATTAAATCACTGGCCACTGGTGACTGAACTCAATCTCCAGCCCCTGACCCCTCCCCAGAGGTTGGGGGTTGGACTGATGGTTCTAACTCTCTAATAACATGGGTGTGTTCCTTCTGGCAACCAGTTCCCATCCTATCACTCAGGAAATTCCAAGGGTTTTAGAAGCTCTGTGCCAGGAACTGGAGACAAAGATCAAATCTATGCTTTTTATTATAACACAATATGATAGGTTAATTTTATGAAAAGAAAACCTTTAAATCCCAATTAAAGTACTTGTCTAATAGGAAATAAACATAGGCCATCCTTTATATGTTTACTTTCCCTAATGCTTGCCAACATCCTGTTTATCATATAAGGTTGGTCTACTCTTAAAAAGCACAATACCTGCATAAAATTAAGATTCAACAAGAAAATCTCAAGTGAGTCTGATAATCCCACAAGAGAAAAAAATATGGAATACATGATCAATGTTTAAGCAAAAATACTATGTATTTTTCTCTCTCTAAAGTAGAGACTTTTAGGTGAGTTTTTGCTTGGAAAAAAATCAAATTTTCTTCTCCAAATGAGCTATCCTGGACCAAAAAATTGGGAAAATAACATTGATTTAACCAGAAAGAGATATTTAGCTTACTATGATTCAAAGACCCTTGTTATTTTTAAATGCTGTGAGGTTATCACCACAATCCTCCTCATTCATAAAAAATTTGCCAGATTATTAATTCTGATACAGCTAAGACTGCTTTCTAACAGACCTTAAAAACAGTTTTCTTGGGGTTTTTTATACAACTATACAGTTGATGTTTGAAATGCAGGGGATAAGGGAACTGACCCCCACACAGCTGAAATCCATGTATAACTTTTGATTCCTCCCAAACTTTAATAGCCTAATGTTGACTGGAAACCTTACTGATAAACAGTTGGTTAACATACGTATTTTATCCATTATAAGTATTATATATTATATTCTTACAATGAAGTTAGAGAAATTGCTAAAATTATAAGAGAAAATACTTTTTCTGTATTTATTGTTCTGTATTTATAAAAAAAAATTCTTGTATAAGCGAACACATGCAGTTCAAACCTGTGTTGTTAAGGGTCAACTGTACAACTATATTTGCAAAGCTAACAGATTTCCCTCAAAGAATGTGCTAAATGATTTTCAATGGGCTTTTTAAATGACAATGTGGCAGAGTTGAAAAAAAAAAAGCATATATGGCCTTTAAATTTTTAAATTTGTTTTTAGAGTATTTTAAATATTTTTGAGAGAGAGAGAACGAGAGAGCAAGCAGAGGAGGGGCAGAGAGAGACACACAGAATCCGAAGCAGGCTATAGGCTCTGAGCTGTCCGCACAGAGCCCAATCAACATGGGGCTCAGACTCACAAACCGTGAGATCATGACCTGAGCACAAGTCAGATGCTTAACCGACTGAGCCACCCAGGCGCCCCCATATGACCTTTTTATACCTAATTATATAACTTTGTAGCAAGGTGTTGAGAAAACACTTAACTCTCCTAACTTCAACTTTCTCATCTGAAACTCTGGAGGCCAAAAATGTTTTAGAAAATTCTTGAAATTTTAGAACATGGCACATAAACTTTATAGCATCCTCAGTGAGGTACAAGCAGTACCTATAATCAAGCATGAATATTTCTTTTTTTTTTTTTTAAGTTTATTTACTTATTTTGAAAGAGAGAGCACCAATGGGGAGGATCAGAGAGGGGGGGAAGAGAGGGAATCCCAAGCAGGCTCTGATGCAGGGCTCGATCTTACCGACGGCAAGGTCATTACCTGAGCCACCCAGGCGCCGCAGAGCATTAATATTTCTGCATCAAAAAGTATGATAAGGATTATAAAACAGCCTCACAGTAATTCGGCTCAGGGTTTGCTGACAAATGAATCTCTTGCGAACTCAAGAAAAACATCTTGTTTTACAGTATCTTTTGGGTTTGGAATTGAAAATAAGGAATTGTGGATTGGTTACTAACCTATCTTGTAGGATTTAAAGTATTAAATAAGGTAAGTGAGCACACAGCACAGTCCCAGTAAAAGCTTGTGTTTATTCTTCACTCCCTCCACCCCACCAGCCTCTCCAGGAGTAGGCCCTTCCTTAATCCTGCCCTCTGGCTAGCAATGTCATATTGGTTCCCATGAGTGATGGGAAGGTGTTTAATCTCTCAGGAACAAAGGTTTAGAATACAGGAATACACACAATAGCTACAGAAATTTCAGAAGCTACTTTTATATACAGTAGAGGTCTTAAGTATTCTTTGGGAGGATTCACAACAACCTGAAAAAAGGGTCACACATAGACCAGACAGTAAGTATTAATTTACAACAGGAGCTGTCTCTGCCCAGTGACTAGAATGTTTACATCCTCTGAAGGACACATCCGCCTTAAAAAGGGCAGTGAGAGGTCAATTCTCACAGAAATCTTTTGGTGGGCAATGGATCAGAGAAAAGAGTCTGGTGGGAAGCTAAGAGCATAGACTCTGGGGTCAGAACTTGAAGTTCCACTTTACCACTTCTAACCAGGTGACCTTTGGCAAAAAGCTTAGTTTTTCTATGGTGAGACTTCCTCATAACCTACCTCACAAGGGTTGCTGTAAGATTAAAGTATGCAAAGGGTTCAGCAGGCTATCTGGCATGTGGTACAAATGCTTGATAAAAGGTAGCTATTCTCATCTTTACCTACAGTTACAGGGTTTTTTTTTCTTTTTACGTCTTTATTTTATTTTGAGAGACAGAGAAAGAGAGAGAGAGTGTGAGCAGTGGAGGGGCAGTGAGAGAGGGAGACACAGAATCTGAAGCAGGCTCCAGGCTCTGAGCTGTCAGCACAGAGCCAGACCTGGGGCTCAAACCCACAGACTGTGAGATCATGACCTGAGCCAAAGTCAGACGCTTAATGGACTGAGCCACCCAGGCACCCCTACAGTTATAGTTTTCAAACTTTACATGTGTTAAGATTCATCTGGGGGAATTAAACTATAGGAACCTAGGCCCCTTCTAAAATTCTGAGTCAGTGAGACTGGGGTAGAGCCAGCATTCTGCATTTTTAGCAAAAACCCCAGCTGACATTAGTACAAGTGGTCCATGGATCACACTTATTAGAGAAAAGTTGACCTTGGACATGGAAAATCCTGAAGGCCTTCCCCATCCCCTAATCTAATGTCTCTTTCTCTTGGGTCTGGGAGGCGACAGCATTCACTTGGATCAACAATGATTCTTAAGTTTAATGTTTACCACCTCCCTCCTCAGGACCTGGCTGAGCTGGAGTGCTCCTCGAGCATTAGGCCGTATCACCGCTGCCTTAGCAGCGTTCTCTACCACGTTACCCCTCAATGTTCTTAGTCATACTTCTGGGAAATAACGTATTAGGTGTTTTGACCTTGAGTGCTCCTTCCTAAATTCTTAGTCCACCCAAGTACTGACTCTTTGCAGATAGCTAGTACTATCTACTACATTTTAAAACCTTTCGAAGGGAGGGAGGCAAACCATAAAAGACTCTCAAATAATGAGAACTAAGGGTTGATGTGGGGGCGGCAAAAGTAGAAAGTGGGTGATGGGCACTGAGGAAGGCACTTATTGGGATGAGCACTGGGCGTTACATGGAAGCCAATTTTACAATAAATTAGATTTTAAAAATAATAAAAAATAAAATAAAACCTTTTTATTATGGATAATTTCAAACATATAAATGCAGAAAAAAATGGCTTAATGAGCCTCCATCTATCCATCATCCACTTTCAACAATTATCTCGGTCTTGTCACACCTCTACTTTTCTATTCTCCTCATCTCCAATCATTTTAAAGCAAATCCAAGATGGATTTTTTAAAGTTTATTTATTTTGAGAAAAAAAGAGAGAGGGGGAGAGAGAATCCCAAGCAGGCTCCAGACTGTCAGCACAGAGCCTGACACGGGGCTTGATCCCACAAACCATGAGGTCATGACCTGAGCCGAATTTGAGTCAGATGCTTATCCTACTGAGCCACACAGGCGTCCCATAAATCTAAGACATCTTAATTGAGGCATACGTATTCATGTATATCTAAGAAGACTATTTTAACTACAATTTTAATCATACCTAAATACCCCAATAATCCCTTTACTGTTATCTATTTACTTTTCAGTATTAATTTTTCCCCAACTGTATCTTAAATGGCTTTTCTAGTTTCACCAGGAAGCTACTGATTCTTCCTTATTTCACATGCAGGGGTACCTTCCCATTAAAATTGCAGAGTTGCCTTACTCTAAGCAAGGTCCCCCCTCCTTTAGGGATATGCTTTTCCTGCTGGCTCCATCTAATCTAGCAGTTCTTCTTCTTTTTTTTTTTTTTAATGTTTTATTTATTTTTCAGAGAGACCAACAGTGTGAGCAGGGGAGGATCAGAGCGAGAGGGAGACACAGAAACAGAGGATAGGCTCCAGGCTCAGAGCCCGAAGCGACTTGAACCCACAAACCATGTGATCATGACCCCAACCGAAGTTGGACGGTCAACCGACTAAGCCACCCAGGCGCCCCAAATCCAGCAGTTTTAAACACGGGGTCCTCAGAACTGAGAGGGTCTGTGAACTTGGATGAAAGAGAAGTTATGTGTTCATTGTCTCTACCTTCTAACTGAAATTTAGCATTTCCTTTGATTTTGAATGGAGGCAGCACACTATCAATAGTATGATGGGGTACCTAGGACTGCATCACCAACAGAAATCACAGCCATTTTCTTATCATGTGATAGTAGTCGTAGAAATCCTGATTCATTGGTTACACTATTTGAAATTACAGTTTTTAGATTGACATTAAATCCTAGTACTTAACATATTAAAAAAGAAACCTATTATGACATCACACATTTTTTTCAGTATTTTGATAGGCATTTCAATATAACAGATTCCCTTTGTAATGCTATGTATTTTAAGAGGATCATCACACAGACCTCACTAAACAGCCAGAGGGACTTTGACACAAATTTTTTATTTTCCTCTACTTTAAAGAGCTCGAGTGGGGAGAAGGGCAGAGGGAGAATCTTAAGCAGGCTCCATGCTCAGCATGGAGTATGGCACAAATTTAGGCCTCTGTTCAAACGTAACCTCTTTAGAAGCCTTTTCAAACCACTCCCTCGAAAGCAACCTCCCTCCCAAGGCACCCTATTAATTTCCCTCAAAACAGAACAATAATAAACAACCAAAATTGCTTGTTAGTGTCCAGTCTTTCTAACCCTCCTTGAAAAGGAGTTCTGTATACCTAGTCCATTTAGCACAATTCCTGACTAAAACTACATTGGCTAAGTGGCATTTTCTTTCTTTCTTTTTTTTAAAGCAGGCTCCACTCCTACAGTGGGGCTTGAACTCAAGACCCTGAGATCAATAGTCACATGCTCTACCAACTGAGCCAGCCAAGTACCCCTAAACAGCAATTTCTAGACTTCTAGACAACAGCTTATTGTGTTCTCTACCCAACTAGGGCCACTGAAATGTTGAGAAACTTAACTAAAATTTTGAGAAGGGCTTTGATTAAAGCCCTCTTGAGAAAAGGCCCTGTTAGCCACTAATTCTCTCCCCTCTAGCCCCATTTATAGACATTTCTTATTTACTCCCATGGCACAAACACCTCCCAGTAATCTGAAAGACCTTTATAATTCCTACCAGCTATTATGTGGGTCCCAAGCTGTTAGCCCCTTTTATTTTATTTTTTTTTAATTTTTAATGCTTTTTTAATTTATTTTTGAGAGACAGAGAGAGACAGTGCAAGAGGGGAGGGTCAGAGAGAGAGGGAGACACAGAATCTGAAGACAGTCTCCAGGCTCTGAGCTAGCAGTCAGCACAGAGTCTGATGTGAGGCTCAAACCCACGAACCATGAGATCATGACCTGAGCCGAAGCCGGACGCTTAACCGGCTGAGCTACCCAGGCGCCCCTGTTAGCCCCTTTAAAAGATATAATGTTTAAATTAGAGTAGTGGTCACATAAAGGAAACAAGTAAATTTGCAAATAAGTAGAAAGAGGCTAGAGCAGTCAGTCCCCTTTTATCCACCGGGGATACATTCAAAGACCCTCAGCAGGTGCCTAAACCAGGTTTAGTACTAAACCCTAAATATATGACTTTTTTCCCTATATATCCATGCATACCTATGATAAAGTTTAGTTTAAATTTGGCAGAGAAATTAACAGTAATAATAAAATAGAACAATTATAACAATATACTGTAACAGAAATTATGTGAATGTGGTCTCTCAAAATATCTCATTGTCCTGTACCACCTTCTCATGATGACAGGAGGTGTTAGAACATCCGTGTGAGGACGCAGAAGGTGTGACACAGCAGGTGGTGTGACATAGCTGTTGGGCTAATAGTGACCTTCTGATGATCCATCAGGAGGAGGATCATCTGCTCTGGACAGGGGCTAACCACAGTAACTGAAACTGCGGACAGTAAGACCAGAGATTGGGGGGTGTGGAAGACTAGCATATTGAAAAAAAAAAACTACCCTAAGTCCCCCTCATTTGACATATCAACCTGTGATGAAAACACAATGAAACCATTTACAAAGAGCTTGTGATGTTTTGGTCTTAGAGGATTTGGCTTTAAGAACAATCTAAAGAATGGCAGGGAGCTTGTTTTCACATGGTAGAACTTTAATCTTATTATTATTAAATCAAAACTAATCAGAAAAGCCCTTTAGTTCTCCAACAATCTGTAACAGGCTACCTAACAAAGAAGTCTAACTAACTTGGTCAGCAACTTAAAAGAAAAATTAATAGGTCTCTCAGCAAGTACTGATATGGGGCCAGAGAATCCAGATGCTGTGTATATGATCAGACACTGCTTTATGCTTGGCCTCTAAGTTTCAACTTAATTTTATCAATTTTTTTCTGAATCTAGAAGGAAATGGGTTAGCTCATTGTCTGCCCTTCATTTAAAGGCACAGATATGCTACTAATGTTCTGGTTTTCTCCATTCAGAATCTTTGATACACAACCTCAAATGAATTTGATGGGACTGCCAAGATGTCCAAATTTAAATGGCAAAAACTGCTCAAGCACAAAAGTATCTGCCATATTAAACAGTGCAAAGGGAGACATTAAAGCAAAACACTGGGAGAGGAACATGAAAGTAACACACACACACACACACACACACACACACACACACATGTTAGCATTTATAGGCAAAAATATCAAAGTTTAAGTTCTGGGAGTTCACACATGTGTCTCAGAATTTGCACAGAAGTTCACCTTGACTGTGAGTACAACATTCAGGCTATGCACAAAAGCTATAAACAGGTAGCTTTTGTGCTATAACAGGTCACTTAAACAATTGAAACAAATCTTTAAAAAAGAAAGGCCAGTGGGATTATATTAACACTGATTTGCAACTGTAGCCCCTGACCTAGAATGCAGGGAAAGATAGACACCAACTAAAACTGTATAAGGAATGGAATGGAAATTTGGCTTTTATGCAGTGTTTGGATTATCCTTATGTTAAGAATTATAGCACAAATCCTCTGAATTTATTATCAAAATGATCTTCTACAATACTGAAGAAAGATCTCCTATTACCTTTGAAAAACCTCTTTTCCTTGATTAAAATATTGTATTTCCCCTGTAAGAAATTTAAGTTGGAAAAAAAGGGCATGAATATGAAAATAAAAACCACTTATAATATAATCTCACTATTAAAAGCTTGGCTTGTTTTTAAGATCAATTTTCCAGTAATCAAAAAGGATTTTTTTTCTGAATTAAGATTCTTTCATTACTAAAATTCTTAAAACATGGATAAGCTATGCAACAATTTATACTGTTCATCCCCTCTGAACAGCCCTGTACTAATGTAGTACAAGTGTCCTTATCTCCACGACACAGCGGAGCAAACATGATATGAGAAGTCAGTCACATGCCTCAAGTCTTTAGCTATTTGCCATAGAATTGAGGGCTTAAACCTGAATCTTTTTTTTTTTTAATGTTTTATTTTTGAGAGAGAGAGAAACAGAGTGAGCAGGGGAAGGTCAGAGAGAGAGGGAGACACAGAATCCAAAGACAGGCCCCACACTCTGAGCTAGCTGTCAGCACAGATCCTGATGTGGGGCTTGAACCCATGAACTGTGAGATCATGACCTGAGCCGAAGTCAGATGCTTAACCAACTGAGCCACCCAGGCCCTAAATCTGAATCTTTTAATGCTGAAGCCAGAGCTCTTTCCATCTTCTTAAAAAAATCTCCAAAAACAGTTTAGGAGTCATCAGAAGCGCATTGCAAACTGCTTATCTGCCCTCTCTTGATTTCAACAAGTGTTTATTGATGGCCTACCGTGGACAGTCACAGCAACAGCCTTCAATGTTGCAAAGGGAAACAGGTGTGGGGAGGAGGGACTAAAACAAAATCAATCAATATATAGTAGAATATTGGTAAATGTAGTAAAGGAAGCATAAAATGCTTTAAAATTTCTAGGGAAGACATAACCTCTTGATGAAAGAAGGGATGCCTTGAAGCCCAGAATACTTTGAGTAGTCTGTTGGGAATCATGCATATTTCCAAACGGAGAGGCAACAAAAACACAAGGCTGTAGGGTTGCTATGTGATTGTAGGAATCTTGAAGAGAATCCGATTGTGTCTGAGGGTGTCAGATCTCATTACCCTCCACAGTACTCTCTCCTCCCCCTTATATCCAGGGGAGAAAAACTTTCTGTGCAGACCAACACTGAATAGAAGTCACACAGGCTGTAGGTATCTCTGAAGCCAATCATTTTTTTCAATAGTTTAACTTGTTTCTTTTTTACATTAAAAACAATCTCTAAAAGAATACCGTAGGATTATTTGAAACCCACCAAGTCTTTGAAAGCACACTTGTAGTTCTACTTTCAAATACCCTTTGGCAGTTTCCTAGTTGTCTATTTCTATAATGTCTGTAACGAGTCCAGTTTGGGGGATTTTATCCTAGAATTATTACCAGTTCTGCAGTACTGTTTATCCACTTTAAGCAGTTTGTACCGGTACCATTTTTTTGGACTGTCTCATTTCAAATTTTTCTGGGTGGTAGAAGAAGGGCTGACTTTTTGGTTTTCATTTATACCTTTCACTGATTTCAAAAAATGATCGTGTATTACTTTTCTAATCAGGAAAGCTCCCAATAAACATTCTGAAAAGTTAGTTTAAAACTTGTACAAGTGGGGGGCACCTGAGTGGCTCAGTTGGTTGAGCATTCGAATCTTGAATTCAGCTTAGGTCATGATCTCACGATTCAGGGTTCCGGCCCTGCGCTGGGCTCTGTGATGACAGTGCAGGTCTGCTTGGGATTCTTTCTCTCCCTCTCTCTTTACCCCTCCCCCGCTTACTCTCTTTTGTGCTCTTTCTCAAATAAACTAAAACATTTTAAGAAAAAAAAAAAAAGTGTCCAAGTGGGGAGCACCTCAGTCATTTGAGCATCCAACTCTTGATTTTGGCAGAGGTCATGATCTCATGGTTCATGAGTGGAGCCCCACGTCAGGCTCTGAGAATGGAGCTTGCTTAATATTCATTCTCTCTCCTTCCCTCTCTATCTCCCCCTCAGTCCCCTTCCCCAGCTTGCAGTCTCTAAAATAAGAAAAAAAATTAAAAATTAAAAAGAAAAAAACTTGTACAAGTGGCAAAGTTCCAAGAGGCTAAACTAATCTAGGTGTCAGAACGCTGGTTAGTGGCAGTGACAACTGGCAGAGCTGATAATTTCTTATCTGGGGTGTTGGTTGTATTAATATGTTTACTTTATGAAAACTCATTGAACTATGTATTTAGGATATGTGCTTTCTGTATGTGTATTTCCAAAAAAAAGTTTACTTAAAAGAGAAAAAGAAACTAACGGGAGGTTTGAATTAAGGAAAGAGCCCTTATAAAGTTTAGGGGGTTCCCGAAGGTTGCAATGATAAGTGGAACATAATGCAAGTGTCACCTTTTAGTGGGGAATCAGGCTCTTTGGCCGCCTACTTACTTTTATAAGAAGAACAAGCCTTCCTTATTTTAGACTACTGCAGGTCTACGCTGTGACTTCTAAGTCTGCACAGGAGCAGATGTGAACTGAGTGGGCAATAAGGCCAGTTTGTAAGGGTCCTCTCACTGGTAAGAGAGACCAGCACTGCCATTTCATCTCCCTATTTTGTCCCATCCCCATTGACTTTCATAAAGTGATTTATAAAAAGAAAGAAGAAAGTCGAGTGTAATGGCAGAGAAGAAATTTATGAAAGTGTTGTTCTCAGCCAAAACACAGCTTTGGATAAAGAGTAAAATGTTGAAAGCTACAATGCTTGGATCTATGAATCAGGGGACTGTATGCTCTATTATGCAAACAACAGATTCATGAAAACATTCCTTAAATACTCTAGCCTAACTGAATAACTTAAACATGTATTTAATTTTGTATTTCTTTAATCATGAAGATGTGAACTGAGTATGAGTAGTTCTTTCCATCATGCTTTGCAACATCTTATACAGAAAACAATAGATGGTACAGTGTTACTTATTGATTTGGAGAATCTCAAAGATCTGTGGATTTTTTTTGTTTCAGAATGTTAACTGTCTTAACTGTTTAAATTCCTCAATACAACAGGGAAAAAAGGTAGAAAATAAGTAGCTTAGATCATAAAGCAACTGTGTTTGTGGTATCCTGCGGTGGAAGGAAATAGGTATTATTCTCTTAGTATGCAAATATTACCCTTTTTTCATCTATACTTGGGAGATATTCTAAAATAAGTATCAGCTATAGAATTCAGTTACAATGATTTATAGGTGCTTTTCATAGAAAACATCAATACACTGTATTAAGACTATGCTTCTGCACAAATACTAATAGATACGTCTCAAAGTATAGGATAGTCTTCATGTATATGCCCCACTACTGTAGGACATCTTCTGATGAGTTGTAAAGCAAAGTCTAGGACACAAAACAAGTACGAATTCTTTGAGCATGTACAACATTTGGCTAGTTTTAACAGTTTAAAATTTTTTCCTGGTATTTCTGGGGGGCACCTAGGTGGCTCAGTCAGTTAAGCACCCAACTCTTGGTTTTTATCTCACAGTTCATGGGATAGAGCCCTGACTAAGGTCTTTTACACTCACACAAGAGTGCTGGTTTTAATGTACCAATTTGAAGGGAGGGAGTTGTAATTTAAGTGCAAAGCTTTTGGTAGGGGATGGGGGGGTTCCGGAGG
>NC_043707.1:16126861-16131983 GCF_006229205.1 Suricata suricatta
TTCTGAGGGAGAGAGACTGCAAGTGAGTAAGCATAGGCGGGGGAGGGGCGGGGGGGCAGAGGGAGAGAGAGAGAATATCCCAAGCAGGCTCCACACTCAGCACAGAGCTTGACTTGGGGCTTGATCTTCTAATGGTCAGATCATGACCTGAGGTGAAATCAAGAGTCAGATGCTTAATCGACCAAGCCAACCAGGTGCTCCTGAATGGCACAAGAAGTTTAAATATATTATGAAATTAGGTACTATTATTTAAAAATTCTTCCATCTAGAAGCACCTGGGTTGCTCAGTCAGTTAAGCGTCCAACTTCAGTTCAGGTCATCATCTCATGGTTCATGGGTTCGAGCCCTGCGTCGGGCTCTGTGCTGACAGCTCAGAGCCTGGGGCCTGCTTCAGATTCTGCATCTCCCTCTCTCTCTGCCCCTTCCCTGTTTACACACTGTCTCTCTCTTTCTCTCTCTCTCTCAAAAATAAATTTAAAAAACATTAAAAATAAGTACAAATTTAAAAAAATGAAAATTCTTCCACGTAAACCCAAATTTAGGATGGAGTTTAGCAGGTTAAGGGAGGGGCTGCAACCAAGTGAGCCTCAACAGTGTGGGTATGTTTTCCTAGGCTGGGTGGTGGGTACACAGGTGTTCACTGTATTATTCTTATACCTCTTGGCATATCAGAAATATTGCATAATTCATTTTTTCAAAGAAAAAAGTAAAAAATGAAGTATAACACTGACAACTTTATTGTGCTTCGCATACTGGCAAATACTGGACCATTTACTTCTAACACACTTCACAAAGGGTGAAGACAGAAATTTCTTTCATCAGACTTCTATGTTGGGAAAGCATAAAGAAAATAGAAATCAACCTCCCCTCTCCAATGGTTCTTTGAAAGTGCAGAACACGATTGGTACAATAATATCAACAAGCCAACCTCAAAATGTAAATTACCTCAATTTCCTGTAACTGCTCCTGATTGGTTGTGTACATCTGCTGAAGAGAATCCTCCAACTCTGTGTTCCGATCCAATAATGTCTTCCCAAGTTCAGCAGCAAGTTGGAGATCTAGCACAACAAGTGAATCTTAGAATAATGCAAATGATCTAACTTCAACTTTTTATATACCCCAGTCCTTAAAATAAGAATGTATCAAGACTTAACCAAACACAAAATTTCAGTCAGATCCCAAAGGAAGGTGAAATGGCACAGAAAGAAACCTGAGTTCTACTTAAAATTCAACTGAACTGGGTTCCTCTACCCGGTAATGTATGCTTTTGTGTGCCCTTACATACAGGACTGAAGAACAATGATCTCCCTAATGGAGATGTATTCATTCGTTCAGAAATGATCATTCATCACAATGACTGCTAACATCATAATTATTTGCTCGTGGACTGGACTTATTCATATCCTCATTGTCTTTTTTTCTGGAAGACACTGGAGCCAAAGTACAGGCAGACATTCTGAGAGTTTCTAGAATTCCCATGAAATCTGGCTGTTGTGAATCTGGCAAAGCAAAGTACGTATTAAAAATCCTGGCCTCCTAAGGAAACTAAAATTAAGTCAAATAAAGGAAAAACACGGGTGCCTTGGTGGCTCATCGGTTAAGCATCTGACTCTTGATTTCGGTTCAGGTTATGGTCTCATGGTTTGTGGATTTAAGCCCTGCACTGTCACTGTGGAGCCTGCTCGGGATTCTCTCTCCCCCTCTGCCCATCCCTCCCTTCTCAAAATAAACAAATAAAAAAATACATCAGTAATAAGAAAACTGCCCCAGGTCTCTCATTTTTTCTACTTCTCTTCATGTCCTTTTCCAAGATCAGCACATCAAGATAAGCAACATAGTAAATTTTTAGGGTAATTACATGTCCATAGCTTAAACTTTGATTTAGCACAAAAACACATTTCTATTTTTTTTTTAATGTTTTATTATTTACTTGAGAGAGACAGAGTGTGAGCAGGGGAGGGGCAGAGAGAAGAGGAGACACAGAATCTGAAGCAGGCTCCAGGCTCTGAGCTGTCAGCACAGAGCCTGGCACTGGGCTTAACCTCATGAAATGTGAGATCATGACCTGAGCTGAAGTCAGACACTTAACCGACTGAGCCACCTGGGCATCCCGCCATATTTCTATTTTAAACCTAATTTTTCAACTCTCTCTCTTCTTAGGCATATATGTACCTAAGATAGGATTTGTTTGTATTATATAGAATCCCAGAAATAAAAATTTAATGATACAAAAAAGGACACTCGTTCTAATAATAACTGAAACACCTATCTCCACAGTAAGTTTCATAGGAGGACCTTGAATATAGTAAGAAATGCACTGAACTGAGTAGGAAGGTCTGAGGTTCAGCTCTGACTACCATTTACTACCAGGTTAACACTTCAATATGGTGACTTTAAAGGTCCCTACACTTAGTATTCTTGTCTAGAGAGATGATGGTCCTATTGGTATAAGATTATAAAAACCAAATGAAATAATATATAAGGAAGTACTTCAGAAACTAAGCTGTATACAAAGCCAAAGTATTATTAGTATGCACTGATTCACTAATTAATGTTTTTATTATTAGGCACCATGCCAAGTTTTGGCTGTAGAATGGTGACTAAGATGGATGAAGTCCCCTTATCCTGACACTCCCAGAGATGAATGGGAAAAGTCAGACAGCAAATGAGTAAATAAATTTGCGAAATGTGATAAATACTTTTCATTCATACATGCATGCATACCCTCATTAATACCAGACACTGTTCTGGACACTGGGGATAGAAGAATGAACTTAGCTAAGAAATTCCCTGCCCTCATAAAGCTTATACGCTATTGGGAGAAACAACACGATAAAATATAAAATAGACAGCAGTAAGTGCTAAAGAGAAAAAATAAATCAAGTTAGGGGGATGTGAAGAATGTGGATGTGGGAGGTTGAAATTTAAGAACATGTGACCAGGGTGACATTAGAAATAAGATGTGGGGTGGGGGGAGGGTGCCAGGGTGGTTCAGTTGGTTAAGCATCCGGCTTCAGCTCAGCTAATGATCTCACGGTTCGAGAGTTTGAGCCCCGTGTCAGGCTCTGTGCCGACAGCTAGCTCAGAGCCTGGAGCCTGTTTCAGATTCTTTGTCTCCCTCTCTCTGACCCTCCTTTGCTTGTGCTGTCTCTCTCTGTCTCTCAAAAATAATTTTTTAAAAATGGAAAAAAAATTTAAAAAGAAATAAGATGTGGGGGTGCCTGGGTGGCTCAGTTGGTTGAGCAGCTGACTTTGGCTCAGGTCATGATCTCACAGTTTGTTGAGTTAGAACCCCACATCAGGCTCTGTGCGGACAGCTCGGAGCCTGGAGCTGCTTCAGATCCTCTGTCCCCCTCTTTCTGTCCCCACTTGCACACTCTTTCAAAAATAAATATTTAAAAAAAAGAATTAAGATGTGAAGGAACTGAATAAATGACCCACGTAGATCAACCCAAAGGACCACCATTCCAAGGAGAGACAAAACAAGTCCAAAGGGTCTGTGACTGGAGCCAATGAAGCGGAAGCAAAGTGTGCATGGGGGGCAGAGAGGGTGACAAGTCAGAGAAGCTTGTACTTGTATAGGACCTAACTAAGAAGGCCAAAATTTTGGCTTTTACTCTGAGTAAAATGGAACCCAGTGAAGGCTTTTGACAGGATGAGTGGCTGCTGTGTAAACTGACTGACAGAAATAAAGATGGAAGCAGGGGGAGAGGAGGATCCTGCAATTATCTGGGTGACATATGATGGTGGCTTGGACTACAGTGGCCGAGATGGAGAGGGGGTAAGGAATCCAGATATGGTTTGAAGTAGAGCGAAAAAGATGTGTCAACCAACTGAATGTGATGTGTGACAAAGAAAAAAAAATAGATCTGGTGATAATGAATAAAGGATCTATTTTAGAAAGAAAGGTCACAAGAAAAGTCTGAGGTCTGAGAGGACATTTTAGCTGAGGCTTGAAGAGTGAGGAGTAAAAAAGTCAGGCACTTCAACAAGAAAGAAGCTGGTATGGTCTATGACCTGGCAAGAAGCCAGTGTGATACAAGCATGAGAGGGAGAGTGGGAAGCGATGAAGCTGGAAGGTAGGCCTGAATCAGAGCATAGAAGACTTAAAGCCCATGGGAAAGAAAGTCTAAATTTTACTCTAAGTATGATGGAAAGTCATTTCACGAAATGTCAAAAAATATTCATTATAAAAAATATTTATGATGAAAACAGGGAACCTCACTACATATGCTTTTTAATTTTTAGGGGCACCTGGGAGGCTCAGTCAGTTGAGCATCTAACTCAGGTCATGGATCTCATGGTCATGAGATCGAACTCCACACGTTGGGCTCTGTGCTGGGTGTGGAGCCTGCTTGAGATTCTCTCATACCCTCCCTCTATCTGCCTGGCTTGCCCCCTCCCACCCCTCCAAACAAACAATAAAAAACTTTTTTTTTTTTTAAGGGGAGGAAGCCATAGAATTTATTGAGAATTGGTTACCATTCCTCGCCTTCTCTGTACCCACATGTAGATGCTAAAGGACATCAAGAAGGAGAAGGTACTGCTTCGGCGGAAGTCCGAGCTGCCCCAGGACGTGTGTACCATCAAGGCGCTGGAGGCACACAAGCGGGCAGAAGAATTCCTAACTGCCAGTCAGGAGGCTCTCTGACCCCTCCACCGTCCTACCACAGGGCCACAGCCCACTCAGCCGTGGGACGCTGCCCTAGCCCTCCACCCTCTGCTCCCCACTGGCTGACCTGGGGCAAGGCAGTGCCTCTCTAGCCACTCTAGGGAAGGGATGCGGCACTTGAAGCAGGGACCTCCCTCCCCAGAGTGGTCCCTCTTCTCCCCAAAATGTGTTCATGCCTCCCTGTGGCTAGTACAGACAGGCTGAGCACTGAGATCCTCAGTGCCCACACAACTTGGGGATGCCTGTCCCCCTCCTGCTCCTAACCCCACAGCTACCTGAGGCTGCTCTGAGAAATACACACAGGAATACATACGCTCCTCTCCCCTTCCCTTAATCCTCATTTGAACTCCAGATGTCTTTCCTTCTCTCCCTCCCCCTGCAGAAGCATATAGGGAGCAGCAGGAGATTATTCTCACCAAAGTTATGTCAAGCCCCATTGGCCCCTGGAGT
>NC_043707.1:16132083-16139997 GCF_006229205.1 Suricata suricatta
TATAGGGCCCAGACGGACCAAGAGAAGGGGGTGAACACTCTACCCTGTGCCCCCTCTTTGGTGAGCAGCAGCCCTGGGATCACAGACATGGAAGGGACCACCCTGGGGCTGACTGCTTTCCTATGCTGTTGGTTCCCAAAGCTAGGAGGAAGCAGGGAGCAGTGCCCTAAGCATTGCTCCCCCGACACCTATTTATTTCCTTTGTGCTGATGCTGGGTAGGCCCCCACTTGTCCCTTTCAGACACCCTGGAGGGGCAAGAGGCTGAAGAGGGCCAGACCCAGGTTCCAGGGGCACAGGCAATGCAGCTTTTGGCTGTGTACATAGGGTGCTTTATTCTCCACAGAGTGATACATGCTAGGATGGGTTGGGCTTGGGCCAATGTCCCCATATGTACAGAACTGAATAAAGTGGGTCTCTGAGAAGTCTGATTTGCCTTGATGTGAAAAGGGAGATGAGGAAGATGGAGATGGACATTATAGCCAGGGATGCGTTCAGTCCTCTGCTGGTTCTGGCCTGGAATGCAGGGAGATAAGGCAGCTCTTGGGGCAGTCACTTTCAGGCTGGGGTCCCCTGCAGGGCTTGGAGGGCCTTCTGTACCACATCTTCCCACTGGGCATCTGATATCTCCCGAGCCCAGGCAGGAACCCCTGGTGCAGGCAGGCTTACTCCAGCCATGGTCCTTTTCATCAGCTCCACGTGTTCGGGGTCCACGGGAATCGAACTGTGGTTGCTCAATCCTGTAGCTCCCTCCTCCTCTTCATCCTCACTCTCTAATGGCGGGTCTGGCAAATGAAGCCCCAGGGCCTGGATCCGATCCTGAATATCAGCAACCACATCTTCTCCATCTCCGACCGGTGCCAGCTCCACCTCCTCTTGCTCAGGATCTTGGTTCAGGGGTTGGTAGGCGTAGCCAGCTAGGCCTACCCGTTTCCTCCTGTTCTTCCTCAGGCTCCTCGCTGCTCCAATCCCCAGTGCCTTCCATAGGGCCCTGGTGCAGCCCTAGTTCCTCAGTCTGATTGGGGAAGATACGCTCTGGGCCCATGGTGTCTCCCCCAGAACTACTGCTGCCATCCGGGCAGGGGTCGCTCAGAGCCTGCGGCTGAACCCGCCAATAAAAAACTTTTAAAGTTAATTTTTAGGGGCACCTGGGTGGCTCAGTCTGTTGAGCGTCTGACTTTGGTTCTAGTTAAGATCTCATAGTCCGTGGGTTCGAGCCCTGCATCGGGCTCTGTGCTGACAGCTCAGAGCCTGGAGCCTGCTTCCAATTCAGTGTCTCCCTCTCTCTGTCCCTTCCCCAGTCATGCTCGCCCTCTCTCTCAAAAAAATCAATGAACACTAAAAAAAATTTATTAAAAAAAAAGTTAATTTTTAGAGGTTGACAAATAAGGTTTTATGTTTAATGTCAACATTAAAACTTAACCTAGAATAAGTGGTAAAAGAAAAGCAATAATTTTTGTTACATGGTACTGTCCACTAGAGTGCATAATTAGTATTCTACTTGATTAATTTTTCCTCATTAGGAAAAAACAAAGCAGTGAAATCTACCACACACCACTCCAGCTCATTTTAAGACATCTTACACCCGGGGTACCTGGGTAGCTCAGTCAGTTAACCGTCCGGCTTCAGCTCAGGTCATGATCTCGCGGTTCGTGGGTTCAAGCCCCACGTCAGGCTCTGTGCTGACAGCTAGCTCAGAGCCTGGAGCCTGCTTCAGATTCTGTATCTCCCTCTCTGATACTCCCCTGCTCACACTGTCTCTATCTCTCAAAAATAAATAAAAACAAAAAAAATTTTAAAACATCTTACACCCATTTATAAAACAGTACAGATGTCGGTAGGTAGGTGTTAAAATACATTCATAAATATTAAAAAGCCTATTAATGAACTTAAGACTTCAGATAACAAGTCCATGAAATAACACTTCTATTTGCAAGGCACAAAACCTTTAGAAACAGCTCAAAGCATTTACCTGACTGACCAAATCTACACGGTGAGTCACAGCAAAGCAGCAACTACTGTCAACAGTTTCTAACTTCACTTACACCAGACTCCACATCTTTATCCTGGGAGGTCCATACACCTCTTTGTTTTGGGTGGAGAGTAAATTTCCCCTCTTTGAGGTACTTAATCTTTTCACTTGTTTTTATAGATGGCGATGAGAAACCAGACTTGAGCTACTTGGCTTTTACTGCCTGCTCTGCCAATGAAATAACATACAATCCCAGGCAAGTTAATATCCTGTTTTCACTAAATGCAGAAGGAATTATGTACAGCATGCAGATGCTCCAGAAATAATTATTTTGTACTCATAGGGCATGTAATGTGTATACACAGTCCCCCCACAGAAGCCACCATGCTTATTAAAGACAAAGCATTAAACATTACCTAGACATTACTTAAGTTTCCCCAGGCCTGTTGTAAGGTGGTAATTCTTCACTGGGAAGGACCAGAGACTCATCAAAGGTGTAAGTGTTCTTTTTTTTTTTTTTACATTTATTTATTTATTTTTTACATTTATTTATTCTGTGCTGAGCTGTCAGCACAGAGCCTGACCGGGGTTGGAGGGGCTTGAACTTACAAACTGTGAGATCATGACCTGAGCCGAAGTCAGACGCTCAACCGACTGAGCCACCCAGGCGCCCCACATCAAAGGTGTTCTTAACTAGCAATCCAAACCTGAGACAAAACCTCCTCCAGAATCAAACCTAACCTGAGACCGTCTTCAACTACTTCCATCCAGCTAAGAAACTACCCAACACTTAATACGCAGCTCGGAGCAGCTTTCCTCCTCCTCCTAATGCAGAAAGAGAGGCCAATCACAGCTTTCTTCCAGTACACAGCAAGCAGAAAATAATTTGAGACTTGCCCTTATCTCAATCCTTATTTCCAGTTAAACAAAGCCCCAACCTGGTTCAGTAACCTGAAGTCTCAATCTGCTAAATATTTCATAGATGTTTAGGGTAGAATTCTGGCAAAACAAGTCTCAACTACAAGTAAGCGTCTGCAAAGTCACACTGCATAATAGGATATTACTTCATCTGTTAGTTTAAAGACAAGGGTCTTTTTTTGGTCTTAAAAATAATTCATTTCCTGTTGCGTAGCATCTGGCTTCCATAACCAAAAGAAGCCAAAAGCTGGCAGGAAGCCCAAAAAGCATTTCTAAGTAATTAATGGAGGGAATGGGAGAATGTTCAAGGTCCTTATATTTTAAAAGAAGACACAAAAGGAAACAATAGCATTTTGAAGCCTTATGTACCTGATCATCTCTAGTTTACAATAAGGATTTTCATTAAGAGGTTGTCTTTTCTAAATCCTATTGAACTTACTGAACTGATCTAGGCAGCCACTAAAAATACCACACATTGAGGCGCCTGGGTGGCTCTGTCGGTTGAGTATCTGACTTCCACGTAGGTCATGAACTCATGTTTCGTGGTTTTGAGTCCTGCATCAGGCTCTGCGCTGACAGTTCAGAGCCTGGAGCCTGCTTCCTCTGTGTCTCCCCCTCTCTCTGCCTCCCACCTGCTCCTGCACTCTCTTTCAAAAATAAACATTAAAAATAATAATAAATAGGGGCGCCTGGGTGGCTCAGTCGGTTCAGAGTCCAACTTTGGCTTAGGTCATGATCTTGCAGTTTGTGGGTTCCAGCCCTGTGTCGGGCTCTGTGCTGACAGCTCAGAGCTTGCAGCCTACCTCAGATTCTGTCTCTCTCTCTCTACCCCTTCCCTGCTCGTTCTCTGTTTCTCTCTCCCAAAAATAAACATTTAAAAAAATATTTTAAGAAATAAATAAAAAATACCACAAATTTCTTGTAGGCTTAAGAATCACAACCTATCAATATCATCATATGTTTAATATTTTCACTAATCAATCTTTGTACGTGATAATAATCCATTTTAAGTATAAACTCTAAGGTTTAAACAGGTACTCAGTCCTATGCCTTAAGCAAAGGATCAGCTCTGGCAGCTGGCACCTTTTTTTTTTTTTTTAAAGGATCTATCTGCCAGAATTCTGAAACCTTTAAATTCCCCTCTATTTTATTTTTATTTTACTTCAGTTTTTCATGAACCATGAGGATAACATATTCCCACGTGAGCTGAAGTCTGCAGCAGTAACTCAACAACATTAAGGCGGCAAGCTTTTCCTGTTACAAAACCAGATGCGTCATTTGGTGATGCTTCTGTGTAACTCCTGTTGCCAACGTTACTATAATTGGGAAAGCAAAAAAGCCTAATATAAACATCAAGAAAAATGGTGCCAGTTTTAATGACCCTTCAACAATGATTCAGCAAATTAGTTGTACACATGGAAAATGTACTCATCATGAAAAGAAACAGAAGTCTGAGGATTCTTTTAAACTAAGATTTCATTTGCTGATCCATATAGTAGAAACTTGAAACGTTATTCTAGGCTTGCACAGCTCACCAAATGACAATTGCAATAGCAGCTGGACTGAAAGAAAACTCAGCTCTGAAGTCTTTCCACCTTGTTCTCAGGGGCACATTTCAAAGCAAGCACCATCATTACCTGCACAGAAGGCTCCTGCTGCCCCAGAAAGGACCTCACCCACAGAGATCATTGTCAGTATTCTTCCTGTGCCAACTCAGCTCTCTGACAAAAGACAGTCTCTTTATCAAAGTGTTCTGTAACAGCAAAGGGTTTTCTCCTTCTGCTGACACAAGCTTTACATGTTTCTAACATGGACCAGAGCCTTGTAAGGTTAGTTTTTCCGCAATTTTAATTAAAAGAAAAAATGCCCCGCCAAATTGATATGGTTGATCTACTTAAATCATACTTCTATTGCTAAAGGAAACAAATTTGTAGTTTAATGACATTGAGAATAGGATCTTAAAAAGTTGTTTTGGCAGCTCTCTCCACACAAGGGCTGCTCAGTAAAGTTAATAATGAGGATCTTTAAAAAAAAATTTTTTTTTTTATTTGCGACAGAGAGAGAGAGAGAGTGCAGGGAAGGATCAGAGAGAAGGACAGAGAGAGAGAATCCTAAGCAGACTCTGCACTATCCACGCAGAGCCCGATGCGAGGCTGAACTCACAAACCGTGAGATCATGACCTGAGCTAAAACCAAGAGCTGGAAACTTAACCAGCTGAGCCACCCAGAGGCCCCAATAATGAGGATGGTAAATAAATAAATAAATAAATAAATGTCTGCACTTGATAAAAATCCCACTAAATGTGCTTATCAATCTGTTTAATAGGACAGACTTGCTCCCAAACCATATTGTATTCAGCAGCGAGGGCCTACCATGTGCCAGGCACTGTAGTTGGGCACACACCAGGAGGCAACATCTCCAGGCTTCTCTAGTAAAAAGATTCCTACACCGTCAACTCCAAGGGTAGGATCTTGTCTATCCTATCTTGTGGATAGGCACTGTGGCCCCGGTGCCTAGATGAATTATCTGGCATAGAGTAGATCATAAATTTGTCAGAAATTAACACATTTAAAACTTCGTTAGAAGGTTAGGTGTTCTTGAACATATAATTTTTAAAAACTGGGACACAGGCGCCTGGGTGGCTTAGATGGTGGTTAAGCGTCCGGCTTCAGCTTAGGTCATGAGCCCCCAGTTGATAAGTACGAGCCTCATGTTGGTCTCTGTGCTGACAGCTCAGAGCCTGGAGCCTGCTTCAGATTCTGTCTCTCTCTCTGTCCCTCTTCCACTTGCACTCTCTCTCAAAAATAAATTAAAATGTTAAAAAAAGTTTTTAATAAAAATTTTTAAATAATAAAAAAATTAAAACGGGGACAAAGCTATCCTTTTATTTACAGTGCAGACGTTCTTCTTTGGCAGGGCACATTCGTAAGTTATGACTGCTGGAATTTCACATCTCCTCCTCCTCCACGCACTTGGTTATGCCATACAGGGTTATGCCAAAGTCCACTGTAGTAACAGATGTGAAAGTCTTTTGAAAAGCAGAGAACAAATTCCAAATGCAAACTGACATTAAGGAGGTTTGGACCTGTGCTCATTAAGGTTTCATTAAACTTGATTATCCGAAGACTTTGTTCTAGTCAGAGGTTAAAGAGTTCCACATGTAACCCCAACATGTTGCATTTGCTTCCTGTAGATATAAGTATTACAACTTAAATCTGCTCTTAACTTCCCACAGGGTCAAAGTGCAGTGTGGACTAAAGCACCTGATAGAAGACAGTCATGAAAACAATGAGAGCGCCTCAGTTCACAAAATATTAAAACTGAACCTCTATTATATGATCAGTATTATGCTAGATTTTTAAGAAAGGGCTGTTCAGATCTATTCTTGCTAAAGAAAAATATTTAGCTTCGACTATACAAACTGCTTAATCTATTGTAGGGAAATGTCGCAATGGTCCAGTAGTTGACTCATTAATCCTAGAGACAGTATCAAACTAGGCCATCAATCCTTGTGGGGAATTCTGAAAACAGGTTAAAATGTAAAACAAATTTGCCTTGTGGATAGTGAGAACATGATGGCAAATCATGCACTACTTGGACTGTAGCTTGGATTATACAAATGAGCTTGTGAACCACTTTAATGCAAGTGACTGTCCACGAAATAGCAAGAAACAAAAACAAAAAACCACCACCTTCCCCCTCAAAAGAGTTGCTTGTTTTCCTTTACTAAGTACAAGCCACCCAAGCCTACACCTTTCCCCACGTCCACCCCCAGTTCAATGAATAGCATGAACAAGAATTGCGGCCATTTAATATTTAACTAAATGAGATACTAATTTGCAGTGCCATTTTAGAGCTGAGAAAGTTGATTTGCACAGAATTGCAGAAACTGAAGATGCCTGGAAAAAATTCCCAAGGAGTATCTGGTATGGTGGTTAAAAAATTTGCTCTGGGGGTTGGGGTGGAATCCTCCATAGATTGATGGAAGACTAAATGGGCCTCAGTGTTAAAAATCCACAAAAAGTGTCCCCCAATTGCAAATGCCCGCTATTAATATGCAAAAAATGGTGCCGGCACGGACTCCAAACTGAAGGCTGCTTTAAGGTTTTTCTGAGACATCTTCAACAAGAAATCCGAGGAGGCAGGCCCAGATCGGAAAGCCTGTTTTCAACTAAAAAGCTAGAGTGCCAACTAGGAGAAGTGGCAGAGGCAGAAGCGCCTCCAGTCATTTTCACTTGGCATCTGGTGTACGATGCATAGGCAAAAAAAGTTTTTCAATCTTCTGACACCCAACTTAAGCTGTGAGCCGGTGATAAAGGAGAGATAGGGTCTAGGCAGTAACTAGGTCTCCTTGTTCCGAGTATATGGGTTCAAAAATGCTTGCCCCCACGCTTGACTTGAGGGAGATCATTTGGCGGGTTAGCCTCGCTTTCCTCATCTGGGAAATGGGGACAAGAGAAGCTGCTCTCTGAGTAAGGTGTTGAGCGGATGAAAGCGAGCTCCCACCGGGTGTGGGTCGGGGGTCCCCCGGAGGCGCGGGGGCCGCGGGCCGAGAGCCGGGAAGGGGCTAGCCGGAGCCTCCAGGTAATGCGGTGAGGATTCAACCGCTATCCGGGGAGGCGCTCCCGGCGGTGCCCGGCGCAGGTATCACCCGCAGGGATGGTGAGGGTCACTGCGCAGAAGCGGCCTCCCGGCGGGCTGGGCGCCCTGCCGGTCCCCACGCCAGGTGAGCGCCGGACCTTCCCGCACCTGACGTCCGCCGGCCGCCAGGGAAACCAACTTTTTAACCGTTTCGCGCCCGAGAGCTTCCCGGGCCAGGCCGCCGCCCAGGGAGCGACCGCGCCCTCACCTTGCTGGAGGTCCCGGTGGTCGTACCACGGCTCGTCCTCCTTCATCTCAAACTCCTCCACCAGGTTTTCCGCCAGCATCTCGGCCGGCTCCTCCGGGGGCAGCGGCCCCCGCCGCCGCCGTCCCGCCTCAGCCGCTGCCCCGGGCGCTTCGTCGGCCCCTCCGCCTTCAGCCAGA
>NC_043707.1:16140097-16153279 GCF_006229205.1 Suricata suricatta
CGCCCGGAGCCGTCTCCTCACGCCGCAGCCGGGCCCAACGTGGCACTTTGGCAGAACCCTCCCCGACCGGGGCCGCAATTCAAACCCCCGGCGGCGCCTCGGCCAATCGAGAACGGGCCGCCGGCCGAGGGGCAGTGACGTCGTCCAATCCTGTCTCACCGTAGGCCCGCGGATCGTCCGGTCTCGCGGGCAGGCAGCCAATGGTGACTCCGGAAGAAACAAAGAAGGCGGGGGAAAGGCGAAGGGGTGCGGCCGAGGGCCCCGCCCTCCCTTCTGCCTAGGGTCCCTCCTGGGCCAGTGTTTCGGGTGCTGGGTGTGGAGGTGGCGACCTCAGCGGCACCTGTGGTGGGTGTCCGGCCGGCCAGTTAGCCAGTGGACAGGTTGTGTGGGCTTGAGAGGTGGGAGTCCGGCCTCCGAGCAGTGGGCGGTTGTCGTGGGGGCGCCCTTCGTGCAAGCCGAGGCGCGAAGCGTGTCGGGAGCCCGGGGTCCGCTGCCCGCCTGGCCCCTTTGAACTCTCAGATTTGCTCTTTCTGATCTGAGGAAATTAAGGGTCGGTCGGCAGCTTAGGGCTGTTAGCTGTCTTTTCCTTGATTATCTGAACTCTCACCTCCAACCCGCTGAGAGTTGTACTCCACTTCCCCTGAAACAGAGGGCCCCGGGCCCACTTGAGTATCTGGGACAGAAAGGGGTGCACTTGAAGGTATCTCCTAAAAAAAAAAAAGAGTTGCAAGCACTTTTGCATACGGTTTTTAAAAGATTCAGGGGTCATGACATTGCACCTGGAGGGAAGAGAATGCAGCCCTAGCACTTGAAGGCCAGGAAGGCAGTGAACTTCGTTCTCTACAAAGTTAAAGTGATACTGCTGTTCCCGGGGTGCGGCTTTTACCATCATCGTACAGACAAAATACAGAAACTCCTACGTAGGGTCAATGTTCTCGACCCTGATGTAAAGGTAAAGATACAGCTGATAGAAGACAGCAGTGCTCTCTCTTATAGTAGAATGCCAACCAATAAATGTAGAAGGAATAATGGTGTTAGAAAGTAATAAAAGAGGAATGGTAAACTCCCACAAATCCTTTTCTTCTGAATCCAGATATACTAAAAGGAGAAATATTTCTGATTACTTTTTATTGCTAGGTTAAAAGAAGACGAAATCTACAGTCACCTTAAAGCCTTTACTGCCCTAATTGTCAAAATTCAGGTAGAGGTAAGTCTAGAACTAAAAGAAAATAATTTAAAGCCAACTGTCTTAATCTAAAAGTAACCCACTACAAATAGAACTCTTTGGAAAGAGAGATGATTGGATTTAGGATTTGCTGACGTTTGTGGAAGCTAAGAGCTAGATTCAGGCATCTGACCTTCAAGGGACTCATCTTCCATAGTCACTGATCTGCAAGATTGAAAGTGCTAGCTTTTTTTCTCCATGGCAAATAACTCATTTGACTCCAGATCAAATTGGACGATGTAGTGAAACGTTTTTTCACATTCTCCTTCAAAAACAAAAAACAAAAAAAGAGAAAGATATGGAGAATTAAAGTTACTGACCATTTTAAATGGCAACCCTCCCCTCAAAAAACAAAACAAGGGGCACCTGGGTGGCTCAGTTGGTTAAGTGTCTGGCTTAGGCTCAGGTCATGATCTCACAGTTCAGGAGTTCGAGCCCTGCGTTGGGATCTTTGCTGACCGCTCAGAGCCTGGAGCCTATTTCAGATTCTGTGTCTCCCTCTCTCTCTGACCCTCCCCTGCTTGTGCTGTCTGTCTCTCTCAAAAATAAATAAATAAACAAAAAAACCAAACCAAAACAAAAAAACCCCACAACAGACTGTGTGGGATTAGTGGATCCTTTTTAAGAATACCTTTGGGGAAACTTTTTCCCTCCTGGGAAAGCTTGCACAAAAATTGCATTGAGAAAGAGATGTTAGCTTTCACTGTTCGAAGCCATGCTTTGGAGGGGTCTCCGTCATTCTTTTACAGTCTACTTAGTCAAAACAGAGAAGCAATCATAAACAGCCTCTTCAGTGATGTTAATATTTCTTGGCTTAGCAGTAGATTAGTGACTAACAACCCAGGTTGATTCTAAAAGGGGGGATTTGGGTTTTCATTTAATAATTCATGGGTATATTGTACACCTGCCCAGCCTAATCATTATACCATTTTGCTACTTAAACTCTCCTGTATAAAACCTTTTGTGGTAAAGAAGAACCAGTGTTAGAAGTCTTTTGTTGCTGCTCAGAAAGATACAAGATTTTTCTTTGTGTTTTGTTGCTATAGGAGAATCAGGTAAGGAGAGTTTTTAGTAGTGGTGGGTTTAAAAAAAAAATACTAAGTGATTTTCAGTTTGATACTTACTGAAACAAAATGAAACACGATGAAAATAGTCTAAAACAAAATTTTGATCGTTCCTTTTGCAAATGAAAATAAGAGGGATTTTACTTTTTCTCTCAGTATATATAAACAGAGAGGGCTCACTTCGGCAGCACATAGACTAAAATTGGAATGATGCAGAGATTAGCATGGTCCCTGCTGAAGGATGGCATGCCAATCAGTATATAAAAACGAAGAGAAGTTCAGGCTACGAGAGTTTTTCATGATGTTATTAAAACCTTACATTTACATGTTTTAGACAGGATGGGTGCTTAACTCAAAAACTTTTTTAAAAGCTTTAACTTAGGAAGTGTATGACCCTTTGCAAAATTCTGAGCTTATAAATACCCACCTTCCGACTTAATGATAGATCAGGGCAAAATGTGTGGCAGGCTTCTTGTTTCAGCATGCCTGAAATAAAACTAAGAAAAAGAAGAGTGCCTACATTTTGGTGGGCTAAATTTGTATCTTGGCTTTGGGTCCACTGAGTGCTTTGTTTGGGCCATCAATCTCCATTCTTACTTAAGCCAAAAGTAACTCCTTAAAGTGGGATCTTCACCAGTAGTTCCCAGTTTTTTCAAATCCAAAAATTGTGTTTAAAGCCAAAAATGTTGGCTGACCTCCACATAATAGTACTTGTGCTTTTCAAGTGTTTGAGCACTGCATAATGACAACAATAAAAAAAAATTCAGGTGGAATCATTATAGCAGAACGAACATTTAAAGAATACTAGTACACATAAGAGCAAAATATTCTTTATTCAGTTTACAGACAATGCTTGGTCTGCATATGGCCTTAATAACTCCTTTTAATTGTAGAGCCCTACTTTCCCTAGAATTAGAATTATTCTTGGATCTACGCAATGCAAAGTGAAGCTCAGAGACTTTGGTCATTTGAACCCCACTTTTAGCTTGCCCTCTCCTTCCATAAGAGATTGGGCACTATAGACAGCAGTACCTGCTTAATTCAAGGATTAGATAAGTAATATCTCTTGAGTTCTCTGAATTTGTCTGTTTTGTGATTTAGTAAGATAGTAGAGACCTGGCCAAATATTCCAATAAGAAAGGGATAAAACAGAAAACTCATAGTATTGTCTTAAATTATAGTCAGGATTGAAAGGAAGATGGATCTGTACTTACCTCTTGCTTAGTTAACCTTTTCCTATTTTCCAGTTGAATAAATCAAGTTACTGAAAGGGTAAAGGTTAAGGGTTAGGAGGAATGTCTACATCAGAGCAAAGACCAGAATGTGTTTTTTTATATCCATCTTAGATAGGTCCTTTTGACCAAAGTTATGTAGTCTTTCAGGAGAAGACCAAGAATAAATATTCCAACGCAAGTCTGTAACTACCAAAAGGTCATCTTTATACTAAGATGAAGGATTCTATTCCTTCTGTCTGACTTTAGCTAAAGGATGGCACCTTATGATTTCTTTTCTATTGCACCCCCCCAAGAAGGGAGGATAATAATGCCATAAACACATCTCTCTGGCCTCTAATTTAGCATACGCAAACTCATGGATAAATCTCACTTGGATAACTTGGAAGAGTTCATAAAAATATATTCAGTGGCATGAGCCTGGCTGGCTCAGTTGGAGGAGCATGCGACTCTTGATCTTGGGGTCATAGGTTCAAGCCATGTGTACGTATATATATATTCCAGTTAAGTCACACTCAATGCAAATTAGTGTTCCTGGCAACTTCTCAAAAAAGGTTGAGTAAATGGAGAAGAAAGGAAAGTGTTAAATCTGATGACCTATGGAGAGATAGTGATTTGGGACTCTTCACCAAAATTAAGCTAGTGTCCAGTGGAATTTTGCCACCCATCAGCTATTGTATGCAAACAGTGGATTTTAACCATTTTCTGTTTTTTTTTTTTTTTTAACAAAAGGAGGAAGAATTCCTTTGCATAGAAAATAATGCTTTTAAAGATCAAACCCATTGCTTGGGCATATTCTATGATAACATTAGGGACTGAAATGCTAAATTCTGTCTTCAGTTTCTACTATGTGAAGCTGTTTTTACATCTGTACAAGATTTCAGAAGTGGCCTTTTACCAAGCCCAGGTGAGATGGAGCCTTTATTATCTGGGAGAGAGGGTCTCTTTCCCCACAGGTGTATGTTATTGTGATTTTCCAAAGAGCTAATTCTTCACACAGCTGAAAGAGTTTTTAAGAAAAGGTTATCCATGTCCAAGATCCTCTGATTGAGGGTAAAGAAATTTTTAAAAGATTGCCACTTAAAACCTTAAAGCTTTAGAGTTTAAAAGTACACTTTGGTTATTTGGGAAATTCCTTATATGGAACAATTAGAATTATTATTAAGATACTCTGTCTTGAAAAGGTCCATGGTAATCACAAATTGTACTGTAACTTATTACCAGTTATGTGGTCAGGGTACATAAAGTTAATGGTCTTAAAAACCCTTGTATTTTGTAATGTTACTCCTTTATCACCACCAACAACTTATTCGACTTAATTAGTATTTTTGGCATTTTGCAATAGCAGACATTGATATTTTAACCTTTCCTAATGAAATTATGTAAAACTATGCCATGGTGTATATATATGTATCGGCCATCATTCTCTGGAGAGGCACGGCCCTGGGTGCTTTATGGGGAAACAGTCTAATGTGATTCTGGGGTCGTATGCCTTGGCTCAGACCCTGACTCTGTCATTTATCAGGTAGGCAAATTGATTAACTTCTCTGGCCATCAGTGTCCTCATTGTAAAGTAGGGATAATAATAACAGTAACTGCTTCATAAGATTATTTTAAGGATTTAATGATTAATTCATTTAAGATTTGTACAATGCCTAAATACAAAGTGAATGCACATTGCTTTTGGAGTAACATTACCTGTTATTATTATTAAATTATGGGATATATGCCCCCTGCTAGTCCTGAAAGCAATGAGGGTTTTGAGTGTGTGGGGTGTGTTTTTGTTTTTGTTTTTTTGTGTTGTTTGTTTGTTGTTGTTGTTTTTACTTATAGTTTTGGTTACTTCACATTAAGTAAAATTTTGGGAGTCATTTTCACCAGTATAAACCACACTAAAATAATCCCTGTGGTTTTTTTTTCTCCTAGATGATTTTAATGATCTGGAATGCTCTTAATGACCTGACTGGGTATTTTCACGTCTCTCAGGCTGACTGCTGTTCCGGTCATCACAGCTCTGTTTTGTATGGTGCCCCTTTGTATTCGATAGCCTTCCTGCTTCCTTGGTTCCCTTGGAAATACTATCACAGAGGTGACTGGCTTAGTGGACTTCATCTGGTGGTGTCATTATGTGCTTTTGATAGTGCACTTACCTGTATTCAGCAAGCCCAGTGTACACTGTTCGCAGAGATTTTCACCAGACATGAAAGTCCACTTCGGCTTCTTAAAATTAACCAAGTGGCATCACTAGTTGGATCCACCAGTATCCTCTTCAGTGGCCTCATCTCTGATAACATGGAAATTTTATTCAATTTTCAGGCCTTCGCAGTGCTCATTGCCATTCTTGCCATGGCCAGCCTTTACACTGGCACATGCCACATGAGTCACTTGGGACCTAAAAGAAGCCCCGAGGAAAATGTTTTCCCCGAAAGTGAACAGGATCTCCCCTGGACCTCCATTGTCTCATTGATGAGACAGCTCTTGACCCAGAAGAACTTTTGCCTTTTTCTGATCATGAGTTTCTTCCAAGTCTTCCATTTAACCTTCTTCAACAACTTCATGATGATCTTTGCAGATAATCTCATTCCCAAGGATGTTCTTCCTTCTTTCCTAAGGAGTATCATGTATGGGGCAGCCTTTACTTGCCCACAGGTATGTGATGATTTTTCCCTTATTTTCCTCCAGGGATTAGAGGTCTAACTCCAACCTGGCTGAGGAAATTAGAAACCTGATTATATCAGTAGTTTGACAAAATGATGCACACAAGAGACCCAAAGAGAATATAGTCAGTGATACTGCAATAACGTTATTTGGTGGCAGATGGTAGCTACTTTTGCACTGAGCATAATATAACATACAGACTTGCCCAATCACTATGTTATATACCTGTAACTAATGTAACATTCTGTGGCAACTGTTCTTCAATTAAAAAAAAGGGAGAGACCCAAAGATTCAGAGCCCCACTTCAGTTCAATATTCAGGTCAGTATTTCTGTTACGTTCAGTTCAATATTCTGTTAAGTATTTCCATTATGTTCAGTAGAACACAATGGAAATAAGAAGTGAAAGGAAAAAAGAAAAGCGAACCCAATGAGAACTGAGCAACATGATATTTGAAACATCTTAGCTTTTGAATTTTGTTCTTCTGAACTTTTTTACTTAAACCTTAGCAGAGATATGGAAGGAATTAAATGGCAATTTTGCTTTATCGGGGCAGTTCACGTTCCTGTAACCATTATAAGAAAGAAAGTTACTGATCAAGAATTCTTGGGGCTCCCAGTGGCTCAGTTGTTTGAGTGTCCGACTCTTGATTTTGTCTAGGGTCAAATCCCAGGGTAATGGGGTGGAGCCCTACATTGGACTCTGTGCTTTGCATGGAGCCTGCTCGAGATTCTCTCTTGCTCCCTCTGCCCCACTCTCCAGCTCACAGTCTCTCCTCCTCTCTAAAATATTGTTTGTTTGTTTTTTTAAAGAATTCTTGAAGCCAGGTTTCAAAACACTTGGCTAAAAGACTGAGTCCTGGAATTCCAGAGCATTATTAAAATTCCATGCTCATGGCCATTACTGGAAAAGGCGTGTCCGCCTTCAAAAAAATAAACCAGCCTGCTGCGGTTTTTACAGCACTTAGAGAGTTGATGAATCATCTTGCTTTCCTTCACCTAAATATATCACCCCAAAATATGACATTACATAGCCTATGATACAGGTTTTTCCGTTTTCATAATTAAATGATGATTAAAATTAGTTATGTATTTAGAGAATAAGTCATTCTAGATAGATACGTTTTTACTGTTTACGTGTTCAACTGGTTTCAAAAATATTTAAACCATGTTGGATAGAAATAGTTCTAAAATATTTTAAGTGTTGACATACTTACACAGACTTTACAGAATGCAATTTGTCTTTCCAACCATTAGCTCCAGGTCTTTGTCACAGTTTGGTTACTGTATATATCATAATAAGGGAAAGTCACATTGGGTGCTTACCATGTGCCATGAACTATGCCAAGCACCTTGTTGTACACATTATCTCACCTAATCCTCACAACCACCTTCAAGGGAAAGATTTTTTATCTTTACAGATGAGAAAAGGGATGTTCAGAAGCATCTGCTTTTAGAACTGTGCACTTTTAGATTCTGTCTTTAAAAATGGACTGTACTTAGCAGAGTACACCAAATGGAGTATCATTTGGGCTTATCAGAATAGTCGCAAGGACTGTGCAGGTATATTGAAATGATGCTATTCCTTTAAGACAATTTGATGTTTGTCTAGCTGTTTGCCCCTATGTTCAATGACCTAGCATGGGGAGCTGTTTGCATTCCTATCTCTGCTTTATCAGATTATAAAATACATAAAATATGTTATATACCTGCCCATTTTTAATCATGTACTGGCCTATAGTATCTCCTCCAAGGGGAGAAAAGGTTTGTTAAACTCTGTGTTAAAAATAAAAAGAGTAGGGGCGCCTGGGTGGCTCAGTCTGTTAAGCCTCTGACTTCGGCTCAGGTCAGATCTCACGTTCGTGGGTTCGAGCCCCGCGTCAGGCTCTGTGCTGACAGCTAGCTCAGAGCCTGGAGCCTGCTTCCGGTTCTGCGTCTCCTTCTCTCTCTTCCCCTCCCCCTCTCATGCTCTGTCTTTGTCTGTATCAAAAATAAATAAAACAATTAAAACATTTAAAAAAAAATAAAAATAAAAATAAAAAGAGTAGATATGGGATGCCGGGGTGGTTCAGTTGGACAAGCGTCTGACTCTTGATTTCAGGTCAGGTCATGATTCAGGATCATGGGATCAAGCCCAGCATCAAACTCTGTGCTAAGAGTGGAGCCTGCTTAAGATTTGCTCTCTCCCACTGCCCCTCTCCCCGTCTCATGTGCGCACTCTCTCTCTCCCTCTCTCTCAAAATAAAAATAGGAGTGCCTGAGTGGCTCAGTTGGTTGAGCATCTATCTCTTGACTTCAGCTAGGGTCATAATCCCAGGGTTGTGGGATTGGTTCCCACATTGGGCTCTGTACAGAATGTGGAGCCTGCTTTGGATTCTCTCTATCTCTCTCTCTACCCTCTGTCCCCTCTCCTTTGAAAATAAAAAAAAAAAAGCTTAAGATTGCAAATCCATGTGAATTTTATTATATTTCTTTTTTTTCAAACTTTTATTTAAATTATAGTTAGTTAACATATAGTGTAATATTGTTTTCAGGAGTAGAATTTAGTGACTTACATATAACACCCAGTGCTCATACGAGTGCCCTCCTTAATACCCATTACCCATTTAGCCTACCCCCCACCCACCTCCTTCCATCAATTCTCAGTTTGCTCTATCATAATCTCTTACAGTTTATTTCCCTCCCTCTTTTTTATTTCCCCCCCTTCCACTGTGTTCATCTGTTTTGTTTCTTAAATTCTACATATGAGTGAAATCATATGATAGTTGTCTTTCTCTCTCTCCTGACTTAGTTCACTTAGCATAATACATTCTAGCTCTATCCACATCGTTGCAAATGGCAAGATTTCATTCATTTTGATGGCTAATATTCCATTATATATCATTATGTATACACACCACATCTTCTTTATCCATTCATCAGTCAATGGGCATTTGGGCTCTTTCCATAGTTTGGCTATTGTTGGTAATGCTGCTATAAACATTGGGATACATGTACCCTTCTGAATCTGTATTTTTTTTATCCTTTGGGTAAATAGTGCAATTGCTGAGTTGTAGTGTAGTTCTATCTTTAACTTTTTGAGGAATCTCCATACTGTTTTCCAGAGTGGCCGCACCAATTTGCATTCCCACCAACAGTGTATTCTTTCTCTATATCCTCCCCAACACTTGCTGTTTCTTGTGTTGTTAATTTTAGCCATTCTGACAGGTATGGGGTGGTATCTCATCAGGTTTTGATTTGTATTTCCCTGATGATATGTGATGTTGAACATCTTTTCAGGTGTCTGTTAGCCATCTGGATGTCTTCTTTAGAAAAGTGTCTATTCATGTTCTGCCCATTTTTTAACAGAGTTATTTGTTTTTTGGGTGTTGAGTTTGATAAATTCTTTATAGATTTTGGATAAATTATAGATTTATCAGATATCATTTGCAAATGTCTTCTCCCATTCCATAGGTTGCCTTTTAGCTTGTTTGTTTGTTTGTTTCCTTCGCTGTGCAGAAGCTTATATCTTGATTAAGTTCCAGCTGTTCATTTTTTGCTTTTGTTTCCCTTGCCTCTGGTGACATGTCTAGTAAGAAGTCGCTATGGCTGAAGTGAAAGAGGTTGCTGCCTATTTTATTCTCTAGGATTTTGATGGCTTCTTGTCTCACATTTAGGTCTTTCATCCATTTCGAATTTATTTGTGTGTATGGTGTAAGAAAGTGGTCCAGTTTCATTCTTCTGCATGTTGCTGTTCAGTTTTCCCAACGCCATTTGTTGAAAAGCCTTTCTTCCACTGGATATTCTTTCTTGCTTTGTCACAAATTAGTTGACCATAGAGTTGTGGGTCCATTTCTGGGTTTTCTATTTTGTTCACCTGATCAATGCATCTGTTTTTGTGCCAGTACCATACTGTCTCGTGTCATACAAAGCTTTGTCTTACAGCTTGAAGTCCTGAATCATGATGCCTCCAGATTTCTTTTCTCTTCAGGATTGCTTTGGCTATTCATGGTCCATATGAATTTTAGAATCGGCCTGTCAATTTCTACAAAGAAGACAGTTGGGATGCTGATAGACATTGCACTGAATCTGTAGATCAGTTTGGGTAGTATTGCTATCTTAGCAATGTTAAAACTTCTGACACATAGAGTGTTTTCCATCTATTTCAATCTTTTAAAATTTCTTTCAGAAACATTTTGTAGCTTTCAGACGATACATTTCCCCATTCCTTGTTAAATTTATTCCTAAATGTTTTAGATTGATGGATTTTTAGTGAAGACCTCAGAGGCTTTTTCAGAACAAAGGACATGAAGTTTTACTAAGCGTGTGGATTTAGTGGCTTTATTGTGGTGATTCCCATAAATGTTTTTTGTTTCTTCTTAGTTCATAGACATGTTCTGAGTAGAAATCACCAGATGGTTGAATTTTGATGGAGTGAAGGGCTACTATGCTTCTGATAAAACCATAACAACTTTTTCTTTATTTCTTTTTACAAAGGTAATATATATTTGCTGTAAAGATTCATACACTATTGAAACATCCATGAGTTTTTTTGTGTGCTGCTTTTTAAACTTAATAACTTCTGGAAATTTCCATGTCACATGTAAATCTACTTTTTAAAAATAGCTGTGTTGGGGTAAATTACACCAGTGTTCCATAATTGAGTCACCAGATCATGACGTGAGCCAAAACTGGATGCTCAACCAACTGAGCCATCCAGGGGCCCCACGTGTTGTAACTTTTAAAAACACTGCTAAAGTGGGGGCCCCTGGGTGGCTCAGTCAGTTAAGCATCTGACTCTTGCTCTTAGCTCAGGTCTTGATCTCAGGGTTGTGAGTTCAAGCCCCGTATTGGGCTCTGCACCGGGCATGAAGCCTACTTTAAAAAATAATAATAATAAAATAAAAACACGTAGGTGCTTGGCTGACTCAGTGGAAGAATGTGGGGCTCTTGATCTCCACATAGGTTTGAGCCCCATATTGGGTGTAGAGATTACTTACATAAAACTTAAAAAAAACTTTGCAGAAAAAAATGTTTAAAAAAACATAAAAACACTGCTAAAGTGTTTTCTAGATTACTTTACATTCCCACAGTGTGTAAAAGTGTTCCAGTTGCTCAACATTCTTGCCAATCCTCATGATCAGTCTTTTTAGTTTTAGCCATACTAATAGGTGTATAATAATATTTTATTATGCTTTTGATTTATATTTTCCTAATGACTACTAATGATATTACTGCATCTTTTCATCTTTTCATGTGCTTACTTGCCATCCATATATCTTTTTGGTGGATTCAGATCTTTTGCCTATTAAATTTTTTTTAATGTTTATTTATTTTTGAGAGAGAGAGAAAGACAACGTGGGTGAGGGGCAGAGATAGAGGGAGACAGAGGATCCAAAGCAAGCTCTGCACTGACAGCAGAGAACCCGATGCGGGACTCCAACTCACAAACCACGAAATCATGACCTGAGCCAAAGTTGGACACTTAACTGACTGTAGCCACCCAGGCACCCCTACCTTTTTTTTTTTTTAATGTTTTATTTATTTTTGAGAGAGAGAAAGAGACAGAGACAGAGTGAGCAGGGGAGGGTCAGAGAGAGAGGAAGACACAGAATATGAAGACAGGCTACACGCTCTGAGCTACCGGTCAGCACAGAGCCTTATGTGGGGCTCGAACCCACGAACCATGAGATCATGTCCAAAGTCAGACACTTAACAGACTGAGCCACCCAGGTGCCCCACCCCTGCCTATATTTTAATCAAGTTGTTTGTTATCATATTACTGAAGTATAAGAGTTCTAGATACAAATCCTTTGTTGGATATATGTTCAGCAAATATTTTCTCCTAGTCTTTCTTTGCTATAAATTTTTAAACTATTGAAATACAGTTGACACACACAGTGTTACATTAGTTTCAGGTGTACAACATGGTGATTGGATAAGTCTACATGTTATGCTGTGCTCACAATCTGCCATCATACAATGCTATCACAATACCATTGACTACATTCTTTAGTCTCTATATCCACCTTTTATACCCGTGACTTCTTCATCTGGGCTATTACATTTTAAGAGAACATGGTCAAAAGATTTCCACAACCTTTTTTCTCAAACCCTTACACTAACATGAATTTCTGTTGATCTTAGTAACTTCATTATAAAGTAGAAGCCCAAAGTTGCTTTAAGTGTAGTCTTAATTTCCAGACAAGTGACACTCGCATAAATTCTTGGAGTAAAAAGAAAAAAAATGACAGACTTGTTATTTTTGGCTAAGTCACGTAAACTGTGGGTATGGTACTGAAGGAGAAGCACCATGTTTCCATTTTCTCAGGCTGTCTTCTCAGGGGCTTTCTCTTGGAGGAGTTGCATAAGTGGAGGGAGAAACAAATGAACAAGTGCTCATTCTAATAACTGTTTAAAAATTTTTTTAATGTTTTCTATTTATTTTTGAGAGACAGGGAGAGACAGCACGAGCAGGGGAGGGTCAGAGAGAGAGGGAGATACAGAATCTGAAGCAGGCTCCAGACTCTGAGCTAGCTGTCAGCACAGAGCCTGATGTGGGGCTCGAACCCACAAACTGTGAGATCATGACCTGAGCTGAAGTTGGATGCTTAACTGACTGAGCCACCCAGGCGACCCTCTAATAACTGTTTTAATAGGTCTGTGACAGGGTGTCTGGGTGGCTCAGTCAGCTGAGCATTCAACTCTTGATTTTGGCACAGGTTATGATTTCACGGTCATGGGACTGAGCCCTGAGTCAGGCTCCACACGGAGCATGGAGCCTGCTTAAGATTCTCTCTTTCTCTCTCTCTCTCCTTCTCTCTCCCTCCCCCGCCCCTCTTCCCTGCTCATGCTTGCCCTCTCTCTCCCCCCTCCTCATGCTCGCTCTCTCTTTTTCTCTCCCTCCCCCCTCCCTCTGCCCCTCTTCCCTGCTTATGCTCTCTCTCTCAAATAGTAATAGTAATACTAATAATTATTATCTTTATTATTAATAAATAATAACTATATTATTATTATTATTATAAC
>NC_043707.1:16153379-16164807 GCF_006229205.1 Suricata suricatta
AAGATAAGAATAAAAATAGTGCCTAAATAACAGAATGATTATGAGGATTAAATGAATCAAAATATACAAAGCACTTAAAATGGTTCCTGGCACAAATGTAACACTAGAAATGTTAGCTCTTATTATTAAGACTCCATGCAGCAAATATTTGTTCAGTTTTTGCCGCAAGTACACACGGACTTTATCTGTTTTGATTCAGGCTTATTTGGCACAGGTTGCCAGCATCTATGCTGAGATTCACAAACTTCTACTCAATAAACATGAAAGGAGAGCCCAAATCCCAGTTTGTGAAACACTTTATTTTAATAAACGAAAAAGTATCTGTCATCATTTTTATCATTTATACCATTGGCTCATATCTTTTTAGATATTGGACATCATCATAATAACTAACAATTGAATACTTTATATGTTGAATGGGTTCTAGATGAGAGAGACAGAGACAGAACGAGCGACAGCGAGAGGCAGAGACACATAGAGTGTTAGTTGGATGAAATGTTCCCGAGGTAAAGTAACTTGTCCATGGCCACACAGCTGGTCAAGTAACACAGCTGGAATCCAAACTGAGAGACATCTGATTTCAAAATCTTGCGCTTTCCACTCTTCCACATATTCCTTACGTTATCATTAATTTCTTGTATTTTATATGTTTATGTGTTAGACAGTGAGAACAAGCAGCTTCCTTTCAATCTGTGAATATATGTAATTTTACACTATTATTATTATGTGAGGAATATAATGGGCCCCCTTGGGGTGTTGTATGTACTTGCTCTTACAGACCTCTAAGAAATACCTGGATCACACCAGTCCCTGAGCCATTGTTTTTAGTATCCAGAAAAGGAGCTCTTATTCCTTGAAAGTAGAGAAGTAAGCCAAAAAGTTAGGGGGAAAAGAACCCATCTGTTTATTATAGTACATTTGTATTCTACTTATGTCATTCAGAATTCTCTTGTAATTATAATGTATGTACATTTGGTTAATGAAAACTTTTCAGGGCTAAACAGTGTACTTTAAAAAAAATTTTTTTATGTCTTTTTTTTATTTTTGAGGGACAGAGAGAGACAGCACGAGCAGGGGAGGGTCAGAGAGAGAGGGAGACACAGAATCTGAAGCAAGCTCCAGGCTCTGAGCTAGCTGTCAGCACAGAGCCTGACGTGGGGCTCGAACCCACAACCGTGAGATCATGACCTGAGCTGAAGCCGGCCGCTCAACTGACTGAGCCACCCAGGCGCCCCACAATGTACTTTTTAATTGAAAACAAAGAGTATCTTCTAATCTTTGTTATACATACGTGTATTTAGCACAAACTTTTCACTCTAGAACAATGAACTTTTTCACTGATAGTATGAAATGCTGAGAAAAATGTAAGTCTGAGCCCTCAACATGAATCGTTAGAATTATGAAAATATGTAAGATTAGGCAGGAAACAAAACCCAAAGAAATGTGGATAGAATCATAAACTATTGTTTTTCTCTGGTACTTGATTTTAGGGTAAAAAGTACATTTCAGATATATTACAGTGAGGAGAATAGTGAAATATATATTCATTTATTCAATAAATATTTGTTTTACCTACTACGTGCTAAGTAAATTCTGAGCTTTAACCCCAAATTTTGTTTAATTTAATTTATTTATTTAATGTTTACTTATTTTTGAGAGAGAGAGACAGAGAGAGACAGAGAGTGAGCAGGGGAGGGGCAGAGAGAGGAGACACAGAATCCAAAGTAGGTTCCAGGCTCTGAGCTGTCAGCACAGAGCCTGATACGGGGCTTGAATTCATGAACTGTCAGATCATGACCTGAGCTGAAGTTGGACACTTAACTGACTGAGCCACCCAGGTGCCCCTAACTGCAAATTTTAAAATCTGGATTTATGTTAGATTTTAGTTGGATCTTTCACATTACCATAAAACAATGTTCACTGTTTCTAAGCAATGGATTCTTTCATATGGTTGGTTTTAGTAAAATTTCTTCATATTAGTGTGAAAATAAAAATGTAGGAAATCATTTCCTGGTTTGTTCATTTTAAAGGAAATAATGGCTATGTCTTTGTTATTGTGTAATATTACGATCCTTAGTCAACTTTCAATGGATGTATATGGTTAACAATGTTTCTAAGTCACAATAGACAGTATTTCTTGTGTGTTTCAACTGATACTACAATTCAGAAGCAAATGTATTTATTTTCTTCTGAGCACATTTATTTTGTCACCAGCAAGAGTAAGCATAATTCTTTGTGTTCCATCTTAACACAATGTCACTCTGTTTCCATTTCAGTGCCTTGTACTTTTCAGTCAGTCCTGGCTGAAGAAGTTTGGCTACTATAAAATCATCTTAATTTCTTTCTACCTAAAAGGAACAGCTTCCATTGTCATGTTACTTCTTGGACAGCAATACTATTACTTTTTGGCTCTTTATCTCACTGTTATCATGTAAGTAAATCTGAATGCCAATCTGAAAATTATACTAAGTCTTGCCCTTCACCCTTTCAAGCAGCAAAACATTTTTTATCCAAACTATGTTGAATATTCATTTCTAGGTAATCATTGTACCTTTTTGGCAAACTGAATGTTTACAGTTTCTTTTCTGAAGAGATTTCATACATTAGATTTTGTAGTAAAGTTATATTCCTCTTTTTAATCTATTAAAGTGCATCATTTAGTAAATGTTGCTGCCAAATAAAGAACTTGACCATCATGGGGCACTTGGGTGGCTCAGTTGGTTAAGTGTCTGACTCTTAATTTCAGCTTAGATCATAATGTCCTGCTTGTGAGATTGAGTCCTGCATTGGGCTCCTTGATGGGCGTGGGGCCTTCTTAGGATTCTCCCTCTCCCTCTCCCTATGCTCCTCCTCTGCTTACTCTCTCTCTCTCTCTCTCTCTCTCTCTCTCTCTCTCTCAAAAAAAATTTTTTTTGCCCCCAAAACATGTTCTTTGCCTTTGTCTCCCATCTTGGGAAACAGCTCTACTATCTGTCTAGATGTCCAAGTCAGAGATTTTTGTCTTTGTCTTCTCTTTCTTGTCACCTACGTCCAATATGCTACCAGTTATTAGTCCTGATGTGTCCTGAATCCATCTCTTTTCCAATTCCATTAGCTCAGGTCCTCATTGTCTCTCACATGGAGTCGTATCTGGCCTCCCATATGGTTCCCTTGTCTCTAGTCTCCTGTCCTTCCCACAACTTCATCCACACTGCCCCTAGAGTAACATGTCATTCCTTAACGATCGTAAGTAGCTCTTCTCATTGCTTTCAAGATTTATATCATGAAATGATGACATATTAGGTCTTTTGTTATATAGTCTCTGTTTACTTCTTCATTCTCATTTCTTACCATTCTTCTGGTTCCACTGTACTTCACACCAACCAGGAATATTTTGTAGTGTAGATACCTCATGTCTAACACGCAGCATTCTGTGCCTGGAAAGCTCTTCACCATTTCTTTCCTGGCTCTCTCCTGGTGTTTTCTTTCTTTCCTTTTTTGTTTAAGCGTATGTATTTTGAGAGAGAAAGAGAGAGAGAGAGGGAGAGAGAAAATCCCAAATCTGTGATGTCAGCATGGAGTCCAGTTCGGGGCTTAGTCTCACAAACTATGAGATCACAACCTGAGCCGAAATCAATAGTTGATTGCCTAACCAACTAAGCCACCCAGGTGCCCCACGATGATTTTCTTATTAACACTTTCGTTTTTCTAGCTTACTTTATTTTAAGAATAAAGTATATAATACATCTAATATACAAGATATGTGTTAATCAACTGGTTATGCTATCAGTAAGGCTTCTGGTCAACAGAAGGCCATTAGCAGTTAAATTTGGGGGGAGGCATAATGTATATGTGAATTTTCCACTGCCTGGGGAGTCAGCACCCCTAACCTCTGTGTTAATCAAGAGTCAACTGTACATTATTTCATTTTTCCTTCTAATTAACAAAATTTCAACTTTCATTTGATGTTTGTTTTTTTTAAACAAAATCTGTGCCTCCTAGTTATATGCATATTTTGTATGTATGTTTTAAAATTGTTTCTAGGGTAATTGCGCAAGCTTCTTCTTGTTTGTTTAACCTGCCATTAGCTGACGTGGTGGATGCAGATTTACTGAAGTTCAATCGGCAGTAAGTACATTTATTCAAATATCAGCTATGAGAATATCACATGGACGCAGGACCTATCAGAGTCTGCCTTTTATTTTGCCCCTACAAATCACCTATCTAAGAGATGATCATAAGAGGCATCATTGGGAATTAGAGAGCAGAACATAATAGGATGTTCATAATTGTTTGCCCTGGGCAACTTCTCCCAGCTTCTGGAAGGGCATAATAACTTTTTATACTTCAGGTTCACACAGCCACTATGACAGGATTAGATATCCAAATCTAAAGTAAAATCTCAGATAGCTTTATGTTCTATTGCAGTATGCCTTATTACACTGGATGTCAAAGGCAAAATGGCCTTTTCTCTGTGACATTGTAAGAATTAAAATTAAAGATTAAAAATCTTCTCTTTTTTTACTTGAAAAAATGTAAAGGGCTGCTGATGAGAGGTTTTGTTCTTTGGTGTGGTTATAAGCTTTTTACATCAGCTGTAAAATTCACTTTATTGGTAAATGTTTTCTGACCTGTACTCTGTTTTACAGATTAGAGAGGAATGTGTTATTTTAACACAGGTGTGTTCTTTTTCTTAATGTTTATTTATTTTGAGAGAGAGAGAGAGCATGTATGGGCATGTGCACATATGTGCAAATGTGGGAGAGGGAGAGCGAGAGGGAGAGAGAGAATCCCAAGTAGGCTCCATGCTCAGGGCAGAGCCCAATGCGGGGCCTGATTTTGCAACCAAGAGATCATGACCTGAGCTGATATCAACAGTCTGATGTTTAACCAACTGAGCCACCCAGGTGCCCCTTAGGTACATTCTTTATTAGCTCTGTAGAAACATTTAGACTAAATGGCCTCTTTTTTTTTTTTTTAATGAAATTTATATCGAGAAAAGCCTTGCCAATCCAGCTGCTTGATGTCTTCTTTATATAATTCCTCTTCTGTTTCAGGGTTTTGTTGCTAGGTTATGTTTGGAGGATAAGCAAAATGGTGAGCTCCTAAGAGTGCAGGTGACCCTGTCTTCTTTTGTGTCTCTAGTGTCTAGAAAAGTGACTGGCTTAAATCACTCTTAAACTGAGTAATTTAAGGGGCACGTGGGTGGCTCAATTGGATAAGCATCTAACTTTGGTTCAGGTCATGATCTCATGGTTTGAGTTTGAGCCCCCTGTCGCGTTCTGTGCAGATAGCTCTGAGCTCAGAACCTGGAGCCTGTTTTGGATTCTGTCTCCCTCTCTCTCTCTGCCCACCCCCCTCTCTCTTACTAGCTCTCTCTCTCTCTCCCAAAAATAAACATTAAAAAATTAAATCAGTAATTTAACAAGAAGAAACCTCAATAAACATCTACAACTCTCAAATTCTTTTTGAATGAGGCTGGATACACATAAATAAAATGTTTCAAGCAGTTGGAAGGGAAAAGAAACCAACATTTACCACACGCCAATGTGTGCAAACATTATATGGCTTTTGCTCATTCAGGTCTCCCACCAACCTTGTGTGGTAGATATTACTAACTGCATTAATATGTATTGATTGCCTCCTAATGTGTCAGACTGTGTGGTAAATGCTGGAGATATGATATAGGAGGCCTTGTAACAGAGTCCCTCTAAAACATACTTTCTCTCTTTAAAAATTTTAAAAATTAAAAAAAAAATTTTAAGTAATCTTTAACCTAATGTGGGGCTCAAACTCACAACCCTGAGATCAAGAATTGCATGCTTCATGGACTCAGCCAATCAGGCGCTCCTAAAACATACCGTCTTATGCACATGGCATGCTGTATGCTCGGATGACTGGCTACTCTGGAGGCTACTGGTGCTTTTCTGCTGGCATAAGTTGTATCCTTACCAGGAGTTAGTACTTCTATTTCAGATCAGTTAATATCAGCTGCAGTAGTTATTATAATGACAGAATTTAAAGGGTGCCTGGGTGGCTCAGCTGATTGAGCCTCTAACGGAGATCAGGTCATGATCTCATGGTTTGTGGGTTTGAGTCCCGCATTGGGCTCTGCACTGACAGCATGGAGCACGCTTGGGTTTCTCTTTCTCTCTCTACTCCTCTCCAACTCATGCTGTCTCTGTCTCTCTCTAAATAAATAAATAAACCTTAAAAAATACTTAGGAACTATAAGGATGAGATGAAAGTTATTTCGGTGAAAACTAAGTTGAATGCTTTATAAAGATCTGACAAAGATAAGGTGTAAAAAAATACTATCAGGTCTGATGTGATGAGAACTATAAATGTTTTGGGGGGAAGTCATAAAAACCTAAAGCTATCATGTACTCAGATTGTCTTATAAAAAACTGTAGCTTCACTCTATAACTGACAGTAGAAACTGTAGATCATATAGTTTGGATATTCTCCTTGCGAGAACAAAGGCACAGCACTTTCACCCGTGGGCCCGTACTCCAAGGAAAAACTCAAAGAAAAGATTGATGAACAACTACATTTCACTTGAAACAAAATGGTTACTGTCTCTTCTTCTAAAAAGGATTGTTTTAGGGGCTTCTGGTTGGCTCAGTCAGTTGAACATCTGACTCAGTTTTGGCTCAGGTCATGGTCCCAGGGTCATGGGATCAAACTCCGCCTTGGGCTCTGCACTGAGCATGGAGTCTGCTTGGGATTCTTTCTCTCTCTCTGCCCTTCTCCACCATGCACATGCACTGTCTCTCTCTAAAAAATAAAAAATAAAAAACAAAAGGATTGTATTGCTCTAGCCAACTGTCCTCCTGAAAATGTCAGATAAGAACTTAATACAATGAGCCAAAATAGATGTAGCCCTCACCCTATGTGGCACTGACAGCCTAGTGAGGAAGACAGACAGCAGTTGTATTATAATATTATATTATCATACATAAGTGTCCTCATTTTTAGGAAACTAAGACTCTTGAGGGGTTCCCTTGCCCAGGGTAATATAACGGGCAGATTGAAGAACTAGGAGTGAAACCCGAGTTATTTCTGTCATATCAGACTTCCTCCAGTTCTCTGGCCTCATCTTTCTTCCTGTCTTTTTCTTTCTCCTCTGTTTTTTTGCTTTTTCCTCTCTTTCTCCTCTTTGGATGCAAGGTTTCTACCATTAGTTGAAATATGACAGGATTTTACTTTATTCAGTCAATGCACTGGATTTATAGGTTTATTTTATCTGATATAACCTAGTTATCAAAAATTATATGGCAGGATTTTTACTTAGAGCATGTTTAAGTAATCCTTAATGAAATCTGGGCTGAGACACTTAGATGTGAACCCCAGTTCTACTACTTACTAGCTGTGTGACTGAGGGCAAGTTAATCTATTCCCCCAACTCTAAAATAGGAGTGACAGTGTCTTCATAGGATTGTTATGGGGTATACAGGTTTGCATTATTTTTTATGTAGGCTCCACGCCCAATGGAGCTCATGACTCTGAGCTCAAGGGTCACATGCTCTACCAACTGAGTTAGCCAGGTGCCCCTGTGGCGGGATTTAAATGACTTACCACAGGGGCACCTGGCTGGATAAGTCGGTTAAGTGTCCAACTCTTGGTTCCAAATCAAATCACAGTCTCATGGTTTGTGGGTTCAAACCCTGTGTCAGGCTGTGCACTGACAGTGTGGAGCCTGTTTGGGATTCTCTCTCTCTCTCTCTCTCTCTCTCTCTCTCTCTCTCTCTCTCTCTTTCTCTGCCCTAGAACTTTCTCTTTTTCAAAGTAAATTAATAAACTTAAAAAAATTTTTAAATGACTTAACAGTACGGGGCATATATAGCTCTCATTTATTAAACATGCAAGAGTCTAGCTGTGTCTCCTCTTCGATCTGTCTCTTCATTGAAATAGTTTGGCTCTTCTAACTAAGAGGTTAATATTCTGTAACTACTATATTATTTCTATTATTGCCTAGTTAGAGTCAAGGAGTACTTAATTGACAAAAAGGTCCTTGATTTCTGTGTGATACTCACCCATGCTATCTTTGTCTGTTTCAGGTCACCCCTTTCCTCAATGGTTTTTGGCATCAATGCTTTGTTTACCAAACCTGCTCAGTCTTTAGCTCCCATGATAATACTCTCTAAGCTAAAACAGTATGGATATGGAAACCCAGATAAAAGGTAGGGTAAAAATGCCTTTGAAATAATGCAAAGGAACTATGAAAGGAAACTCAGCCTTTTACATTGATTACTAGGCAATTATCTTGGACTTTGCATATTATTAGTCATTAATTCATAGATCTTGAGTAAGATCTGAGACACTTAATGTATTAATGTCAAAGGAATTTTCATAAGAGTATCTTTAAGGGTGTTCTGAACATTATATTACAAATATCTATAAAATTCAAACTAAGGTATATATTGATTGCTTTGATTTAAGTCATTCATTCATTTATTATTTCATTGCACAAATGTTTCTGAGGGCCTGCCAGACTTAAAGGTGCTGGGGGAGGGGCACCTGAGTGGCTCAGTCAGTTGAATGTCCAACTCTTTTTTTATGTTTATTTATTTTTGAGAGAAAGAAAGAGATAGGGAATGAGCAGGGGAGAAGCTGAGAGAGAGTGAGACACAGAATCTGAAGCAGGCTCCAGGCTCTGAGCTGTCAGCACAGAGTCTGACTCAGGGCTTGAACGCACAAAAGCCAATTCATGACCTGAATGGAAGTTGGACGCTTAAACGACTGAGCCACCCAGGTGCCCCAAATGTCCAACTCTTGATTTCTGCTCAGGTCATGATCCCATTGTCGTGGGATCAAAACCTGTATAAGGCTCTATGCTGAGCTTGGATCCTACTTAAAATTCTCTCTCTCTCTCTCTCTCTTTCTCTCTCTTTCTCTCTCTCTCTCTCTCTCTCTCTCTCCTTCTGTTCCTTTCCACCCTTGCATGCCCTCTTTCTCTCTTTCTCATAAACTATGAAAGAAGGGGTGCTGGGGATATAAGATGAGTAAGGAGCCTCTAAGGGGTCCCACAGATTATAAACTGCTGTGATAAGGGCTCTACCAGAAGCATAAAATGGGCACTGTGATAATACAGACAAGAGATTCCTACTTCAGTCTGCCTGGGGCAGGGAGCATCTCAGAGAAAAGGGGGTTCCTGAGCTGAGTTTTGGGTGCTAAGTTGGATTTCCCCTCCTGAACACTGAATGACATCATTCCAGGCAGAGAACACAGTATGGCAAATGTCTGGAAGCATGAGAGAGCTCTTAATAAGCTATTCATTTATTTGCTCAACAAACATCATTGAGAGCCTACCGTGTTTTAGGCTCTGTGATAGAGCAGTGAACAGCAGTGAGCAAAACAACAGAAATCTCTGTCCTCCTAGAGCTTCAGGTCTAAGTGGGAGGCAGGCAGACAAAACATTAAATAAAATACATAGTATGTTAGTTGGCAGTAAGTTCTTTGGTGAAAAATAAAAGAAGGGGAATAAGAAGGGTTGGGGAAAGCTGTGTCTTTAATTAGAATGATAGGGAAGGCCCCAGGAGGTGACATTTGAATAAAAGCCAGGAGATGGGAGGGCACGATGGTGGCTCGCTGGGGGGAGGGTATTCCTGGCAGAAAACACAGCAAGTGCAAAAGAACATAGAGGCACCATGCCTGGCTTTCTAGATTTCACAAGGAAGTTGGTGTGGCTGGAGCAGGGGAAGCAAGAGGAGGCCAAGTCTAGTAGGTCCTTATAGCCCTGCTTTGTTACTTTGGTTTCACTATGGCATATATGGTGGTCTTGAGGCAGTGGAGGATTAGTTTATTTTTTTTAATTTGCTTTATTTTTTAGAGAAGTTTTAGGATCACAAGAAAATTGAGCAGAAAGTACAGACTTCCTATATATATTCCCTTCTCTCCACTAGGTGCGGCCTCCCCCACATCAACAGACTCCTATACTGGTTACAATCAATGAACCTCCAAGATACATTGTTGTCACCCAAAGTCCATAGTTTACGTTAGGGTTCACTCTTGGTATTGTACATTCTCTGGGTTTTGACACATGTGTAATGACATGTATCCACCATCACAGTATCACAGAGAGTAGATTTAGGGCCCTAAAAATCCTCTGTGCTCCACCTGTTTATCCCACTCTGCCCTAACCCCAACAACCAGTGATCTTTCTACTGTCTCCATGATTTGCCTTTCTCAGAATGTCAGAGAGTTGGAATCATATAGTATGTAGCCTTTCCAGATAGGTTTCTTTCACTTAGTAATATGCATTTAGGTTTCCTGCGTGTCTTTTCATGGCTTAATAACTCATTTCTTTTTAGCACTGATTCATATTCCAGTGTTTGGATGTGCAGTTCGTTTATCTATCCACTTATTGAAAAACATCTTGGTTGCTTCCGAGGCTTGGCAATTATGAGTAGAGCTGTTGTAAACACCCATATGCAGCTCTTTGTGTGTGGACATAAGTTTTCACTTCCTTTAAGTAAATATCAAGGAGCACAATTGCTGAATTGTGTGATGAGTGTGTTTAGTGTTGTAAGAAAGAGCCAAGCTGTTTTTGAAAGAGGCTGTACCATTTTGAATTCCCATCAGCAAAGTAATAAAGAGTTCTTATTGCTCCACCTCCTTATCAGGATTTGGTGTTGTCAGTGTTTTGGACTTTAGCCATTTTAACAGGTGTGTATCTCATTTTAATTTGCAGTTTCCTAATGACTTATGATGTGGAACATATTTTCATATGCTCTTTTGTCATTTGTATGTCTTTGGTGAGGTGTCCTGGTCTTTTGCCCATTTTTTAATCAAGTTGTTCATTTTCTTATTGTTGAGTTTTAGGATTTCTTTGCATATTATGGATAACAATACTTGATCAGATAAACCTTTTACAAATATTTTCTCCCAGTCTGTGGCTTATATTCTCATTCTCTTGACAATGTCTTTGGCAGAACATAAGTTTTTAATTTTAATGAAGTCCAATTTATCAATTATTTCTTTCAGAGATTGTGCCATTTGTGTTGTATCTGAAAATTCATCACTATACCCAAGTCACCCAGATTTTTCTCCTGTGTTATCTTCTAGGAATTTTATACTTCTGCACTTGACATTTAGGTCTTTGTTCTGTTGTGAGTTGATTTTTGTAAAGGTATAAGGTCTAGATTCACTTTTTTCACATGTAGATGTCCAGTTGTTCCAGTGACATTTGTTGAAGAGACTGTGTTTTTCCTGTATTGTATTACCTTTGCATCTTTGTCAGAGAACAGTTGATTATATTTATGTGGATCTATTTCTGGCCCCTCTATTGCATTACATTGATCTATTTTTTATTTTGCCAGTACCATACTATCTTGATTATTGTAGCTTTATAGTAAGTCTTAATGTCAAATAATGTCAGCTCATTGACTTGGCTCTTCGTCAGTATTGTGTTGGGTATTGCCTTTCCATATAAATTTTGGAATCAGTT
>NC_043707.1:16164907-16199082 GCF_006229205.1 Suricata suricatta
TTTTTAAAGTTTTACTTATTTATATTGAGAGAGAGTGAGCAAAGGAAGGACAGAGAGAGAGAGAGGGAGTGAGAATCCTAAGCAAGGCTTTGTGCTGCCAGTGCAGAGCCTAATAGTGGGGCTCAATCCCCTGAACCATGAGATCCTGACCTAAGCTGAAATCCAGAGTTGCTCAACTGACTGAGCTACCCAGGTGCCCCCTCACAACTTTTTATTATGAAAAATTTCAAACACACAAAAAGTTGAAAAAAAATACAGAGAAGATCCATATACCCATTCCTTAGATTCAACAGTTGTTAACATTTTGTCATATCAGCTTTATCTGTATCTATGTGCATGTGTGTTTTGTTTTCTGAACTGTTTTAAGGCTAAGTCGCAGATATAGTGGCACTTCATACATCTTATAATTTATACATATCTTATAGTTTAGTATACACCTCTTAGAAATAAAAGCATTCTGACTGGAGAGTTTTGATCTGAGTAATGATCTAATTGAGTTACCCTTTAACAGCATCCCTCTGGCTGCTGTGTTGAGAATAGACTGGATGAGGGAACGGAGTAAGACGAGGAAGCCTGTATTAAGTAGCATACGGTACGTCATGCTGATGGCAGCCAGAGGGAGGTGAGGCTGGAAAGGAAATCAAGGGCGGATTAAAGGGCCTGCATGCTGGATTTAGATGTTCTTATATATCAGGATTTCCCAAATATGATGGCTTTTTTTTTTGGCTTTATTGTGGTAGTGATAGTTACTATAATTAGAAGTATATACAAGATAAAATGGTGGCTAAAAGGTGGATATGATCAACACTGCCTTGGAAGCCAAGTCCAGGAAGGTAGCACAGAGGAAAAGATGCTCCAGCTGGGTTTCAATGGAGGTGTTAATAGTGTAAACTGAGATCGGAGGTAGCGAGGGAAAAGTAATGGTACATCCAAAGCATGGACATGTAAAATGACAGAGTATTCATTCAACAAACATTTATAAGCCCTAAAGCACAAAAAGACAAAAGATGAAGCCCCCACTCTGAATAAGTTCAACGTCAATTACACTGAAAATCATAATGCTATGTGTTGGGTATTATTGATAGATGTAAGCTTGCTGTGTGTGTATACCTAGCTAAGCATGTAATTCAGACTGGGTAGCAAAGAAGTGATCTCTCAGATAAATTTTGATAATGTAAAAGGAGCCTGTGCAAGTACAGAGAGGCATGAGATCATTTGACATGGCTGGAGGAACCACAAATGGTTTAGAAGGACTTGAGAAGTATGAGTTTGATCTTAAAAGGAATGGAATATTATTACTATTAAATCAAGGAGTCATAATATCAGATTTGCTTTTGAAAACATCATGCCGAGGTGTAGATAATGGTTTGAAGGGTGGTTACCAGAATTGCAAAGAACAGTTTGAAGGCCAATGAGCTACTTTTATATGAGAGATGCTGGTGTGGGCCTGAACTAAAGCAATGTAACATGGGAGGCAAGGAAGAGATTGATACGAGAGAGACTGGGTTAGAAGGAACAGAACTTGGTGATACTTGTTACAGAGGCAATGACTCAACTAGGTAATTGTGTGTTGAGAAATGAGTTAGGTATACACAGGAATTGAATGTGGACTGTTCTGGACAGCATTTCCTCTATAGAATCTGAAGGAATTCTTTCTTAATCTCAGCTTCTACATCTATCTACTAAGTGAATGTTTTCCATGTGTACTAGGGAAGTTTCTTGAAATCCAGTTAACATCAAAAGTCTCAAACAGTGTTGCAGAAGAAACCCATGGTGGCTGAAAGGGGAGAAGAGCAGAATCTGGGGTAGAAAAGACTCAAAGCTCATTTGTTGATAGATGTAAGAGCAATGCAGGAAGAAGAGGTGCATTTAACCTGTGTCCCTCTACGTTTTTCTTGAGAATAGAGGCCCTAAAGTAATGTTCCTCAACCTTGTTGCACATTAGAATCACTTGGGGCTTGAGAAAGTCCTGAGGTCCAGGCAATACTCTGGACCTGTTAAATTAGAATCCCTTGGGGTGAGATCCAGGAATCAGTATTATTTTTTTTTAATGTTTATTTTTGAGAAAGAGAGAGAGAGAGAGACAGAGACAGAGTGCAAGCAGGGAAAGGGCAGAGGCAGAGGCACACACATACACAGAATCCAAACCAGGCTTCAGGCTCTGAGCCGTCGGCACAGAGCCCGATGCAGGGCTCAAACCCATGAACCACGAAATCGTGACCTGAGCCAAAGGAGGACATTTAACATACTGAGCCACCCAGGTGCTGCCCATCAATATTTTTAAAGCTCACTAGCTTATTCTATTGTGCAGCCAATGTGGCAAACCTAGAGATTTACTTCCTTGGAAACAGGCTAATTATTGTTGATTTGGGCATAGACACATTGACAACCAGACACGTTGGCAAACTAGTCTCATGGTCCAGTAAGCAATTTTAGAGGTATAAACTTATTTAGGGCACTCAAGGACCATTTATCTTTGAGCAATAACTTAACATTTGGCATCTGGTGGCCTTATGCAGCTAATGCTAATCTGAGAATGTCTGACTGAAGTCCAGAGACCAACTGCACACCTTAACAGGACGTGGTTAGATGATTAGAGAGTGCTTTGAATATGATGAATTTAGCAAATGTCTATTTGAAATAAATTTCATTCTTGTAAAGAATTTTCTAATATCTGATTAATATTTTACTGTTACAATATGCAGAACTATATGATTCAAGGGTATTATTTTGCTCCTGCCATTTTTGAAAGATGGTCTGTGATTTCTTGATACAGTTAGAGAAGTGATGGTTCTAAGGGACATATTATTTTATCAAGTTTGATAGATCTATTTTCTTCTTATTGACCTCCGGGTTATACTACTCGTGGCCCATAAATATAATGATCAGTTTATTGTTAATGGAGATTCATAAATGGGGCACTTGGGCAAGAAAACCAATGTGTAATCTCTCCTAATTATAAGGGATAAGATACTTCATGTCATAATGTTAGAAACTGATCCTCTTAATTATTTTATGCATGTAGCTTCTCTTATAAGTGCAACAAAGTCCACACTATTCACAAAAAAAATGACAGTGAAATCCTAGTACATTATAGACAAAGAGAATATTCCTTCTATTTAGCCAATCAAGCATGCTTTGCATTCTTTCTTCTGCAGACATTTATGGAGTGCCTACTAGGTGTTAGCACTTAGCTACAGTTAGCACCTGAGATACAAAGAGGCATAAGGCATGATGCCTTTCTGCCCTTGGGAGCTCACGTGGCATTAGTGGGGGAGGCAAGCCGGAAGGTGTACAACAAGCTAAGTCCAAGGTCGAGATAAGCCCAGAGTCCACGAGGAATACCAGCTGGGCACTCAGCTGCTTGTTACAGGACACCGTGCACAGCTCTGACTCCGTGTGGTAGCACTGTCTTATAGTCCTGGACCAGTTCTTGCTGCTTGATAAGACATTCTGGAATGAAAAGATGCATTTCCCCAGTAGTCCAAATCTGCCAGTTTATCTGTTGGATTACACTGTCATCTGTGGATGCTCTGGCGGAAACCAAAACAAAATCCGTTACTTAAAAAATAGTCTTCTATATTATTCTGCTATATAATCAAGTGTGTTTAATTTTCTTAAATTTATGTTTGTTTATTTTTAAGAGAGAGAGAGAGATAGAGAGCATGTGCAAGTGGGGAAGGGCAGAGAGAGAGGGAGACACAGAACCTGAAGCAGGCTCCAGGCTGCTGGCAGCACAGAGTTGGATGTAGGGCTTGAACTCAGGACCACAAGATCATGACCTGAGCTGCAGTTGGGTGCCCAACCAACTGCCACCCAAGGGCCCCTAACCAAGTTTGTTTTTAAATGCTGTAGGTGCAGCTTTTCCTTTGCTTCTTTTTTGTCTGAAAGCCTCAAAATACTCAAAAATTACACTTGCAACAAAAGTTTAGAAAATGGCTTTTCTCTTAGTGTCCTTACCTCCAGCAAAGGAGCAGATTGAAAATGAATTACTTAAGGGTGAATAATTGACAAACAAAAAGTAACCTCAAGGTTTTGTCTTTTAAATAATGAAAATATACTTAGTGTTTAATTATATGTAGCTAATCACTAAAATCAATTTTAAAGCTGTTTTTGGAAAACACGTGCTTTCTGTAGTGATTTACTGTAGCAATAGCCTGGAAATTTTCAGGCAAGGACTCTCTTCTGCTTGTTTAATGGATTCTGTTTCATATTAGGACTGAATTGGTGGGTTTATTCAGTACTAAAGATTAGGTTACCTAGACTAGAAGTGAGCTAGCCTTATGTATTATACTTGGTGCTGGTGAATTTTGTTCTTTAAAGCAATTCAATTAGCATGCTGTTGATTCTGAAATGCTTATTGTAAATTCTTTGATTAATGTATTTTTAAAGTTTTATTTATTTATTTTGAGTGAAGGGAGGGGCAGAGAAAGAGGAAGAGAGAGAGAATCTCAAGCAGGCCCTTCACTGTGGGCATAGAGCCCCATGAAGGGCTTGAACTCACGAACCATGAGATCATGACCTGAGGCAAAGTTGGATGCTTAACCGACTGAACCACCCAGGTGCCCCTTTTGATTAATGTTTTTACATATTCTTGACCTAGGAAGCCACTGAAACAACCTTGAATAGGAAAAGCAAATAAACAAACAATCCTTTCTCTGAAAAGTGCATGCAGCTTCCTTTAAGGATCCCTGGGAGAGCCAGAAATAGTCAGTAGTTGGACACTCCATGTATTCCGAGCCTCAAATTGTAAGATATGACTTCCCCCTCCCACATCACTATTTGAGAAGATAAGACTAAAAATGTATACAAAATAGGGGCGCCTGGGTAGCTCAGTCGGTGAAGTGTCTGACTTCGTCTCAGGTCATGATCTCACAGTTTGTGGGTTTGAGCCCTGCATCAGGCTCTGTGCTGACAGCTCAGAGCCTGGAGCCTGCTTCGGATATTGTGTCTCCCTCTCTCTCCCATCCCCCTGTTCATGCTCTGTCTCTCTCTCACTCTCAAAAAATAAATAAACATTAAACAATTATTTAAACTATATACAAAATATTATAGTTGCAAAGAAGTATGTACATATAAACATATACATTTGTTGGGGTTGCTAGGATTTGGGATAATCAGTTTTTATTAGTGTTCCATGCTAAGTCCATTTGCCAAGTAACATGAACATGAGCACTTGTAACATTCTAAATTAAGAACATTTGGGGGCTCCTGGGTGGCTCAGTCCATTGAGTGTCCGGCTTCAGCTCAGGTCATGATCTCACGGTTCGTGGGTTTGAGCCCTGTGTCGGACTCTGTCCTGACAGCTAGCTCAGAGCCTCCAAATTAAGAACATTTGGCCCAAAAGATTATTATTTAAGCTAAATCAATTTACTAATGGAATATCAGAAATGGGGCTGTGATGGGAGATTTTGTTGAGGAAACTATCTACAAATTCGTAGGACCACAATAATACATATCCTGTGTCTTACCACCACAGAATTATCAGTGATTTTGCTTTCCCATTGCTTGCTTCCTTTCCTCTGTATATAAGAGTTATAACGTTGTCATTTGCAACAACATGGATGGAACTAGAGTATATTATGCTAAGGAACATAAGTCAGTCAGAGAAAGACAAATATATGATTTCACTCATATGTGAAATTTAAGAAACAAAGCAGATGAATATAGGCAAAAGGAATGAAAAGATAAAAACAGAGAGGGATACAAACCATAAAAGACTTAAATATAGAGAACAAACTGAGGGTTGCTGTAGGGGAGGTGGGGGGATGGGCTAAATGGGTGATGGGTATTAAGGCACCTGTGATGAGCATTGGGTGTTGTATGGAAGTGATGAATCACTGGATTCTAGTCCTGAAATAATACTACACTATATGTTAACTAACTTGAATTTAAATTAAAAAAAAGAGTTATGTTTCATTGTAAAGGGGCCAACTGAGGACAAGGTTATCTCTTCCAAAAGAAGAGATAATCAACTTCAAGGTTTTGTTTGTTTGTTTGTTTTTTGTTTTTTTTCCAATAAATATTATACTGCTGGGTTTTCCTAGTCTTTTTTAAAATGTTTATTTATTTTTGAGAGAGAAAGCGAGCATCCATGAAAATGGGGGATAAACAGAGACAGGGGGACAGAGGATCTGAAATGGGTTCTGCACTGACAGCACTGAGCCCGACCTGGGGCTTGAACTCACAAACTGGGAGACCATGATGTGAGCTGAAGTCGGATGCTCAACCAACTGAGCCACCCAAGCATCCCTGTAGTTAGTCTCTATAGGTGGAAACATTAACAATAACCCCCAGTGCCTGGTGGCTGAGTCATAATCTCATGGTTCTTGGGTTCAGGCCCTGTGTTGGGCTCCATGCTGGCAGTGGGGTGCCTGCTTGGGAGTCTCTCTCTCTTCCTATCTCCCTGCCCCTCCCTCTCTCTCTCAAAATAAAAAATATATTTGAAAATAAAAACCCAAAAAATAATAGCCCCAACCTCTGGCAAAGAAGTGTAGGGATGTAGACCCTTACCTTTCCATATTGGCAATGTGATTGTATTAAGCTGTTAGTTTTATTGATATTTGTTATAGGCCACTGACTTTCATTCAGACCTTCTGAATTCATTTCCATGGAAAGTATATGACTTCATCCTTCAAAAATGTTTTTTTCTTCTAAATTCATATTATAAATTCCATTTTCTCTTGGAGAGATTTTTAGCTCAGATTGAAGAAACCCAGCTGAAAGCTGTGGAACTTTGTGCAAATTTGTTTTAAAATTTTTAAAGTTTATTTATTTATTTTAAAAGAGAGAGAGTGAGCAGGGGAGGGGCAGAGAGACAATCCCAAGCAAGCTCCATGCTGACAGCACAGAGCCCAAAGCGGGGCTCGAACTCAAGAACTCACGAACTCATGAGCTGAAAGCAAGAGTCGGATGCTTAACTGGCTGAGCCACCCAGGCACCCCGAACTTTGAGCAATTTAATTAACCTAGTTAAGCCATAGTCTCTTCTTCAGGGTGATTGTGAAAATTTGTAGCAGTGACAATAAAACTGTCATACGGGGCCCGGCACATACAAGCCTGCAATACATGTGATGCCATCATTATTCTTACAAGAGGCTCATCAGGCTGACCCTAGAAAGGAGAATTTCCCTTTCTAGTCTTGAGGTAGCAAAGAGGGACTCAAAATTTGAGGGACTCAAATTTTCCCAACCCTAATTCACAAGTGTCTGTACTGCCACAAAACAACATTGTTATTTAGCAGGTGTAAGCTAAGACAAGAAAATGAAGAAAAAGACACCAAACAGCAGTATTTTAGAATGTTATAATCTGCAGGTAAGTACTTCCTCTTTTGAAAGCAGAACATTATGAGAGCATATCAGGTGCAAAAGTTTTTCCATAAGTAAGAGGTGCAATTGCTATTATTACCATAAGATAACATTAAAGATATGTGTTTATTACCTCTTTGCCTCCATTACAATATATATACACTTTGTTGACAGTAAGGATCGGTGTTGATTTACTCTCTAGGGCAAGCACCTCAAACAGTAAGTGTGCAATAAATATTTATTATGTGAACACAATGCAATTTTAAATGAGGCTTAGGAATTATTTTTCTACCAAAATTCATTCAAAAATGTGAAGGTTGGAATTCACATTCTGAAAGCATGAAATTCCAGTTGGTCAATAGATTCAACCATATCCAGGTAGAGTGAACATAATGTGAAAGAGGAAAAGAAATTCTCTAAATCCTGGGCATTTTTTCCAGATTAGAATGACATTTTAAGAGAAAGAGAGGAAATCTGAAGAAAGGAGCAGAAAGACCAGGGAGACTTTTGAAGAGCATCAAGTGATTCGGTGAAGTGGTAGAGAAATGACCTTTGCTCTGGTGCACATGAAACACTAAAATGGTTGCAGCTTCAGTAATAACAACATATGCCTGCAAGAACTGGGTCTTGAACCACAACATGGCAATTCTCAGCTTGCTTTGCTCATCCTGTTCATCCCCCTGCCTTTCCTTGAACTTTTAGCCCAAGGCTTTCTCTCTGCCGTATTGTTAGCATGCTCACAGGAGGCTTTACCTCTGCAGATTACCACAGGTGTCCCCATGCCCTCGTGAAAAAAAGAAAGACAGTTCTGTCTTGGAGAGCAAATATCTCCCAGAGAAAGCCCTTGGCAGCTGGAATTTTTTGGTATTTCTGAAACTGGGATCTGTGATAACTAGAAAATGCTGAAGGATAATGGGCTCCTGCTGCTAACCGAATACTCAGATAAGATGCACAGAAGTGCCTCGGCCTAGCAGAAACCAGACTGTTCATAAAACACTGGGCTTCTGAGCACACATTGTAGTATTTCCGTGACTGGCAGCTCATGGCTCTGTGGTTCTTTTTCCCTTTAAAGGTCTTGATTAGGCCAATTCCTTTCTTCTTTGTGTTTGAGAAATGTGTGATTTAGGCTGCTTCAAACTGGAACTTGGGTTTCCATTACCTTTTTGGCATATCATACCCATTTTCCATCCGGTTCTCTCATCTGGTCTTGTGGTTCCAATCAGTGAACAAAGGTGGTGAGAGAAGCATCATGCTTGTGTGCACCTATGTCTTGTTCAAAAGTACAGTCATGACCTTGTCTTCTTCTCATTCTCAAAACCTGTGCTCAGCTGTTTCAAACCTCCTGTATCCTTGTTAGTAATGGCCAATTAGAAATCACTGAGTCCTTTCCCTATAATGGTCAGAGGCTGCCAATTTATGGTAATTTGGACATACGTGCCAATGGGAAAGGTACACTACTCAAGTCACTTTGACTGTGACAGAAACCTAATGCAGGCTAGCTTAAATGAAAAAGAACCTTGCCAGCTCCTGTAACTGAAAGGTCAGGCGGACGTGGATCTGGGTAGCTACTCGGATGATGATAGGAATCTGTTTCTCTGGCTCTCCTTCTGTACTGAGTGCAGTCTTTTACCACATGACTGCAAGATATCTCCAGGCCCAACAGCCTAAGATCCTAAAGGAACATGTACATTTGTTCCATTAGCACAGCAGAAGTCACTCAGTGGACCTTGAAAAGCTTTATGTGAGTCATGTGCCCACCCCTGAGTCAGGAGTTGTGGCCTGAGGCTGGAGTTCTCTGACTAGGTCTGGGCATGTCTCAGATCTTGGGGGCAGGAGTTGGACAGTCAGTTGGGGAAGGAAGAGGGGAGAGGATTTTTCTTAAAGGAAGGAATTCAGGGCAGACACAACACCACATGCACCCAGAAATGAGTTTTTTCCATAGATAGTGTGGGTGGAGCAGAAGTGACACCACATTTCAGTGGCACTCTTGGTGCCTCTGTTACTTCCAGAGGCTATAGTAGGTATGTGTTGATAGCCTAGCCTGTGACCCAAGCCTCTGTGTCTTTTTCAGAGCCCAGAAAGTAGCAGCACAAGAACAGTGGGTGGGGTAAGTCCTTATCGATCACTTCTTGAACCAAGTAGGACTTGAGATGAAGGCTGATCTTGTGGAGCACTGATCTGGAGGGGTGGCCATTCCTAACAAATGCAGTCCAGTCCAGAGCACCAGGGACATTCCCAGCTATGGCTTTTAGAGGAAGAGCTAGTGATAGTTGGAGGTTTTGCACATGATTCTAGGCACAGGCTTTCTAGTTAATGCCTACTTACCTTCAGATCTCAGCTCGAATATTGCCAGGGGAGCCTCCTCTGGACTCCACTTGCCAAGAGTGGGCCAGGCCCTCTGGTTTTGTGCTCCCGTCTAATACCTTGTGCTTTTCCATCACAGCACTTAATGCAATGATCTTTTTTTTTTAAATAATTTTTTTAGTGTTTATTTTTGAGAGAGACACACATACAGAGTGTGAGCGGGGGAGGGGCAGAGAGAGAGAGAGAGGGAGACACAGAATCTGAAACAGTCTCCAGGCTCTGAGCTGTCAGCACAGAGCCCGACGAGGGGCTTGAACTTGTGAATGGTGAGATCATGACCTGAGCCAAAATCAGACACTTAACTGACTGAGCCACCTAGGCGCCCCTTGATGCAAGGATCCTAGTCACCATATGTAAATCACTCTTATCTGTGACTGCTTGATTGAGGTCTGGCTGCTGCACCAGGATGGGAGCTCCTTGAGGGAGGGAACTCTGTCCGTGTTGCCTGTCACTGCATTCCAAGTACTTAGTCCAGTGCCAACACATTAATAATCACATGGTGCTTTTTTTTTTTTTTAAGATGAATGAATGATACCTAGTTTCTGGTAATAGCAGCTGATTTCAGTATGAAAATGTAACAAACCACCTCTTCTCCTTCCTAAACTATCAGATAGCTTGATCTTTTCAATTAGTTCCTCACTTGGCTGAAGAAATGAGGTGATATTTTAGATAGTGACCAAAAAGCAGCTGAAGACTGGATAATCAGTCCCCAAATCAGAAGCTGTCTTTTAGTGTATGTGATTTAAATGAAGAAAAAAAAAAAAAAAGAAAGATCTACCAGGAGCATAATGAAGGACTACAGGGATCTGGGAGCTTAGTGGAAGTTCTTGGCAGAAAACCAGGGCATACTATTCCTGAATATCAGTATTAAGTGTAGTTTCTTTTTGTAACCTCTGTTGTGTTGAATGGAGGTAAGTTTACTGATAAAAATGAATGCCAAACCCCACCGCTTTGTTTGAAACACGTTGGAGGGTAATTTCAAGACTGCAGTATTATGAGCGTGTGCTTGCGCCTCACCTCCACCCTCCGGCTGCCTGTGTACTGTGCATGGTCCTTCAGGACAGCTGTGTGAGTCCCATCAGGCATCAGGACCACCCATTTACATGTCGGACACCTCTGGTATGGGCAACTGGAAGGTAGGGATTATTCCATTATTCGGGGGAAAATCCAGATTATTTGATAAAATTTCTGTTACTTTTTGAAAGCAAAACTTTTCTGAAGCCTTTTGTTATATAGCTTTGAATTAAAAAGAAGAGATGCCACTAGAGATGCTAATTATGTTTTAAATCGTTTTTTTCCTCTAGTACAATTTTAGATCTTCATGATGCTATGTTTAATTTGATTTGCCTGGTACCCCTGGCCATTGCAGTCATTCAGATTCTGGTTTGGAGTCCATTCTCAAGGAGGAGCAAGACAGACTACACAGGGACTCTTTAAGGCCAATGCTTGGCTAGCGTGGGATTCAAACAAAACTTCAGTTGTTTATCTTACAGAGATTACATTCTACCAGAAGGCAAAACTGTATTTTCTAACTCCTAATTTGTTTAGAAAACAAAACAGATAAAACAAATCCAATATGTTTATGGCATTTTGACTACTATAATAAACTAATAAGAAAGTTAAATATGAGTTCAGACTTCTCTGTTGGCTGTTTCCAAGTAGTCTTGTGGCCTGGTCGCAACCTATTACTCCTTACCCTTGAATTGCAACGTGAATTCCTTCAGCTTCCCAGAGTTCACCTGATTGTGCACACCACTTCCCTTTATTTTTATTTTATTATTATGTTTTTAAGTAGGCGTCATGCGCTGCGTGAGCTCAAGGCAGGGCTTGACCTCATGACCCTGAGATCAAGATCTGAGCTGAGATCAAGAGTCAGATGCTTAACCGGATGGGCCACCCAGATGCCTCCTACTTCCTTTTATGTTAAGACTCATACTGATTCTTCAACTGATTATATTAGTGAAGACCTCTTTCTTTCTTCTTCTTCTTCTTCTTCTTCTTCTTCTTCTTTTTTTTTTTCCTTTTCGTTAAGTAATGCTGCATTACCATCATCTGTAGATTCCCCTGTCACTGATAGTGGTCACATTTGGGAGGTTCAGGGGCCAATATAAGAGAACCCTGTGGCTGGCTTAACACAGAGCTTTTGGTTACGAAGGAATAGGAATTCAACTTCAGCTACCTTAAATAAAGAGAGGTTTCTTATAAGGATACAGTAGGCAAATTCATAGGCATCGAGGACAGAGAATAAAATAGAGTTGAATCGTACAAGGACTGGAGTGGGAAAGGAAGAGCCTGAGGTAGCTTTCTCTGCCTCTGACATCTTTATTTAATGGTTCTCTCTCTCTCTCGAACACACACACACACTCTTAACTGAGCACCAGACCTTTCAGATCAGTTGATCACCTCCATATAACTGACTCAGACTCTATTAGATTCTCTCTTTTTATTTTTTTTTTAATGTTTATTTTCAAGAGAGAGAGAGAGAGAAAGACAGAGCACAAGCAGGGGAGGGGAAGAGAGAGGGAGAGACACAGAATCCGAGGCAGGTTCCAGGCTCCAAGCTGTCAGTGCAGAGCTGGACGCAGGGCTTGATTCCATGAACCATGAGATTATGACCTGAGCCTAAGTTGGACGCTTAACTAACTGAGCCACCTAGGTACCCCCCTTCTCTTTCTAAAGTTTTATTTATTTTTAAGTAATTTCTATATCTACTTTGGGGCTCGAACCCACGATCCTGAGATCAAGAGTTGTGTGCTCTTCTGACTGAGCCAGCCTGTTAGATTCTCCTTCCCAAGAATGGTCATTGCTTAGCATGACACATCGTTTATACTGGTGAGCTGAAAATACTTAACAACTGGCTCTCTGAAAAAAAAGTATGTATATATAATTTTATTATACATTTTACTGATCAAAAGAATATATAGCATATGACTTACAAATAATAATAATACCTACTCTTTACTGTAAATTCCATATACCTATAATGTCAGTGCAACTTATTATTTCTTAAAAATTCCACTAAAAGTTTTTATAATGTATAGCGATAGTCAGAAATCAAGACTATGAACAAATGCTTGATTACTATTCAATTCAACAAAGAAGTCACTTATGTCATAGGGCAAGGAGTATAGTTATAACCTACATGTTGTTTTATATTTTTGTTTATGCTAACCAGTAAGACAAAATTGAAACAATAAAGACATACTTCAGAGCTTTACTCAGTCATTAATGATGTGAGCAACTTCTCTGATAATTGAATGATAAGTTTTGAATGCTGGAAATAATATGTCCTCAATTCTCTGTTTTCACAGTGTCACAGCTATAGAGATGACAGTTTTGAGTTTCAACCACATTGTTAACATTTTCTTTATTACTTTCTTAAGTCTAGGCCAGAGGTTGGCAAACCTCTTTTGGCCTGCAAGCCAAATCCAACCTGTGGTCGTACAGTCTGAGATCTAAGAATAATTTTTGTATTTTGAAAGGCTTGTCAAACAAATTATTATTGTGTGACAGGAACTGTATGTGACTCAGAAGTCAAAAATATTATATGGCTCTTTATAGAAAAAGTTTGCCAGCCCCTGGTCGAGACAATCAACAAAACAAAACAATAATATATACTGATTTCCATGGCATAAATACATCCACTATGGTTAATTTCAGGCTATCACAGATATGTGATATGACTGAACACAGATTTAGGGGGAGAGATGCTCAGTATCATGCCATTATAAAATTAAAAAACAAAACACATAATCATAACACCATATGCACATATTGTATCACCATACATATATGGCAGCTATTAATAACATTAAAAGCATAAATAACAGTAAAATGTAGCAATTAGAAAGTAATGTTTTAAGTACTTATCACTTTTGTTTTTAATATAATTTAATCATAAACTTACATATATTAATTTTTAACAATTGCTATTTAATTTTTAAAAATATTTTAATGTTTATTTTTGAAAGAGAGAGAGAGAGAGAGAGAGAGAGGGAATGAGTGGGGGAGGGGCAGAGAGAGAGGGAGGCACAGAATCTGAAGCAGGCTCCAGGCTCCAAGCTGTCAGCACAGAACCCAATGCAGGGCTCAAACCGACGAGCTGTGAGATCATGACTGGAATCAAAGTCAGCTGCCCAACCGATTGAACCACCCAGGTGCACCTAAATTTTTTTTAATGTTTATTTATTTTTGAGAGAGAGAAAGAGTGCAGCAGAGGAAGGGCAGAGAGAGAGACACACACAGAATCCAAAGCAGGTCCAGGCTTTGAACTGTCAGCACAGAGCCCAATGTGGGGCTTGAACCCACAAACCATGAGATCATGACATGATCTGAAGTTGGACACTTAGCCAACTGAGCCACCCAGGCAACCCTCTATTTATTTATTTATTTAACAACTGCTGTGTTTAAAACCCAGCTTGAGAAATTCCTGAAACGTTGACAATGGCTTTTTTTTTTTAATTTTTATTTTTGAGAGAGAGAAAGATAGTGTGAGCAGGGGAGAGTCAGAGAGTGAGGGAGACATAGAATCGGAAGACAGGCTCCAGGCTCTGAGCTGTCAGCACAGAGCCTGACGCGGGGCTCGAAACCACGAACCATGAGATCATGACCTGAGCCAAAGCCGGACGCTTAACTGACTGAGGCACCCAGGAGCCCCGACAATGGCTTTTGTCACCAGCCAGGATGAGCAGGCTCCAGCCTACCATGGGGTACACATCATAACAGTACTCACTGGGTTGCCACTACTTGGTCTTTTGGTGGGTATGTTCAGTAAGAATTGGAAGCAGTGTAGGTAGAGTAGACCTGATTCATATTCTGAGTTCTCTGATCCTGGCCAGGGTGTTGCAGTAAGAGAATACAAAATGGTATATTTCCTGAATTTGTTTTCATTTTGCTTTTCCTGAAATCAGCAAAGTTCTTTCAGGGCCCAGAGATAAGGAAAACTAGGGATGGGGACAGTGACTGTTTATCTTTCAGAGTGGTCTATTAATATTAAATTCACACTTGATTCTTAAGGGGGAGCTAAAGGTGGTGAAGAAGTTTGGACTTGTGCAAACTTTAATATGCAGAGTGTCCCATAAGGAAAGAGTCAGTGACCTTGAAAATATGTCAGTAGAAGTTCCTCAAGCTGAAACACAGAGAGAGTGAGAATCAAAAAGAATAGAGCATCCATGAGACTTGAGACAATAAGAAATAGTCAAATGTATTTTAATGGAATTCTTCCCACCCTAAAAGAGAATGGAAGAGGTTAGAAGAAATATTTGAAAAGACGACAGCCAAGAATTTTCAAAAAAATAATGAAAGGCATCAAACCCAGAAGTTCAAGATCCAAGTAGCTCAGATAACCAGGAAAATACCAGGATAACTATTGAAAACCCTACCAAACATACAAAACAAAAAACACCTAGCCACATCATATTCAAACTGCTGAAAGCCAAACATAAACATAAAGCACTGAAAGTAGCCCAAGAGATGAGACATTACATAGAGAGGAACAAAAGTAAGATGAGCAGCAGACTCTTCACCAGAAACAATGCAACACAGAAGACAATGTAATGACATCTTTAAAATCTGAAAGAAAAAACTCGTTAACCTAAAATTTTATACACATTGCAAATATCTTTAAGAATTAAGTGAGGGGCGCCTGGGTGACTCAGTTGGCTAAGTGTCTGATTCTTGGTTTCGGCTCCTGTCATGATCTCATGGTTCGTGAGAGCCTGCATCAGGGTCTGCGTGGACAGCAGGGAGCCTACTTGGGATTCTGTCTCTCCTCTCTCTCTCTCTGCCCCCCAGAATAAATAAATAAACATTTAAAAAATTAAGTGAAATACAGACTTTCAGACAAATAAAAGGCTAAAATATTTCATTACCAGCAGATGTGTATTACATGAAGTATTCAAGGAAGTTACCAGATAGAAACTTGGGTCTACACCAAGGAATAAAGATCTCTAGAAATGGATAAAATGGAGGTAAATATAAAAGAGTTATTTTTTCTTATTTTTAAATCATTTTAAATTTATTTATTTATTTTTTATTTTCAGAGAGAGAAAGAGATAGTGTGAGAGAGGGGTAGAGTGAGAGAGAATCTCAAGCAGGCTCAATTCTCAGCGCAGAGCCTGATGAAGGGCTTGATCCCACAACCCCGGGATCATAACCTGAGCCAAAATCAAGAGTTGGACACTCAACTGACTGAGCCACCCTGACCCCTTATTTTTAATCACTTTACTTTTATTTTTATTAAAATATTTTTAACATCTTACTTATTTTTGAGAGAGACAGTATGAGTGGGGGAGGGGCAGAGAGAGAGAGAGAGAGAGAGAGAGAGAGAGAGAGAGAGAGAGAGAAAGAGGTAGGAGGGAGACACAGAATCCAAAGCAGGCTCCAGGCTCTGAACTGTCAGCACAGAACCCAATGTGGGGCTCAAACCCACAAACCCTGTGTTCATACCTGAGCCCAAGTCCGATGTTTAACTGACTGAGCCACCCAAGTGCCCCTTTAATCACTTTAAAATGTGATTGAGGAACATTCATACATTGCTGGTGAAAATATAAAGTGGTGCTGCCACTGTGTAATACATTTTGGCAGTCACTGAACATGTGATTGCCATACAACATAGCAACTGCGCTTTGGGGCATTTATCCAGAGAAATGAGAACTTACATTTACACAATAACCTGTAAATGAATATTCAGAGCAACTTGATTTATAACAGCCCCAAACTAGAACAGCTCACATGTCCTTCAACAGATTAATGGTTATACAAACTGTACATACAGAAACCATGGAATACTACTCAGCAATAAAAATTAACTATTGACACACACATCAACTTGGATGATTTTCCAGGGAATTATACTGAATGAAAAAAAGCCAATCACAGAAGGTTACATAGCATATGATTCCATTTATATAACATTTGTTGAAATGAAAAAAATTTTAGAAATGGAAAGCAGATTAATGGTGGCCAGAGGTTTAAGATGGGAGTGGGAAGTCATAAGGATGATCATAGTTACATAAGGGCAATATTTGGGGCACCTGGGTGGCTCCGTTGGTTAAGCATTTAACTCTTGATCTTGCCTTAGGACATGATGTCATCATTCGTGAGATCAAGCCCTGTGTTGGGCTATTTGCTGACAGTGGGAAGCCTGCTTGGGAATCTCTCTCCCTCTCTCTCTGCCCCTCCCCTGCTCATGCCTTCTCTCTCTCTCTCAGACTAAAAAAATAAACATTAAAAAAATAAAAAATAAATAATAGGGCAACACAAGAAATCCTTGTGGCAATGGAATTGTTCTGTATCTTGAGTATGGTGGTGGACTTATGAACCTACAGGTGATAAAACTGTATGGAACTAAACACATACACACACACACACACACACACACACACACACACGTAAAACTCTGGAAATCTAAGATTAGTGGATTGCTATCAGTGTCAAAATCCTGGTTGTAATTACGTGCCATGTAATTTGTAAGATGTTACCATAGGGCAAACTGGGTAAAGATTACATGTGATAATTCTGGACTATTTCTTATGTGAATCCACAATTATCTCAAAAATTTCAATAAAAGAAAATTGACTATCTAAAGTAAAAATATGAGCAGTGTATTTGGAAATTACAGTACATGCAAAAATAAAATGGGGTGCCTGGGTGGCTCAGTTGGTTAAGGATCCGACTTTGGCCCAGAGCATGATCTCACGGTTCGTGGGTTCAAACCCCACATCAGGCTCTGTGCTCCAGGCTCAGAGCCTGGAGCCTGCTTTGGATTCTGTGTCTCCTTCTCTCTCTATTCCTTCACTGCTTATGCTCTGTCTCTCTCTCAAAAATAAATAAATATTAAAAAAAATATATAATATAGGACAACAATAGCCTAAAAGATTAGAAGGAAGAATTTGTCATATATTGTTAAAAGATTCTTTCTTATACCATATGGAAGAAGTATATTATTATTTTAAGGTAGGATATGATTAATTGAAGAGATATATTACAAACTTTAGAGCAACCATTAAATATATATATTAAAATTTTTTGATGTTTATTTTTGAGAGAGAGACAGAGTATGAGTGGGGGAGTGGTAGAGAGAGAGGAAGCCACAGAATCTGAAGGTCCAGGGTCTGAGCTGTCAGACCAGAGCCCAAGGCGGGGCTGGAACTCACGGACCGTGAGATCATGACCTGACCTGAAGTTGGATGCTCAATCAACTGAACCACCCAGGAGCCCTATAAATATACATTTTCTTAAACTGAAGCGTGAATAATAAGCCTATAGTGGAGATGGCATAATAAAAATTACTCATTCTAAAAGCAGGCAGAAAAAGCAGAAAGAGGGCCAAGAATGGAACAGATAGAAAACAAGTGGCTAGGTGTTAATCAATATTACATTAACTACAAATGGTCTAAACATACCAAGTGAAAGACAGAAATTGTCAATTGGATTAAAAACAGAACAAGATACAACAACATGATATGTACCAAAAAATCCACTCTAATATGAAGACATATTTATGTTTAAAGACAAAGGACCAAAAAATATAACATGTAAGCAGTAATCCAAGAAAAGTTGGAATGGCCATGTTAACATTTAAGTCAACTTCAGAAGAAGGAATATTATCAAGGATAAAGGGAGAGCTTACATTATGATAAATGGATCAATTTACCAATAAAATATAATAATCTAAATATGTATGTATTTAACAAAGGAAATTCAAAATGCATGAAGCAAAAAACTAATAGAAGTGAATGGAGAAATAAACAAATCCATAATTTTATCATTTTTAAATTATATTTTTAAAGTAAACTCTACTGTCAATGTGTACTCAAATTCATAACTCTAAAAATAAGAGTTGCATACTCTACTGACTGAGACAGCCAGGTGGCCCTCAAAATCCACAATTTTAGATGGAAATTCACTTCTTAGTAATCAATAGGACATTTAGAAAGAAAATCAATAAGGATATAAAAGAAGTGAACAATACCATCAAGAAACTTGACCTAATTGACATTTATAGAACAGTTTGCCTAACAACAGCAGAATACACACTCTTTTTAAGTGCATATGAAATATTTACCAAGTTAGAACATCTCCTGGGCAGTAAAAGAAATAACAACACATATGAAAGAATAGAAGTCATATAAAGTATGTCTTCTGATTAAAATGGTATATTCAACTAGAAACCAATAACAAACATACCTGGGAAATCCCCTCCCCCACATATGGAAGTTAAAAACATACTTTTAAATAACTCATGGATTAAAGAAAAAGTTGCCAAGCAAACTAGAACATATTTTGAACTGAAGAAAAATGAAAACATGATAGTCTATCAAAATTTGTGGAATGCAGTAAGAGTAGTGCCTAGAAGGAAGTCTGTGGCATTAAATGTGTGTGTGTGTATATATATATATATATATACACACATATACATACAAACATACACATATATATGCCTATATATTATATATATTTATATATAAATAAAAGAAGATCTGAAATTAATAATACATGTTTTCCACCTTAGGAAACTAGAAAAAGAAGAGCAAATGAAACCCAAATCAGGCAGGAGGAAATAATAAACATCAGAAATCAATAAAAATTGAAAACAGAGGCCTGTTTGGTTATCACCAAAAAGATTAGAAATAAAAAATGCTGGGGAGGATGTGGAGAAAAGAGTCCTATGCACTGCTAATGGCAATGTAAATTGGTACAGCCACTGTGGGAAACAGTATGGAGGCTCCTCAAAAATTTGAAGATAGAACTACATCCAAAGGGAAAGAAAACACTAGGTTGAGACATCTGCACCCCCACATTCACTGCAGTATCATTTACAACAGCCAAGACAGGGAAGCAACCTAACTGCTCCTAGGCAGATTAATGGATAAAGTTTTGGTATATATATGCAATGGAATTTAGTCATAAAAAGAAGGAAATCTTACCATTTGTGACAACACAGATAGACCCTGAGGGCAGTATGCTAAGTGAACTAAGTCAGACAGGGAAAGAGAAATACTATATTCTGTCACTTATATGTGGAATCTAACAAGCAAACAAAAAACCAACAACCAAAAACAAAACAAAACAAAACAAAACTCAGAAAAAGATCAGATTTGTGGTTTCCAGAGACAGGGGTGGGAAAGGAGGAATTGGAGAAGGTGGTCAAAAGGCACAACCTTCTAGTTATAAGATAAATAAGGGGGCACCTGGGTGGCTCAGTCGGTTAGGTGTCCGACTTTGGCTCAGGTCATGATCTCATGGATCGTGGGTTCGAGCCCCATGTCAGGCTCTGTGCTGACAGCTAGCTCAGAGCCTGAAGCCTGCTTTGGATTCTGTATCTCCCTCTCTCTCTGATCCTCTCCTGCTTGCTCTGTCTCTCTCTGTCTCTCAAAAATAAATAAAAAATATTTTAAAAAAAGATAAATAAGCACTGAGGATGTAGTGTACAACATGGTGATTGTAGTTAATACTGCTGTAGGATAGATTTGAAAGTTGTTAAAAGTAAATCCTAAGAGTTTCTACATAAGGAAAAACACATTTTATTTATTTATTTTTGTATCTATATGAGGTGATGGATGTTAACTAAACTTATTGTGATCATTTCATAATATATGTAAATCAAGTCATTATGCTGTATGCCTTAGACTTACACAATGCTGTGTGTTGATTATATCTCTGTATGAAATAAAGAGGGATGCCTGGGTGACTCAGTCCATTAAGCGTCTGACTCTTGATTTCAGCTCAGGTCATGATCTGTCCTGAGGTTCATGGGATCAAGCCATGTGGGGCTCTGTCCTGACAGCGTGGAACCTGCTTGGGATTCTCTCTCTCCCTCTCCCTCTGCCCCTCTCCTGCTTGTGCTTGCTCTCTCTCTCTCTCTCTCTCTCTCTCTCTCCCAAAATAAACTTAAAACTAAAAGAAAGAGGTATCTGCATCCCCATGTTCGTTGCAGCATTATTCACAATATGCAAGTATGGAAACAACCTAAGTGTTCATTGATGGATGAATGGGTAAAGATGTGATATAGAGATTTTTAGCCATAAAAAAGAACATCTCATCATTTGCACCAACATGGATGAGACTGGAGGACATTATGTTAAGTCAAGTAAGCCAGAACAGAAAGGCAAATAGTGGTATGGTTTCACTTACAAATGGAAGCTTAAAACATTGAACCAGAGAACAATGGTTGCCATGGCATGGGGGGTGGGGAAGTAGAGAGATGTTGGTCCAAAGGCACCATCTTTCAGTTATAATAAATACATTCTGGGAATCTAATGTACATAATGGTCACTATAGTGAATAATACTATATTATATGCTTGAAATTTGCTGAAAGAGTAGTTCTTAAGTGTTCTCACCATATACACACATAAAGGTACCCATGTGAGGTGATGGATGTGTTAATGAACTTAATTATTATAATTATTTCACAATTTATATGTGTATTAAGTCATCCTACTGTACACCTTTAAAAAATCACATTGTACAATCTACATATATACAATTTTTACTCATCAATCATATATCAGTAAGTCTGGAAAAAAATTAAAACTCCTGATCTTTGAAGGACATTGTTAAGAAAATGAAAAGGTAAGCCACAGTCTGGGAGAAAATAGTTGCAAAATCCCTATTTGATAAAAGACTTGCATATACAATATTTTTTTAAAAGTCTCAACCAATTAAAAGATAAGAAACAACCCAATAAAAAATGGATAAATGTTTGAACAGACATTCTACCAAAGAAGATCTATAGAAGGAAAGTAAGTACATGAAAAAAAAATTTTAACATTATTGGTTATCAGGAAAAGGCAAATTAAAACCACAGTGAAGGAGTGTCTTGGTGGCTCAGTCAATTAAGTGTCCACCTCTTGACTTCAGACCAGGTCATGATCTCACAGTTCATGAGACTGAGCCCTATACTGGGTTCTCTGCTGATAGCATGGAGCCTGCTTGGGATTCTCTCTCTCTGCCCCTACCCTGCTCATGCTCCCTCTCCCTCTCTCTCAAAAATAAACATTAAAAAAACCCACAGTGAAATACCTCTATATAACTATTGGAACATCTAAAATAAAAACTGACATACCATGTGCTGACAAGATGGTGGGCACCCAGAACTCTCATACACTCCTGGAAGAATTAAAAGGGCACTGTGCTTTGGATAACAGTTTTGACAGCTTATTAAAAAGTTAAATAGACATAGAATCCTGAAATCCCATTGCTAGCTATTTGCTCAAGAGAACCAAAAACTGTTCACATAAAACATGTACGCAGTTGTTAATGGCAGCTTTAGTCATGATCACACAGATAAAAAATAAAACTGGAAGTTACTCAAACGTCCTTCAACTGGTTAACAGGCAAACAGCTTGTGGTACATTCACATCATGGAATGACACATGTCAGTAAAAAGACAGATTTACTGATACATCAGCATGAATAAATGCCAAGTGCACAATGCTGAGTGGAAGAAGACAGATTCAAAATATTATCTACTGTATGATTCCACTTCACATAATATTCTGGAGGGGCACCTGGGGTGCTTGGTCAGTTGAGTATCTGACTTCAGCTCAGGTTATAGTCTCATGGTTGGTGGGTTCAAGCCCTGCATCAGGCTCTGTGCTGACAGCTCAGAGCCTGGAGCCTGCTTCAGATTCTGTGTCTCCCTGTCTCTTTCTCTGCCCCTTCCCCACTAGCACTCTGTCTCTTAAAAATAAATAAATAAATAATATTCTGGGAAGGTAAAACTTTCAGGGGAGCAAACATGTTAGTGTTTGCTAGGATCTACGATGGGGAGAGAGGTTGATGGCAATGGACACAGGGAATTATTTTAGGGAATGGAAATATTCTGTATTTTGACTGTGGGTATTGGTTACACCATTGTATGCATTTGTCAAAACTCAAACTCAAACTGTGTACTATAGAGGGTGAATTACTGGACTTAAAAATATTTATAGACCATAAAAATTGTTTTCACTCTATTTTTGGAAGATTGTTCTGAAGTGATTACATGTGACATTTGACTTGCTATTCCAAAAAGCCATTTTCTTCCTTTTATCTCAACACTTTAAAAATAATTACCTCATTAAAAAATGTCATGACTATTGAATACTGTTTTAATAATACTTTTTATTAAAGTACATATTACTTCTGGGGGGCCTGGGTGGCTAAATGAATAAAGTGCCCGGCTTTGGCTCAGGTCATGATCTCACAGTTTGTGAGTTCAAGCCCTGCATCAGGCTCTCTGCTGTCAGCACAGAGCCTGCTTCAGATGCTCTGTGTCCCTCTCTCTCTGCCCACCCCTCACTAGCTCTCTCTCTCAAAAAAAAAAAAAAAAATTTAAAAAGGACACATTGCTTCTGTTCAGGACCTCTTCCCTGCCTTCTTCCTGTGAGCCATGCTACAAATTTCTGATTTAGAGCAAGATTCTGAATCAGTACACCCCGAATGACCCAGGAACCTGCGGTGTAACTAGCACCACCCTGGATTCTGATGCTCCTGGGCTGAGGACGCTAGGACACTAGGAGGCAGTAGAGCATTGTGTGAAGAATGTGGGTTCTGAAATCAGACCGCCTGCTTTAAAATCCTGCCTCAAACCACTCACTGGCTGTGCAATGGAAGCTTTATGTGTCTTGGATTCTTCCTCTGTCTTTTATGTGTGTGTGTGTGTGTTTTTTTTTTGAGAGACAAACAGAGACAGCGCGAGCAGGGGAGGGTCAGAGAGAGAAGGAGACACAGAATCTGAAGCAGGCTTCAGGCTCTGAGCTGTCAGCACAGAGCCAGATGCGGGGCTCGAACCCATGAACTGTGAGATCATGACCCTAGCTGAGGCCGAAGCCGGACGCTTAACCGACTGGGCCACCCAGGTGCCCCTTTGTAGAAGAAAGAAAGAGAGAGAGAGAGAGAGAGAGAGAGAGAGAGAGAGAGAGAGGAGAGAGATGGAGGGAGGGAGGGAGGAAACAATAGTATCAACCTTGTTAGATTGTAAGGAGGATTAAAAAAAGACACAGGAGCGCGTGGGTGGCTCAGGTCACATCTCCTGGTCCATGAGTTCGAGCCTGCATCGGGCTCGGTGCTGACAGCTCTGAGCCTGGAGCTTGCTTCCAATTCTGTGTCTCTCTCTCTCACTGCCCCTTCCTCGTTTATGCTCTCTCTCTCAACAAAATAAATAAACTTAAAAAAGAAAAAAGACGGGCATCTGGGTGGCTCAGTCAGTTGTGTCTAACTTCGGCTCAGGTCATGATCTCACAGTTCGTGGGTTTGAGCCCCACGTCAGGCTCTGGACAGCTCAGAGCCTGGAGCCTGCCTTCAGATCCTGTGACTCCTTCTCTCTCTGACCCTCCCCTGCTCATGCTGTCTCTATCTCTCAAAAATAAATAAAACATTAAAAAAAAAAAGAAAAAAGAGATGACAAATGAGGGCGCTTGGGTGGCTCAGTGGGTTAAGTGCCTACCCTTGATTTTGGCTCAGGTCCTCTTGGTCATGATCTCCCAGTGGTGAGATAGAGCCTCCCCCAACACCTCGCACTGAGCTAGAGTCCCACCACCAGTTGTGCACTGAGCACAGAGCCTGCTTATGATTCATTCTCTCCCTCTCCTTCTGTCCCTCCGCAACTTGCGTGCACATGCATATGCGTTCTCTCTAAAAATAGATAAGAAAAAATTTAAAAAATGAAGAGATGACACATGTAACACACCACAATGTCTGGCATCTATTGTGAGCGATTGTTGTTTTCAGTGGCATGGGTGGTACTCTTGCAACTCTATTTTTCATAAAGAGTGAGGCTGTGGTAGATCTAGAATTTCATGTGGTAGAAATACATTCATTTTCGTTCCTAAAGTACTTTTCCTACCGAGCGCTTCCTCCCAGGGGACTGAGCAAGCCTCACGCTAAGTGGGAGAATGACTGATATTGGGGGGAAGAAATGCAAGGATTTTGGTTTCAGGTCATAAGAAGCTGACAATTTGTCAAGCACACAACTGTCAAGACGAAAGATGGCTTTACTTACAAACTTTGTCACAGGAATGTACGATTTGCAGTGAATTATTTCCTATTTTGTGGAGTGCTGTGGAACTCTGAATTTGTGAGATTTCTTGTTAAAGTGTGTGGGAAAACAGAAAATTATACAACTCCTCTTGTGTACTATGGAAGTACAGGTATGTTTATATTAGCCCTTGAGGGAAAAGCCACAGAATCCATAATTCATGAAAGCAAGCAAGCAGGTGAAGGAACAGTTCCTATAACTGGAAGAGTCTATAATCCAGATGCATATGTACAGGTGGTCTTTATTAATTACCATCTTTATGAACAAAATAATGAAGGTTATGTGATTTTCCAAGGTCACATGGAAAATGTCAGGATGTAACTAGAATTTGAGGTTCTTGTCTCTTGGTGTGAGTGTTCACCCTGTTTTTGCTGATAAAGATGAGAGTTGGATAAATGTACATGGGGTTCAGGGACAAGAAATGTGTTGTGGGCCAGGAAAGACCTTGAAAGAGAACCACAGGCATGCCTCAACAACCTGGAAATGTTCTCATTCTTACCTGTTGCACTTTTCAGGCAAGTGAGTTCTGTCCGGTATTTGTTGGGTGTAGGAAGGCTGGCTAGCCATCTTCAGTCCTCATAAGGAGCATGATGTGTGTAAGTCATCATTGCCTGAGATTTTGCTGCTAGAGAAACTTGATATGTGGGTACACTGAGAATGGAATCATTTCTCATAGGCACGTTAGCATAGACCAGACTCACAGACCAAGGCAAAAAAACAAAAACACCCGAAGTTTTTTTACTAATTTATACTGGGGAAACTTATTAATGAGACACATCCTTGGGTTTTTCATCAGCACATCCCACCGTATGGTGAGCGTGGAATGAGGGATGCGGCCATTTAGAACGATGTTAATGTATGATGTCATGGAGCCTGGATAAAATGGATGCGCCCATCACCAGCCCCACAGAGAGACATCTGCAGCATTGAGCAAAGTGGAAGATACTGTCCCCTGGGCTGATGATGGGGATCCACTACCAGATCAGCCTGCCTTTCCATTTCCTAAGGCTGACATGACTCCTCCCCGCCTCTACCCATAATGAGCTGCTTTTTTCTGTACATATGTTATGATCTTCCCTCAGTCAATCTGCAAACAAGTCTTGGATTGGGGACCTGCCTTTCTATCTAGGTATCTAGGTATCTATCTAATCTATTGATTTAGGCTCCAGACCCAGCAACATGGGGCTTGAACTCACAACCCTGAGATCAAGACCTGAGCTGAGATTGAGTCGGGTGCTTAATCCACTGAGCCACCCAGGCACCCCAATGGAACTGCCTTTTTAAAAGGTGACTTTATGGGGTACCTGGGTGGCTCAGTTGGTTGAGTGTCCAGCTTTGGCTGAGGTCATTATTTCATAGCTCACGGGTCCAGACCCTGCATCAGGCTCTGTGCTGACAGTTCAGAGGCTGGAGCCCACTTCGGATTCTGTGTCTCTGCCACTCCTTCACTCACACACTGTCTCTATCTCTCAAAAATAAAGCAACGTTAAAAAAGAAAAACAAGGTGACTTTACATTTCTTTGTTCTAATCCATTATACATATGCGTTTACACGGCAATTTTATTTCCTTATATCCAGATTTTTTTTCAGGGCAGTATTAATGATCAACTGCATGGGGGGGGGGCGTCTGGGTGGCTCAGTCATTAAGCATCTGATTTCAGCTCCAGTTGTGATCTCAAAGTTTGTAAATTCGAGTCCCACATCGGGTGAGCACAAGCCCCACTTCAGGTGGCACATCCCTGCTTCGGGTAAAACACGAGTGGGGGGTGAGCCTCAATTCTTCCGCTCTCTCTTTCTGCGCTTGGTGGGATTCTTTCTCTCTGCCTCTCACTCACTTGCACCCTCTCTCTCTCAAAAAAAAAAAAAAAAAAAGATCAACTAATGGAATGCCTATTATGTAAAAAGATCTGATTTAATTTTTTTCCCTAAAACATCTTTAGGGGTGCCTGGCTGGCTCAGTTGGTAGAGTATGTAACTCTTGATCTCTGGGTCATGAGTTCAATCCCCACATGTGGCAGAGAGTTTGCTTAAAGTTAAAAACAATTCTTTAAACTATATGTCAAAAATATAATGTATTCCTGATACTTGTATAGAAATTCTAAATGAGGAAAAGAGCTAATAAATATTAAATGTTCTCAAATATGATATGATTTACCATGTATCAAGATGAGAATATTCCTATGTATATGTTGCTATTTATAGTATGACAATGGAGAAATTCCCATCCATTTATCAACCAGGATGTTGGAGACTCTAAAAATCAATCCGTTGTTCTATCAAAGTCTACAGGGATAACTTATGGCTTTTTTCCCTAAAGCCTCTTTCCACTGAATCATCATGATGAGCATTGTCGATGTGGTCAAAATTATCTATAAATATGTCTCCTTATGAAAATAAAAACAGTGTATGTAACTAACCTAAGGCAATTTGTTTAAAATTATGTCTATTTAAAAAGCAGCAATGTTGTTTATAGTTTTGGTTACAAAATGGACTTTTCCTGCAGGGAGAATAGCCCGTTCTATTTTCTCGGATAACGAACTACACTCTAGTGAGGTCCTTGAGCAAAGCTGGCTTTTCCCACCCCACCCGCCAGACCTGGTGTGGGAGGCTGGAGGGAGAGGCTGGACTCCGAGTTCTATTGGTGGAATGAAAAGCTGATGGCCTTTAATGCCTGTCCCTGTCATACCTAAAACTGTACTCGAAAGACTTGAGGACAGAAAGCTAATGAGCTTGAAATAAACTTTCTACTGTAGAACAGCTTTATAGCTGTTCTCAGGATTGCCTCTCGATTTTAGGAGGTAAGGGGAAACCGTGAACTGGAGGAAAACAGCTGCGGGAGTCTCACAATGCTGAGGTTTTTGTTACTTAATAGTAAGATGCCTTTCTTCTGGGTTTAAATGATTTGCACACACAACACGTTGAAAGATCCTAGGTTATGTTGTAAAGCAAACTCACATTAGTTGTGGCTATTAAAAAAATCAATCAGTGTTTTCACCAGAGAAGCAGATAGTTTTGTCTGATTTTCGGGTTGCCTGACTGCTCGCGTATCCTCTTTCATAAACGTGTTCTTCCTTGTTCTCAGACCAGCATGTGGTTGTGCAAAAGTCAAGTCGTCATCGTTTCTCAGACCAGCAGAGATGTGGTTCTGTGCTATGTTATACAAACTCTTGAAGATCGCTTATGTTTACACATGTACATATATATTTTGTCTACTATGAAATATTTAGATTTTGTTTTAAAGCTTTCTCATTGTACCATGCAATTTTTTCATGTATTTCATGTAAACCATAAGTTTGAGTGTTTTATAGTTACAAAACAAAAAGACTTTATAGTTTCAAAATAAGTATATGAAAACACAGTGGCATGAAGTGACATGGCACACTGGGTGGAGAGGAAGTGGCCATTCATAAGAGCAAACCCACATACATGCAGGAGACAGCAATTAGGAGGCCAAGGATAGGGATGTTTTGAAAATATACTTAAAACAAGATCAAAGATCTTTGGACCTTTGAAAATGCCCCAGAAAGTGAATGAAAAACAACAGCCTTCTCTCTTTTTTCAGAGCTCTGACTCAGACCTCCTACTAGAAGGACACTGCAGAGCTGAACTATGTATTTTTAAATAATCCACATATTCTTTTAAGTCAGTTAAACTATTATGTGCATACTTTTTGAAGGGTCCTCAAAGCAGTCATGCAGATGAACAACAGCATTACACAGGTGGACACCGTGGGTCTTCACATCCCAGATGGCTCCAAGAGCACCCCTATTTCTTTCCTCATAATTATTGGGCACACCTATAATCCAGAGGAACTTGGGCAACTCGGAAGTTCTCAAGCTTAGCAAGGAGATGTCAAAACAGGGGCCACAAAACCATACTTCCTCTGGGCAGCTTTCCCTGAACACTCCATTCTCCACATCCTGGTCGAGTCAGATTCCTCTGTTCTTTTTTTTTTTAATTTTTAAAAATGTTTATTTATTGGGGTGCCTGGGTGGCACCCAGGGTCCAGCTTTGGCTCAGGTCATGATCTCATGGTTCCGTGGGTTTGAGCCCTGCGTCAGGCTCTGTGCTGACAGCTAGCTCAGAGCCTGGAGCCTGCTTCAGAATTTCTATCTCCCTCTCTCTGTGACTCTCCCCTCCTCGTGCTGTCTCTCTCTCTCAAAAATAAATAAAAAAACATAAAAATGTTTATTCATTTTTGAGAGAGAGAGAGAGAGGCAGAGAGAGAGAGAGAGAGAGAGAGAGAGAGAGAGGGAACCCACAGCAATCTCCAGGATCTGAGCTATCAGCAGAGAGCCTGACATGAGGCTCAAATTCATAAACTGTGAGATCATGACCTGAGCCAAAGCCAGACACTCAACCAACTGAGCTACCCAGGTGCCCCAGAGACTCCTCTCTTCTAAGTTCTAACAAAATCCAACTCTTTTCTAGCACTCAGCTGTTTGTAATTATATATCCATCTTTGATTATTTGGACCGGTCTGCCTCCCTACTAGACAAACAGCAGGCAGTATGAGGGTGAGGCACTGTGTTTGTTTCTATTCCACTCAGTCTAGTGCCTAGTATATGGCATGTATTCAATAAATATTTATTGACACATGGAAGTGGTATTTCTTTGTCTTCCTGATGTTATTCCTGACATCAATTGAGACAGGTATGAGATTGCCATGGTGTGGAGTAGAGGGAAGCTGTGGGGTTCAGAAGGTTGTAAGCAGGTGAAATGCCATGGGTGGTATGGAGTTCTATATATCAGAGGGGGAAAGGCTTTCCTACTAAAGACAGGCATCCTTGGGGAGCCTGGGTGGCTCAGTTGGTTTGGTGGCTGACTTCAACTCAGGTCATGATCTCACAGTTTGTGGGTTTGAGCCCCGCATCAGGCTCTGTGCTGACAGCTTGGAACCTGGAACCTGCTTCAGATTCTGTGTCTCCCTTGTTCTCTGACCATCCCTCACTCACATTGTGTGTGTCTCTCTCTCAAAAATAAATAAACATTAAAAAAAATTTTAAAGACAGGCATCCTTGACAAGTAGATGACTTCAGTTTGCTGCCTGATTTTGTAATTTTAGGTTCGAAGTCTCAGGAAGGAGCCTGGGAATAGATACATAATGAGGAGGCGCCTCAGCAAGGGCTCTAAAGGAATGTTTTATGGAGAGTAGCTTTGCAGAGATCACAGTCACGTTAGGTCCGAACATCCTTATTATGATAATCTTGGTTGAGACTTTAAGATCATCTGATTCTCGTGGGTGTATTATGAAGTAGGCAGCTCAGAAGCATTACCCTTAGTTTATGGATAAGGAGGTTGAATTATCCAAGTTATAGTGAAAACAAAAACAAATTAACATTTTTGGAGAGCTCCCTGCGTCTTGAGGCACTACACTAAGTCCTTTACATTTACAATATATACTTTAATCCTTACTACATCCTTATGAGATAGGTAACAATTATTATCATTTCCATTTTACAGATGAGGAGGCTGAGACCTAGAGAGTCAGGTATGTGCCTCAAATTGCATTACCAAGAAGCACAGAGCCAGGCTTCAAACCCAGCTGGTCTGTCTCAAACCACCATGCTGATGAGTAGCATTGGAAGATCTCCAAGAGTACGTTGTGTTATTTGTACTTGCCTCTCAAGGCCTAACTCCTCGTTTAATTCTGCTACTTTATGTTGCCAATTTTTTTCTAACCTGTTTGCTGTTTCACTTGAATTTAGAATCTATCAGAGATTACCATGATCATTGACTGAAATTATATCAACCAAGTTTAGATAAATAATGCCCTATATTTACTAATTAAAAACACTTTTGGAGTGCCTGAGTGGCTCAGTCGGTTGAGTGTCTGACTCTTGATTTCAGCTCAGGTTGTGATCCCAGGGTTGTGCCAAGCATGGAAACTGCTTAGGATTCTTTCTCTCTCTCTCTCTCTCTCTCCCTCTCTCTCTCCCCCTTTCCCCTACTCACACTCTCACATTCTCTCTAAAAAAAATAAATAAAAATAAATTGTTTTTTTTTCTTCTTTTCTTAGTATTATTATTATTTTTTCTTTTTAAATTTTTTTAAAATTTTTTAAATGTTTTATGTATTTCTGATACAGAGAGAGACAGAGCATGAGAGGGAGAGGGGTAGAGAGAGAAGCAGACACAGAACTGGAAGTAGGCTCCAGGCTCTGAGCTAGTTGTCAGCACAGAGCCTGACGCAGGGCTTGGACCCACAAACGTGAGATCTGACCTGAGCCGAAGTCGGAGGTTTAACCAACTGAGCCACCCAGGTGTCCCTAAAAATAAATTGTTGAATACACGTACTAATTTTATTTTTCAGAGGTGCTCATTGCTTAATGACCACAGGGCACATCTATACTGGGGAAAACTTGCATCATTCTCTGACACTCTACAAAACATTAAGTATAAAAAAGTCCATGAAAACAGGTGATTTTTGGGTGTTTTTAACACTATTTAATCTCTTTAAGGAGATGACAGTGAAAAACAGTGACTGGCACATTTTGTGCCTCTACAGATCCAAACCTCTCTTTCTTTTTCTTTTCTTTTTTTAAAGTTTATTTTGAGAAATAGAGAGAGAGAGCAGGCAAGGGGCAGAGAGAGAGAGAATCCCAAGCAGGCTCTGAACTGTCAGGAAAGAGCCTGACCTGGGGCTCCAACTCATGAACCATGAGATCATGATCTGAGCTGAAATCAAGGGTTGGGACGCTTAACCAACTGAGCTACCCAGGAGCCCCTCCAAAGCTCTCCATGGATTCCTTTTACATGATATATTGTCACTGAAAAGAGAACATGAATATGTTGTAATTTGTAACTGATAAGAACAATTACACCAAAAGGTACCCTTGCTTAAAGTCTAGAAAGGAAAGTGATCCAGACAAGATCTGGAGTCTAAGCACAGTGCTATGACCCAAGTTTGACACCCGAGCTCCTAGTCAGGAGAGCAGTGAGCAGAGGCCAATACAGAGGGTGTTATTTCTGTGTTTTTGGAATATCACTGACTGCATTTGAAAGCCAGGGATATGGCTGTTTTTCAGCATCTTGTGTTATCTGTGCCTCTTAACCCTCTCATTATGGATAACTGAGGTTTTAATATACAGTAGTGACATTCTAGTAGATGAAGGAAGGGGGCAGTCCCCGAGGGCAATCTGAACTTCTGCTTAGTATATTTACTCTTGCTGTTTTCCTTCCTCCTCATTTGTAATTCAGGAGGCTCTCTGAGAAGAGAGAGACAACGAGGAGGCTTCTTAGATGGATCGAAGGATCACAAGCTGGGATACCAGGTTCTATGAAAAGGTCTGCTATTCAATTTGTTCTACCTTTAGGCAAATCATTTGATCATGCTATGCTGTGGTTTCTTCCTGTGTTTGCTAAGTGTAAATAACATGTATTTTACTATTTTGTGATTATTATAGAGTATTTTAAATGTGTAGGTGGTTATTTTTTCCAGGTCAGCTGCTCAGGTACAAAATGAAAATCTGCTTCTTTGAGATGCCAGGCTCCACAACTGTCAACTGACCCCCAAATCCTTCAGAGTTCAGCAGCCATCTAGTTGCCTCTTGTTCATCTGACACATTTTGCAGTCTCTGTGCTGTGACTCCTCAGGTTTTACTCTATAGGTGGGGGCATACGTTTTGTCTCTTTTGTTTTCAGAAATGAAACATGTCATTCTATATATTCTTACTGCTTTCACCCTCCTCCCCACCCCACTTCCTCTAAAAAAGGTGAAGGCTGCTTTGCCTGACACTGATTTCACGAGACAGGAGGGACAGGTGACATGGTAAACAAACTGTTATTTAGACTGGCTAATATAGTACCCTTTGGATGACTTAGGCCAGGACCACTAGAGGTCTGGACTAGATTGAGTAAGATTCAGGCTCTTTGAAGTTTTAGCAGTAAGCAGTCAGGTAATATACTGAAAAGAGGGAACACAAAGTACCCTCCCCCTTTCCCCTTTTTGTTTGTTATAGCCTAACTCACATTAGGCAACAAGATGTCTCTGTTATCAAAAGGTGCCAAACTAGGATTTTTAGAAGCTAATACACATGTTTGTGGGTAAGGTATGATTTTGTTCTTCATCAGTGGATCACCATACCACTGCTTCATAAATGATAATCTCTTAAGTGCAATACTGGAGTTGAGGGTAAGGCTTATTTCTTTTGAACTAAAATAAAATGTTTTATATTATTTCTGGTGCAGTTAAATTAAAAGCAGTTTCCAAACAAACCTGGAAAAGGTGTTGAAGCTAGAGAACCCATAAAATATATTACTCCTTAGCTGTAGTTCAGTTGTAGCAGCAGGAAGAACTTCAGACACAGGAACACGGTATAACCCTTTGGTTCTGAAACGTTGCTAGGTCTCCTCGTGCTAGAAATGATCAAAGAAACATCCGGGTAAATACTGCTTTAAGAGTGTTGGGTCCAACTTCCGTCTGTTAGTTGAAGGAAAAAAGCAGCAAGGGACTCTGATTTGGGGGGTCTTCGTTCTTGGGCAGGATCATCAATATATCAACGTATTACTTGCAGGTGCCTGAGCTGCAGTAGCTTCCAACAAAGGCAGAGCTTCACTGATGCCTCTTAGAAACATACAGCCAGAATCTTGCCAGGCTTGGGGGACAGGACTGGGAAGAGCGGAGTACTTGGTGGCATCCTTTCCCCCTAGATTCCGGACCGCTTTGTAGCTCCTACGGAGCCGGGTGGAAGCCCTTGGGTGGGGTCTGGCTTGTCGGCTCTAAATGTAAATAGAAAGCCACTCAGATGAGCTAGTGACAGTTAAGAACTGGCAGCGTCTGTCTCAGGCAAGGTGTTGTCTGACAGTCTGGACGTACGAACGGCAGGAGACTCCCTCTTCTCACCCTCGGGTCAATCTGCACAACCAGGTGGAAGTCCTGCCGAGGTCAGGGGTTTGGGAGAGGGGATTGAGTCGCCCAGAGGCCACGACTAAGGCGAGAAACAACTACAAATCCTAAGGACACCACCTTGGAGGGGCCGGGAGGCTTCAGTAACTGCCTTCGGAAGTATCTTCCTTGCCGTAAAAGAATGAAAATCATCTCCGCCATTACTTGGAGCCGCGGCCCCGAGAGGAGGCGGGGACGCGAGCCAGGCGAATGCGCGCTCCTTTTGTCCCGCCTCCCAGCCGCAGCTCAATCCGCGCGCGAGCGCGCTTCGGCCTCTAGTAAGTCCTCCGGCTGGAAACTGGCGCCGGGGGTGGCGGCGTTCCGTGGGCGGAAAGGAAGGGGGAGGTGGGAAGGCTGTACGCCGCCCGCTCCTCCCCACCCCCCGCCTCGGCCCTGAAGGGGCTGGATGGGCAAGTTGGGCGCGATGGCTCGAGCCCGGGCGGCGGCGGCTGTGGCCGGAGGCGGCGGCGCCTCCTTCTGCTCGCCCCGGCGCCGGCGGTGATCCGAACGAGCGGCCGCGGCCCCCGATGAGACTGTTCGCGGGCTGGCTGTGCCTGAGCCTGGCGTCCGTGTGGCTGGCGCGGAGGATGTGGAC
>NC_043707.1:16199182-16204311 GCF_006229205.1 Suricata suricatta
GCGAGAGGGCCTCTCCGGCCCTTGCCCCGCCGCCTTGGCCCCTCGGAAAGTTTTCCCGATGTCGTCCCCGCCGGGCGCTGGCTCCGCGACCCCCGAGCGTCCGGCCCGGGCCCCGCGGCGCCTTTTGTTCGCCGGCGCGGGTGTAGAACGGCCTCCCGTTCCTTCCCCGGGCCCGAGTGTGGGCGCCCAGGCGCCCCGCATTGTTCCCGGGTGCCAGGCGGTGATTGCAGGCGCCGGCGGCAGGGCGCAGGAACTTTGGGGCGGGCGCGTGGCCACTGGCACCCATCTGGCATCGGGGCCTGCGGTTTACACAACCAGACCAAACCCATTACCCTGGACTGCCCTCATCACCCTCCAGAATCAAAGCGAAGAGCAGGTCCTTCTTTTGAGTGTGATTGAATCTCTGAACATACAAAGGGCCATAAAGAAATTTAATCGTGCATCGTGAGCCATTTAACCCTCTGGGCTTATTCGGGTGACATTTTCCCTCAGCAGTTAAATGTGTTTGACAGGTCCTTACACTCCCATCCTTTTGAACCTTCCTCAGCCACCAAAGAGAGATCTATTAATTTTGATGTTGGTAGCAGACCAGAAGGATGTGGTAAGAAGGAAGATGATGCAAGCTTTTCCTGGAAGGGTTTTTTAAAAACAGAATTAAGGAGGAGTGAATTGTTTTCAGAGTTGTGGATCGTGAACGACGCGATGTGACCGGTTAGGTAGTCTTTTCATTAGCTTAGTTTGGTGCCACTTACAGAAGTATGTGCAGGTCATCTGTAGAATTAAGACTGATATTTCATTTTTTACAGTGATATAGTTTGTGGTTAACCTTGCATTCATTGAAAAGAGGCTTTTAAATTCTGCCAGAGTGTTGGCTTATAATTGCTAGCATTTATAGTGCATTTTGCCTTTCCAGAGAGCAGTAAGTAGTTATTCCCCATCTTGTGTCTTATCATTTTCATAGATTCAAATTTTCCTATGTTACATTTCATATTGTGCCAGGTGTTCAGAGAGTTTTCACTCAGGTTGATTTCATGTGTTTTAATGAAAATAAAGAATTATCTAAGGACATAAAGCAATTCATTAAGAAAAGTAGCATATAGTTTTTATTTAGTAATTACAATAGATTGTGGCCCCATTTCTATTTTTAAAGGAAGCCCTAAATTTCCATTAATTTTTTTGTGATCCACAGCTATTGCAATTTTTTAGGTAATCATGCCTACGGTATTGTTGGCAGCGTACTTAAGGTCAGTAAGTGATCTTAAGTTGTAAAACCACATTCTTTGCTACAGTTTAATTACTCTAATCGTTCTTAGAGAAACAATTCTAGAGTTCTGCAGTCATAATGTACAGTTACAAAATGTCACATATCCATATGGAATATGGATAGTGGCGTAAAACAATCAGAAATGTCATTTTCAACAATTGGTAGAAATAAGGTTCCGGGTAGGATAAAAAGGAGGCTTATTTCCTTTGATGTGGAATTATGGTTGAGTCTCTTACCTATAGATGTTTATGACACTTGTGATTACCTCTACTGTAACATTTGATGTATTATGTATATATTTTATATGTAATATATATGATGCTTCTGAAAGAATTGGTTATATTTTAAAAACTGAAAAACTGTTTGCATACTTTGATTTTCTTGGAGTCTAGATAGAATATAGCTGGATATATTGCCTCAGAATCAATTATCTCCTAACAGGAGATACTTTGTAATTGTGTACCTTTTCAAAACTGAATCAGTTAGGTTCTAAAGAAAACTAATAATTGTCTCAGATACCTCATTCACTTTGTTACGCTTCTGAGATACTGAGGTATGTGTGTACATGCGTGGTTTTAACGAGTTGGACCAACTGTTTGGCCACGAATTTCTCCAAGGTGAAGGCTAAACTGGTGAAGGCTAAATTGGTACTTTCTGAATATTTAGGAGGTACATTGGCTCTTTCTTTAGAGTGATCAATCCAGACATTATTTTGAGGTGATGCATTGACATTATGAAAATATTGCTCATGAATAAAGATTAAAATAAACAAAACAAACGTGTGTATAGAAACCACCGTGAGATAAAGTGAAAGGCACTGCAGAGTGCCTGGGCTGATGATTTGTTATCTGCTTTATATATAGTCCAGGATCCTAGGTTTGCCTTATGAACATTCTTACTCGTGAAATAACTTAACTCTAACATTCTTTCCCCCTTCCCATTTATAGTTTTATACAAGGTTTTCTGGTGTTCATTTGGGTGTGTGGGTTCCATAGCTAGCCACATCTGGTTCTTTTGGGGTTGCATGAAAGTGGGGTTATGGATTTAATTGAACTGTACTTAGCACAAGTTTTCTTTATTGTTATTTTATGAAGAAATTATAGTGGAGGATTGTCTGGTTAAAAGAGAGATCTTGGGAAATGTTTATCATTAAAAGTTGCTATTTAGTTATGGAACTCCCTGGAACCAAGCTGGGACAGTTTCTGCAGGTGATGTACTGTAAGGAATTTTAAGAGCACAGATAACCTTGGTTATCTGGAATTAGCAAGGCATAACTTAAAACTGCAAGTCTGTGTTATATCTGACTTATTTTTTCACCTTCTTCTATAAGCTCAGAACTGTGTTATGTTGCAAGGGGTGATACATATAAGACAGAATTGAAACGATTGAGTGCTTTTTCCAAATGAAAAAACACTTGGACATTACAGCCATAGGTCAAAGGTTGTGCTTTTGGACAGATTCAGTGTCCTGTCCCCTTGCTCACCATTTACCTTGTAGGGGCTGACCAAAGTCAAGCATGAGTTAACAATGCTCAGGGGCAGTCACCAGCCAGCCAGATGGACGCTAACTGATTTGTGTCTACTTCTGAGCTGCCTTCCGGAATCTGACGGCCTCTGCAGCTGAATACCAAAGAGATTTTGAAAAGAGTTTCCTTCCTTTGAACTGTGTTGAAACTCTGTACAAGCGTTTGCCTCCAGGGCCCTGGGTGGCTCAGTTGGTTAAGCTTCGGACTTGGCTCAGGTGGTGATCTCCCCGTCCGTGGGTGTGAGCCCTGTTTTCACCTCTGTCTTGAAGGCTCAGAGCCTGGAGCCCGCTTTGGATTTTGTGTCTCCCTCTCTCTTCCCCCGACTCCCCCCCCCCCCGTCTCTCTCTCTCTCTCTCTCAAAATAAATAAACATTAAAAAAGAAAAACCCCGAGTATCTGCCCGAGTTTCACAGAATACCAGAATCTCTCTGCTGCTGAATATACTAGAGGCATTTATGTTCCCCTTTGAAGGTGCTTGAGGGCACCCTGGTAATTGCCAGTAAAAGACCATTGCTTAGACCTTCTAAAGCATTGTTAAAATCTTAGGATTATAAAATTCTAACAGTGAGTGTGTATTTTAAATGAAAATTGCCAGTAATTTATTTATTAAATCAAAGCTGAAACAACTTAATCTAATCCATATGAATTGTTTCCCTCCAGAGACGGTTAGGGTGCCTTGTCACTGTATGCAGTGAAATCTCACATAAAGAGGTCGTTGGTTTAGGTTTGTGTCATTTGTGGAAGAATAATGAATAGTTTGAATATTTACTCTTATGCTATGCTTAGATGCAAGGAAGTGTCAGCGATTCAATGTCTGGACTGAGAGGATTCATTGCAGAGCTTAGAATATGATTTTTGGATCCTTAGCTGTCAGGTTGATGTTGTCAGGCTTGGTTGAACCACCCTCCTGTAGTAGGAAAGATTCTGGGTTCATGGACCCCATCCGTGGAGCCTTTCCAGTTGTTTTTAGTGACACTAAATGCCTCAGGTCTTTGGTTACTCATTCCTTTTGAGAATGGCTGGGTGCCCAGACCTACCGTGTGGTTTTTAGGCATTCTCTTGAACTTTAGTTCTCTGACTAGCTTTTGTGGTCCTTGGATAGGAAGGGGAAGGAAATAAAGTTATTGCATTTCTGTTGTGTGTCTGAAATTTTAATGTATCATTCTCTCTAATCCTCATAACTCCCAGGGGTGGTGGTACACCCTGTTTTTTAATAGAGAGCCTAAGAGAGAGGACCCTTGCTCAGGAAAGTGACAGTTGGTAAGTGGCAGAGCTGGGTTTTGATCCCTGCTCTGTCTGGTTTAAAGACCCAGGCTATTCCCACCTTTTCATGATGCCCGTCCTAGGAAACCTTGTGTTGTCTGAGAGTCTGAGAAACTAGGCTGTCTCCTTAAGGAAGCTGCTCCCACTTTAGCAGACCTCTGTGGAGACATTGAATCTATGTAGTTGAATGCAAAAACACCAGTTGGAGTTTTGTGGTGTGTGAATTAGACAACAATGGGACAAGTGTCCCAAGTTCTGGCTTTCATCCAATTTGTGCATGCTTTGGTCAAGTTTAATGTTGAAAAAATATCTTACCTATGGTGTCTTTTTTCCGACACCCCAGCTAGTTCTCTGACACTCTGACACTCTGACACTGTCTGGGTGTCCTACAGCTCATTTGTTCTGACACAACCCGGAGTTAACATCCGTCCAGAGGTTTGAAGGCTCCATCCTCCAAGACTGCCTTCCCTTCAGATGCCAGCTGCAAGTTGGGGGTACATAGACTACCCGCCCATGTTTCTGCCCATCTTGTTTACAAATTATGGGGTTCCCACAACCCTCCTCGGGTTAGGTAATTTGCTAGAATGACTAAATTTAGGAAAACATTTTACTTGTTTACTGATTTATTGTAAGGATACGATTCAGGGAAAGTCAAATGGAAGAGATGCATAGGACAAGGTTTGGGAAGTTAAGGATGGCACAGAGCTTCCATACCCTCTCCAGGTGTTCAGCAACCTGGAAGCTCCTAGAACCATGCTGTTTAGGGGCTTTATGAAGGTTTCATTACCTAGGCATGGTTGATTCAATCACTGCCGTTGGTGCTAGAACTCAATCTCTTAACTCATCTCCTTTCTCTAGAGGTTGGAGGTGGGGCTGAAAGTTCAAATCCCCATCCCCCATCATTAGATTAGCATACAAAAGATATTTTTTTTTGGAAATTTTATTTTATTTTATTTTATTTTATTTTTTTACTTTATAAAGTTTCATATTTTTTAACATATGCAATTATTTTCCATCATTTACAATACAGTAGTTACAATGACACTCCAAACAGAAAAGCAAAGTAAAAAATCAAAA
>NC_043707.1:16204411-16252134 GCF_006229205.1 Suricata suricatta
GGCAAAGAAGGACAGATACCATATGTTTGCACTCATAGGTCTAACAGGAAATTTTCAGAATGATCTAGCTTCAAGAAAAGCAAGCAGTTAGTAGTGCTTAAGAAAAATTGATTCAGTATCTAATGGATAGTTGATACCTGTCACAACACAGCATTTTATATACTGTTAAGTGAAACTGCCATACAATCTAAGTTTATTTTGGGAGTGTTTGCTGTATAATTGGATTTAATGAAATGTTTAGAGGTGCAGTAGGCATGACTTTGAGTAGATAATGAAAGATACTCTTAACAGTAAGGAGATCCCACAGGGTTTTAGGGCCTCTGTTCCTGGATCTGGGGGAATAAGCTCCAGTAGTGGAGGGGCAAGAAAGAGTCTTATTAAGCATGACACAGGGCTTCACAAGGGTTTGATCTCAGGACCCTGAGATAATGACCTGAGCTGAATTCAAGAGTAGGACACTTAACTGACAGGCTCCCAGGTGCCTCTTAAAATAACTTGTTTTTTAAAGTTTATTTATGTTGAAAGAGAGAGAGCGAGAGAGCGTGAGTGACAAGTGGGGAAGGGGCAGCGAGAGGCAGAGACAGAGTCACAGGTAGGTTCTGTGCGCTCAGTGCAGAACCTGATGTGGGGCTCGAACTCCTAAACCACGAGATCATGACCTGACCTGAGATGAAGTATGGGACACTTAACCAACCGAGCCACCCAAGTGCCCTAACCCGAAAATAACTTTAAAATAAAATAACTTTTAAACTTTCTTTCTTTAAATGTTTGTTTATATTTGAGAGACAGACAGACAGACAGTGTGCCAGCAGGGGAGGGGCAGAGAATCAGACAGACACAGAATCTGAAGCAGGCTCCAGGCTTCCAACCGTCAGCACAGAGCCTGACATGGGGCTCGAACTCACAAGCTGTGAGATCATGACCTGAGCTGAAGTCGAATGCTTAACTGACTGAGCCACCCAGGTGCCGCCCCCCCCCCCCCCCCCCCCCGCCAAAATAACTTTCTAATTCCAGTTCTATTACTGTGCTCAAGTCCTTTGTATTTTGGAAGAAAAGACAATGATATAGCACACGTTTGACTCTTGAACTAAAAAATAAATTTTGATAAGCTTTTAACTGTATCCCTCTGTTTGGTAAGCAAATATAATCTTATCGGGAAATTACATTTATGCTTTGAAGGAATGATTCATCCACCAAGGTTATATAAAGATTAGGAGATGTTCATGGGACCTGACCTAATACCTTATATTTTGATTAGTGAATATTGTCACATATGCATTCACAACTCGTGTCTACTTCATTTGGCTATTTGTCTAATCTTTCGTAGCTTTAGTCTTGTTGCAAGTAGAGAGAACATTGCTTTTTACTGTAATTTTTAGAAGTTCTGGTTAATTATCACATCCTACCTTGTACTTGGTATTAGCCGGTGACTGCATGGTATGACTGGTGTGATTAGAATGTGTTATTTAAAAGATTTCCTTACTTACTTGGATTGGAGAAAGTTCAAGTGAGCTTTGAAGGAAGATGCTAAAATGACTTTTTCCCTGGCACTGGTCTCCAGCTGAGGAGGCCAGCCCACAGTAGGGTTGGCACACACTCCTTCCAGGAGAACATTTAACGAGCAAGATGCCTCGTTCTTGCCTGCACACCTTGGTCTCTGTAGTCTTTGAGGAGCACGCATTCAAAGAACTCACCTGCATGAAAGTGCACAGGAGCCTACGGGTAGGCCAGCCAGTGCTGTGAGCTCATTACAGCTTTTCATTTAAGCTGCGTTGTCTGGAGAGAGAAACTCTGGGGGGGCTGCCACACAGTTGCCGGGGCTCCTGCATTGATTTTCCTCTCTGTCAGCATCTCATCTTAAGGGCAAGGGGACTGCTTATTTAAGGCTTGAAGTTCCTGGCCAAGATCATAATCCCATTTCTTGATTCTCTTGGTTTCTGATTTTTTCTCTCCTCTGGAGTATAAGTTCCTGGAGGCCAGTGAGTCCATCTTTAATTTTTCCCTAGACCACTGGTAAGCTGGGATAATTAGGAAACATTAATTTTCTGGGTAGGCCCATGTGGAGGTTCTCAGGCAGTGGTGATTTTGTCCCCCAGGGGGCATTTGGCAATGTCTGGGACATTTTAGGTGGTCCCGATGGGACGGGAGTGAGGAGTGCTCCTGGCATCTGATGGGTAGAGGCTAGGGTTGCTGCTAAACGTCTTCTGATGCATCAGACTGATCTCATAACAAATTATGATTAACTGGCCCCAAATGTCAGTAATGCTGAGGTTGAGAAACCCTGTAATTTAGTTGCTATCTAGATCAGATTATCTTTTCTCTAAACACACCCCATCCAGTTTAGTTGGACAGAATGGTCCTACTTTCTTTTCTGAAAATAAATCTCAGACACACTGGGCAGACTGAAGAGAAACATCTTTGAAAGAAACCTTTACAAAACAACATGCACCTAGAATAGGAACCTGACTCCGCTGGAAGTGCTCAGAAACCCCAGGCTTCCCCCTTTGTCCAGAAGTCGTGGGGTGGCAAATGAAATGTGAATGTACTTGGCCGAGGGCCTGGTACGAAGTAGGTGTTTAGTCAGTGTCATCCTTTGTTGCTTGCTTGTGGTGTTGAAATTCTGTGGTGAGTGGGTAGGTTTAAACCACTGTTTGCAGAAGTGGGTTTAAGCCAGGCCTTTCAGGAGCACGTCGCTGGCTCAGTTGGTGGAGCATATGACTCTTGATCTCAGGATCATGTGTTTGAGCCCCACGTTGGATATAGAGATTACTTACTTAAATAAATAAATAAGTAAAGTAAAATAATAAAATAACTTAGAAAAGCAAGACCTTTCAAAACTTTGGAGTTTCAGAAATTGACAGAGGGGCACCTGGGTGGTTCAGTCGGTTGAGCGTCTGACTTCGGCTCAGGTCATGATCTCACGGTTTGTGGATTTGAGCCCCGCGTCGGGCTCTGTGCTGACAGCTGGCTCAGAGCCTGGAGCCTGCTTCAGATTCTGTGTGTCCCTCTCTCTCTGACCCTGCCCTGCTCATGATCTGTCTCTCTGTCTCTCAAAAATAAAAAAAATGTTAAAAAAAATAAAAAAGAAATTGACAGAAACCCAGCGACAGCTATCTCTGTGGTTATCCTTATAATCCCTCCAGGATTTTGCTAGAAACTTCAAATTCTGTTAGGCTGCCTGTGATTTTATTTTATTTATTTTTATTTTTTAAACATTAAAAGCAATTTTTTAATTTTTGAGAGAGAGAGAGTGAGCATGGGAGGGGCAGAGGGGATAGAAAGAGATAATCCCAAACAGGCTCCATGCTCAACACTCAACCTTGGGCCTGATGCGGGGCTCAATCTCAAGACCCTGGGATCAGGATCTGAACCAAAATCAAGAGGCGGCCACTCAACCAGCTCAACCACCCAGGTGCCCTGAGGCTGCCTAGGATTTTAACAGTAATTCATTTGACAAACGTTTATTCACTGTATCTGTGTTATGCATTGAAGTCAGTCATTATCCCTACCTTTCTGAAATTTTCTTTCTCTCTGGGAAGATATACACTGAACATACAGTTATGTACAGTTATTTAGTTCAGTGGTCATAAATGTTACTGAAGAGATATATGGGATGTAGGAGAGGGTTTTGGGAAGGGGGGAACCCAGCCTAGTCTGCAAGTTCAAGTCAGACATACTTTAAGAAATATTTTAGTATTAGGTCGAATTGACCAGGTAAAGAGAGAGTGTGGGTTGAGGTAATGGGAAATGTAGAGGGCAGAGCAAACACCATGTAAGATAGCCAGGGAATAGGAGCCTTCCAGAAGAACAGAGGTGTGCAGTGTTGTGTGTGTGACATGGTGAATGGCCAGGTGTTATGGGTGGACAAGCAGTGTCATGAGGTAAGGCTGTGGACACACACTGGACAAATTGTGTAGGGCCTAGTAAGCCATATTGAACATTTTGGATATTAGCCTCAGACTTCTGTTCAGCAGGGTCATGATATGATCAGATTTGCATTTAAAAAAATTCAGTTTTTAGGGGCGCCTGGGTAGCTCAGTCGGTTAAGCGTCCGGCTTTGGCTCCGGTCATGATCTCCTGGCTCGTGGGTTCAAGCCCCACGTCGGTTTCTGTACTGATAGCTAGCTCAGAGCCTGGAGCCTACTTCAGATTCTGTATCTCCCTCTCTTTCTGACTCTCCCCTGCTCATACTGTCTCTCTCTGTCTCTCAAGAATAAATAAAATGCATTAAAAAAAATAAAAAATAAAAATAAAAAAATTCAGTTTTTAGGGGCACCTGGGTGGCTTAGTCAGTTAAGTGTCCAACTTTGGCTCAGGTCGTGATTTCACGGTTCATGGGTTCAAGCCCCGCATCGGGCTCTGTGCTGACAGCCAGCTCAGAGCCTGGAGCCTGCTTCAGATTCTGTATCTCCCTCTCTTTCTGACCTTCCCATGCTCACGCTGTCTCTATCTTGTCTCTCAAAAATAAATAAAAAAAAATTAAAAAAAAAAGAGATTTGTTTGGCCACTTAAATTTTAAAACCATTTTTAATTTCTGGAAGAAAGAAGTGCTATCCACATTTAGATATTAGGTGTATGTTAAAAATAATCTTATTGAGATATATATATATAGTTCACATACCATAACGTTCATCCTTTTAAAGTATATAATCAAGTGGTTTTTAGTACAGTATATGCACAAACTTGTGTAGCCGCCATCACTCCCTGATTTCAGAACACTTTCATCATTCCAAAAAGAAACTGCATATCCATTAGTAGACACACCATTACCCCCTGTCCCCAGACCCTTGGCAGCTAATCTACTTTCTGTCTCTGAATCTGCCTGTTCTGGACAGTTCATGTAAGTGAACATATCATTTGTGTCTGTTTGTGACTGGCTTCTTTCCCTTAGCATAATGTTTCAGGGTTCACCCATGCTGTCACCTGAGTCAGGACTTCACTGCTTTTTATGGTTGAATAATCCGTATTCTATTGTATAGGTCAGTCATACCTTGTTTATCCATCAGTTGATGGACATTTGGGTTTGTTTCCACCTTTTGGTGATTATAGTTAATTTCTTTTGAGAGAGAGAAAGAGAGTGTGTGTGCATGTGAGCTGGGGAGGGGCAGAGAGAGAGAGAGAGAGAGAGAGAGAGAGAGAGAGAACCCCAAGCAGGCTTGCACTGAAATCAAGAGTCAGACACTCAACCCACTGGGACCCTCAGGCACCCCCAACCTTTATCTTAAAATTTTTTCTTTAATGTTTATTTTTCTTTAAATGTTTTTTTCCCCTGTTTTTTAATTTATTTTTGAGAGACCGAGAGAGACAGCATGAACAGGGGAGGGTCAGAGAGAGAGGAGACACAGACTGTGAAACAGACTCCAGGCTCTGAGCTAGCTGTCAGCACAGAGCCCAATGCAGCAGGGCTTGAACGCATGAACTGCAAGATCATGACCAGAGCTGAAGTCGGACACTTAACTGACTGAGCCACCCAGGCGCCCCCCCAACCTTTAAAAATTTTTTAATGTTCCAACCTTTATCTTTAAATAGAAGGGCTTTACTCTTTTTTGTTCCATAGCACATTCTGGTTTGTAAGCAGTTTCTTCTCTGAAGCACTTGCATAGCTGTAAAGGTTCAACTACATGTGTCAATGAATTGAGAGAAATGCTGTTAAGAACTTTAGTTTTCCTCTTGGCACTTGAAAACAATATTTGCAGTTAATGATGCCAAGTCTTGCTTAGTTCTAGAAGTCAGAGTCCATTGTTGTTCTACTTGTCCATTTACACGTGGATGCCAAGGAATGCTTAGCTCCTCTGTTTCACTTGAATGACTTCTTGTCCACATTAATAGAATGTAGCTGATTGCCTATTACCAAGCTGATGGCTTTCATCTTGATTAGTCATTTCAGAGAATTAAAAAAAAAAAAAAAAGTCAGAGTGGCCTCAGCATTACAGAGTTCAGAATGTGCACCAGGAGGTCGTGAGTATAATAAAAAATGGTTTATGACCTCTCCTGGGACATAACTTCAGGCAGGGTGAATATTAAGAATTAGTTAGTGATTAAGCAAGAACATTTTCAGACCAAGGAAGAAAGTACAGGCAGTAAATATAAGAAGCTTATCATAGAGAGTGGAAAAAATAAAAATAGTTTTCAAGTCCAAGCAGTTTTGGTAACAGTGTTTAAATGGTAAATGACCACAGGGACACCTGGGTGGCTCAGTTGTTGAGCATCTGACTCTTGATTTTGGATTGGATCATGATCTCACCCTTAGGTTTGTGAGATGGGGCTCTGCAATGGGCTTTGTGCTAACAGTGCTGGAGACTGCTTGAGTTTCTCTCTTTCTCTGACCCTCCATTGCTTGGGTGGATGCATGCACTCTGTCTTTCTCAAGATAAATAAATAAACCTCAAAAAAAGGTAAATTAACAAATCAGTCAACAGTTGGGAAATTTGATATCTAGTTTGGATATAGGGTTTGTAAAAAGATTAATCTTTAAATTTTTAATGTCCCTGTTTGCTTGTTTGTATTGGATTATAACTGGTTCCTGTGAATGTTAGTGTCCGGAATGTTACCCAAGATTTCTTTTAACATTTAGCAAGCTTAGGATGACTGTAAAATTGGTCCACCAATTGCATAAGCAGTTACAGGATGCCTGTTGATAAGGTCACATTTGTCAGGGGCAAGCAAATTACTTTTGGCCAATAGACTCTTTGTTGAAAAAACTGATTGTTTTGTAGCAGATAATGGATTAATAATAACTGGCCAACCCTACAATTTCATCATTGTAATTAAAGGGCTTACTCTTATTTATCGGACTATTTTAGAGGAATCTCATTGCTATTATTATAGGATTCTTCTGTGTGTCTGGTACTACGTTTGGATTTGCCTGCATTATCTTATTTTATCCTCTAGTAGTACCCTACTAGGATAGATTGATACCAGTGACATCTCAAGGCTACAGATGAATGAACAGAGGCCTCGAGATTAAGTGATTTGTCCAAGCTTACACAGGAATGGCAGAGCTAGGACTTGATCTGGAGCTGACTCTAAAGCTGACGTGCTCTATGATCGACTTCCTTCCCTTCCCTGGTGCACTACCTCTAAATGAAAACGGAAAACATTTATTATGGAAGGTTAAATATCATCCACAGTTGAAGCTCTTGAATTTTGTTCTCAAAAGTGTGTTTTGGTTAGAGCCTGTTCCCAGATGTCTGGTTCTCAGCATGTTATTACCTTGTCTTCTCATCGATTACAATGCGACCTTAAGTAACTTCTTGATCTTTCTCAAACACATATTGCCCCTGTCTGTGAGAATGTTCTATGACCTGGTAAAGCACACCTCAATAATTCTAAAGGCCTCTATACAGCCTACAAGAAGAAAGGCAGCTTCATCTGGTCACTGGAGTGGTAATTTGTGCTGCTTTATTTACCCTGCCATTGATTTGTTTGGTGGTTTTGAATTAAATCATTGTGTTATGTGACTGTTTCCTTATCTAAAAACAAGGCGAATACTGCTAGTTATTGATGCTGATGTTGATTTTCAGTGAAGGAGAGACCAATAGAGCCTTCCTAGATCTCAGGGTCCCGGGGATATAGTGACTGAAATATTGGGCCAGGGCTCAGAATACCTGGACTGTGGCCTGGCTCTCCTCTCCACTAAGCTGCATGACTCAGAAACCTCTTCCCCCTCCCCCATTATGAGAATTATATGAGAAATTATGTATGTGGAAATATTTTACAATTTACAGGTCATCTGAGTATAAGAGATAATGATTATCCTCAAAGTGCCATGAGATTGTAACATTTGGAAATACAGATTTGATTTAGTCTTCTGGCTTCTGTTGTTGGACTTCTTAGATGACACTTCAGTTGTGTGTTTTCACTGTTCTTCTTTTTTTTAGTGGTACGTGTGCAACAGAGAGAAATTATGCGAATCACTCCAGGCTGTCTTTGTTCAGAGCTATCTTGATCAAGGAACACAGATCTTCTTAAACAACAGTATTGAGAAATCGGGCTGGCTATTTATCCAATTATATCACTCTTTTGTGTCATCGGTTTTTAGCCTGTTTATGTCTAGAACATCTATCAATGGGTAAGTGAGTCTTGTGTATTTTTTCTTTCTCCTTAGGTTTAAAAAAAAGAAAATGAAAGAGAAAAGCTATTTTGTTAAAGGTGTTGATTACCCCACTGTAAGACTTGTGCTAGTCAGAATCCTTGGCTTTGGGTGGGTCCAGTGCCTTAGCCTTCAGCAGTTGGGCCTTTTAAATTCACCATAACTTGGGGCTGCTGGGTGGCTCAGGCATTTAAACGTCCGACTTCGGCTCAGGTCATGATCTGACAGTTAGTGGGTTCAAGCCTTGCATCGAGCTCTGTGGTGACAGCTTGGAGCAAGGAGCCTGCTTCAGATTCTTTGTCTCTGTCTGTCTCTGCCCCTCCCCTGCTCACTCTTTCTTGCTTTCTCTCTCTCTCAAAAGTAAATAAACATAGGAAAAAACCTAAAAAGATTAATTCAGCATAACTGGATAAATAGCCTTATTAGTCGGTATTTCTACAGTGGGAGTTGCAGCAGTGCTCCCCAGCTTCGATGTGCATAGGAATCAACCCAGAGATCTGGTTAAAGTGCAGATTGTGAGCCAGCAGGTCTAGGGCCTAGGATTCTGCATTTTTAACAAGCTCCCAAGGGATGCCAATGATACTGCGAGTCCCATACCATAGAGAGTAGCAAGAGCTAAGCCCTTAACATGTGGTGAAGAGTAAAATATTTGCTTCAGCACACTTCCCATTTTGGGGGGATTTAATCAGCTCAGCAATGTGTGATGGCTTATTTCAAGTGAAGGCCCAATATCTGTTGTTAACATAATGTCTAGGTGCACCAGGATTTTGTAAACTTGCTGTGGAATTCCCATCTCTAGTGTGGTTCTCTCATATAAATCCATGGAGAAAGCTTTAGGAATATGTATTTTTTCTGTCTTGGCCAAATTTTCAAAAATCCCAAGGCCCAACAATCTAGAATGCCAAGGAGAAAAATCAGTAGAGCTCAGTGTTTGCAGAGCCTTATTGGACTGCTTAAAGCCACTGGTTGGGCCTACTTTTTTCCTCCCCCTTGAGGTTTGGAGCCAGCTTCTCCTGAATGTCTGGATCCCTGGTCTATCATCTGGTCCTTAAATATGTTTTTTAGGTACCATGAGCCATTTCTCAAGATTTCTTACTTGATTTTCTTCATTATTTGTATGAAATTGCCTTAAGTTTGCTTCAGCAGGCAGTTGTTATTTTTGTATTGGCAGTTGAGTTTATACAACTTGGTCTGACGTTTTGTTTCTAAAATTGACCACACTGAATTTCTGTTCTATACCATTTTATTTTCTTTGGAAAGCAGACCAGTCATTGTAGCAGTGATTCTTAGCCTTTATGGGGTCCTTTACCTTTCTGAAAATGACAGAAGGTAGGAATCCTCTCTTCAAATAGTATTTACAGTCAACATTTCATATACAGTTTTGGGAGATTTCAAACTCTGAATCACCTCCCACCTTCATCCCCACCCTTACTCCAACCTTTGCCCCACTGGACCCTGGTTAATATTCCCTGATTTGGAGTTTGACAGTTTGGTCAAAGAGAGGCAATGCAATTAATCAATTCCCTGTTGGGGGAATTAATTGGATTCCCTTATCTACAGCCCTTCTGGTTTTTTTGTTTTGTTTTGTTTAACTCTCACTTCCCACCCTCTCAAAGCATGTTCTATGTCCCATTCTCACCTGAAAGCTTAATTTTGAGCCTGTTGGTACTTTCCATCCATGGTAGATTATTACCATGAATGACTGTGTCCTTCTAAAATCATAATGATCATACCTCATTTTATTGCACTTCACAGATAATTGACTTTTTTTTTTTTTTTTGGAATTTTGTGGTAACCCTGTGTCATGGAAGTCTGTTGGTGCCATTTTTTCCAGTAGCATTTGTTCACTTTGTATCTGTGTCATATGTTGGTAATTCTCTCAGTATCCAAACTTTTTCATTACTATATTATGGTGACCTCTGATTAGTGATTATGGGTCACCAAAAGCTCAGATGATGGTTGGTGTTTTTTAGCAATAAAGTATTTTTTAACTAAGGTATGCACATTGTTATTTTTAGATATAATGCTGTTGCACACTTTATAGGCCAGTGTAGTGTAAGTATAACTTTTATATGCACTGGGAAACCAAAAAATTCATTTGGCCTGCTTTATCATGATACTTGCTCTATCGTAGTGGTCTGGAACTGGGCCTGCAGTGTCTCTGAGGTACACGGCACTGTGGGGCCTTGTTGAATTAAGACGATACGTACCAGACTTCTTTATATTAGAAAAGGGGAAGGCTAAGTAAGGAGAGACTTGATAGCTGTTTTTAGAGTCTATATTATAAGGAAGATACTGATAACGAGGCACACCTCCTCTATAGATTCTAAATCTAGAGAGAACTTAGATTGTGGCCAGAGAACCTAGGATGGTTAATAAACACAAACCCCCTACTGCCCATGGATCTCACTAACTTTGGAAATTAAAGACAAATTAGAGAGCCAGACCTAATGTTTGCTGGAAACCTTGTATTGAGCTAGGTCCGTGTTTTGGTATTTTAAGTGAGATAATTATTTGTGGGATTGACCCACTTTTATCAGGAAGTCTGGTGTTTCCGGCCTGCCTCACTCACTGGGAGCACGCCCAGGTCATTGGGATGACCCCAGACTTTCCCACCTGCTCCCAGTGCTGCCTAGAGGGCAGAGTTGGTCCTGGTTGAGAAACACTGGGCTTGATGATTTAAAAAACTTTTTTTTTATAGTTTTAATCTTTTTGTGGAGCCTCTGTTGCTCATGATATTTGGAAATAGGACAGTGCTTCCCTCTCCAGTGCCTTTAAATGTAGATAAGTCTGATGACCTCTAGCACTAGAGTTTTATGATTATAATGTCAGGGTTCCTTACATCTCAAGAAGGTGGCTAGGGGAAGCATGTTATTTTATAACTGGGAAAGTTTGTTGTGCAACTTCTTTTTCATCCTATGAAAAGTCAACACCACCACTACATCCCCCAAGCCATATCCCCCAAGCCATGCTGCCTGTACCCTCTTCCTGCTCTGACTCTGGCTCCTGTGTGAAATTTTATAAACCTCTTTCTGAAAGTTCAGTCCCTTTTCTCATATTTGCTTTTCGTAGCCTATTGTTCTCCCAGAATATTAAAAAATAACGATTTTGGAGGAGGTAGCAGTTTTCTAAGTAAGCAGTTTGAGGTTTAGCATCATGTTTAGCAGTCTCTGATGTCCATGCCCCCCTACTCCCTAGTTTTGTAGCATTCTATAGGCAAAAGATTTACCGTAAATACATAGTTAGATCTGGTTAAACTCACCTAAGGCCTTAATGGGAAGAGTGAAGAGAGGGAACCTGTTATATGAAGTCTGCAATTTCAATTCTTTCCTAAAACTGGTTTTACCAGGAGCACCAGGTTGCACACATCTTTCCAGTCACTGTGTGAAATACCGTGCTGTATGATTATTTCCAGAAAGTAGCAATACAGTACAGATTTCTCTGCCATTTCCCAGACTGGTGCTTTTCGTTAAAAAAAGAATGTTTTTTTTTTAATGTTTGTTTATTTTTGAGAAAGAGGTAGTGGGGGAGGGCAGATAGAGAGGAGGACAGGGGATCTGAAGTGGGTTCTGTGCTGACAGCAGAGATCCCAAAGTGGGGCTTGACCTCATGAACCTCGAGGTCATGACCCAAACTGAAGTTGGACACTTAACTGACCGAGGCACCCAGGAGCCCCCAGATCAGTGCTTTTCAAACTGTGTTCCGGGGTCTGCAGGGAAGAGCCCCAGGAGCTGCTGAAGGGGCAGGCCCGGAAGTGGCAGCTTCTCCAAGGCTCTCGGCCGTCTCTCTGCAGCAGCTCTCTGATTACGGTTCTGCGTTATCTCCGAGCTCCGCTTCAGTTCAGCAAAGGGAGCTTGAGAATGCCTGCCCTGGAGAGACTAGGATTTGAGAGCTAGAAAGCCGCGGCTGAGTGGGGAGTGCCTTCGGTGCCCTGCCGTGAAGCTTCCGCGAGACTTGGCTGGAGCCGCAGCTGCCGTTCTGGGCGCGCTCTCCTCGCCCTTGCACTCCTCTCGGGCTCTTTTTAAAAAGGCGTTACTGTGGTTTTGAATGGTTTTTAGGATCTTTAGAAATAATAAGACCCAGAGGATCATATAACATATAAACTGATAGAATCATGGATCTGCTTTTTTGATACAAATTAACTGATATCAGCAGGGACCATTTTTTTTCTCTAGTGTGTCTTGAAAACCTGTGACATTGAAGCTATTTTTTTTTTCATGCATTGTTTAGTTTAATAACAGCTTTTTTTTTCCTGTGTGATTTTTCTGCTTAGTGTTATTGGCTAGTGCTATGACCGGATTCTGTCGGGATGTCATCTTTCTTAACTGATAAATATGTTTTCTGTTACTGTGTCCGTCTCTCCGTCCTATTTTGACTTAGATTCTTCACATTAACCTTTTAGGTTCTTACTCATTCTTCTTCCCTTCCCTTCCTTTCTCGTCCTATTTTTTCCCCTACCTTTTACTCCTCTCCTTTCCTGACTCTTTATGGGGTATTATTTATAGTCTCAGAGCCAAATGATATCTACAGGTATTTTCTTATATTACTAACTTTGCTTTTACTCCTGTAAGTCCTGTAAAAGGTAATATGTAATTTAACCAAATAATCAAATAAAACAAACATTTTGTAAGCTCAGGAGGCTGTTGATGCTGAGTTATTGCAGTCACTCTGAATGTATGTGGGATGCCTAATTTGCATAGACTCTTCCATTTTTGTCTTTTTTTTTCTTCTAGGTTGCTAGGAAGAGGCTCAATGTTTGTGTTTTCACCAGATCAGTTTCAGAGACTGCTAAAAATTAATCCAGACTGGAAAACCCATAGACTTCTTGATTTAGGTGCTGGAGATGGAGAAGTCACAAAAATCATGAGTCCTCATTTTGAAGAAATTTATGCCACTGAGCTGTCTGAAACTATGATATGGCAGCTTCAGAAGAAGAAGTACAGGTATAATTTTTAGACATGGTTTGGGGTATATTTCTTGGTTTCAGATGTATTTCTTCTTGAGAGTATACTATTTAAAGGATATGAATTAGAAATGATTTTCCATAATTGGAAAATTTTTTAAACTTTCCATATTCCTGTTAAATAGAAATTTAGAGAGAAATTATTTTTCCTTGTCAGTATTTTTCTGGACTAGAGGGGTTGCCACTGTAGAAGAAGGGTAGGTAAGGAACAACTTGGAAAAGGGAGATCAGATGTAGAGACTTTTCAGGGCACCTGGGTGGCTCAGTCGGTTAAGCGTCTGATTCTTGGTTTCGGCGCAGGTCATGATCTCCTGGTTTGTGGGATCAAGCCCTACATCGGGCTCTGTGCTGACAGTGAGGAGTCTGGTTGGGATTCTCTCCCTCCCTCTCTCTCTCTCAAAATAAATAAACTTAAAAAAAAAAAGAAGTTAATTCATCATTTGAAAACTTGAAATGTTTTGACCTCTGTTTTAACAGTGGCTTAAATCATGCCAAATTCCTAATCTGATGCCTTCCTCCCACTTAAAAAAAAATCTGTTTGAAAATAGATATGGGGAGGAACTTGTTTGAAACATTTTCATTCCCCTCCTCCTCACCCCTGCTCCTTCCCTTGCTTGCTTGCCATTGAAGCCCTTCATGAGACTAAACGCCTAAGTGGAATTATCTGAAATTTAGATATCTGAATTAATAATTCATTGTATCTAGAGTTTATATGCTATGTAACCTACTAGTAAACTTATCACCATATGAGAAATACTTTTTTCTTTAAAAAATTTTTTTTAATATTTTTTTTTTAGACAGAGAGACAGTTTATCGGGGGGGTGGGAGGGCAATGCAGAGAGAGAGAGGGAGACACAGAATCTGAAGCAGGCTCCAGGCTCTGAACTGTCAGTGTAGAGCCTGACATGGGGCTCAAACCTACAAACTGTGAGATAATGACCTGAGCCGAAGTCGGATGCTCAATGGACTGAGCCACCCAGGTGCCTCTCTTTTTCCTAATACATAGCACATATGCCAAAATCAACAGTTGGACCTAAATAGGAAATTCATACTGGTTGATATTCCTTCCACAATATTATTAGTATTAAATAAAAACATATTCAGGAAAGTGGTGTTTTTTCAGCACAGTCTGAGATTTTAATGAAGAAGTAGTATTTTACTGAGGTTGAGGTTTGTCCAACCTGCTGGCAGGGCAGACTTTTAGCTTAATACCTTATTTTCTTGGCTTGGGAACTGGCTATTTTTTTGTTTTTCTTCAACATCTAAGTTCATGAAAAATACACAGAAAACGGCCGAGTTTTTATTCTTTGTTGTCAGGGTATCATTACTTATGCCAGAAAACCCAGTTGTAAAATTACAGGATCTGGCTTTGATTTTTAAAACAAAACAGCAATTTTTTTTTATACTGTTGGTGTTTTGCTTTTTATTTAGGATTTATCAAAATACTGATTGCTTTGTCACTTCTGTAAGGAAAATATATTTTATAGCCTTCACGAAGGTAAACTATTACTTAACTCATTTTCTTGAAAATCATAATTCCAGGGTTAGAAATACTGTTTTAGAAAAGCCACAGACATAGGAAAGGAGTATATAATTAATTATTGATTGTGTGTACTAATGAACAATTCCACAATTCAAGGGACAATAAATTAAAAAAAAAATCTGTGGCCAGAAAAAATTTTGGTAGCGTGTTTTCCTTCCTCAGTCTGCTTCACCAAAAGTTAGTGGTAAATTAATTGGTCTGAATGGTAGTTAGATGGTAGAGGAAATAAGGGTGTGGCAAGATGCTGAACTGTAAAGGGTGTGGGTTTAGAATTAAATTCGCATAGACTTTTCACACATGAGTAATCAAAAAGGAATTGTATGTACATGTTAACACCAGAGAACAGAGATCTTCAGTGTAAATTTGAAAGCTGCTTGACTTTAATCCATTATCTGTAGGTTTGGGATCTTTCTTAAAAAATATTATAGATAAAGAATTCTATTTCTTGGGGCGCCTGGGTGGCTCAGTTGGTTAAGTGTCCGACTTTGGCTCACGTCCTGATCTCATAATTCGTGAGTTAGAGCCCAATATTTGGGGTCTGTGCTGGCAGCTCAGAACCTGGAGCCTGCTTCGGATTCTGTCTCCCTCTCTCTGTCCTTCCCATGCTCGCACACTCTCTCTCTCTCTCTCAAAAATAAACATAAAAAATTTTAAAAACAATTCTGTTTCTCATGTTAACACCCTTTATTTTCTTTAAAAAAATATTTAATGCTTATTTTTGAGGGGGGAGAGAGACAGACTGACAGACAGAGCACGCGCAGGGGAGGGGCAGAGAAGCAGGCTCCGAGCTATCAGCACAGAGCGTGATGCAGGGCTCGAACTCACTGATCGCAAGATCATGACCTAACCTGAAGTCAGACGCTTAACCAGCTGCACCCAGGCTTTTTTCTTTTTTTTTGATGGAAAGATGTTGGAGACCGAAGTGCAAACTGCTCTTCACTCTCAACCCACCACCCGGGAAGCATTGATTCACAGAGTGGTTGTCAGGGTCTTTCTCCCCGCAGCTGGGGAGAGTGGGTTCGTTGGCCTGAATAGCCCACTAGGAGTTTCCCAGTTGCAAGTTTTACTCTACCAGTGACTTGCAGTATGATTTGGACAAGTCACTTCTTCCACTGTTCGCAGTAAGAAGAGGAAATCTTAACCACATGTCTCAGTACCTGGGTTAATACGCAGTTTGAGTGGGGTCAGTATATTTGTCTTCATCCGTGCAACTGAGTTTATAAGTGAAAAATCACCAAACAGAAATAAAGAGGCAGATGGGCTTCTAAACGTGTAGCTGTTAACTATCCCTTATTAAAGCCATAATTTTCTATTGGAGCATGTCTTTCTTTCAAAATCTGCAAGTAATTCAGAGATGGATTTATTGAGATATTGTATATTACACCATGTTGACAATGTTTGGCTTCTGCTTCCTTATAGATGGGCCTAAGACTTTTTTCATTTTTTTAAATCAGGTATATAATTTTTTTTTTACAATTTATGAATTTAAATAGGCTGTTTGAGGTATTAGTATACAAATAGGCCTTTTTGGTTGTTATTTCGGCTTTTAAAATGGAATTGAGAGTATTTTAAAAAATTTTTTAATGTTTACTTATTTTTGAGAGAGAGAGCAAGTGAGTGTGTGCATGGGCGGAGGAGGGGCAGAGAGAGAGGGAGACACAGAATCCGAAGCAGGCTCCAGGCTCTGAGCTGTCAGCACCGAGCCTGATGCTGGGCTGGAGCTCATGGAACACAAACAAGATCATGACCTGAGCTGAAGTTGGACGCATAATTGACTGAGCCACCCAGGCGCCCCAGAATTGATAGTATTTTTATCCCCAAAGTAGGTCCTTTATAGTTTGAATGAGCTAAATCCAGTTTCTAAAATCATCATTGTACAGTAAAGTGATTTTGGAGCCCTAATGCCCTACTTATTTCAAGCAACAAAGGAATCTGACTAGTCCCTTGAAGTTGGTTAGGGCGTTATTTTGGAAGAGGCTTTAGTTAGTACAAAAACCGAGACTGAGAACAAGATGCAGCTCAGTGATTTGTGCTCCTTTATTTCTACTATTCCAAAATGCTCTCAAATGTCACTATGCTAATGAGTTTTTTAAAACAGCCCTCATTATACTTTCAGAATTTTCTAAGATAACTCTACTGTATCTACTCAGCATTATCAAAGACTTGTTTACCAAAGATCCTTTTTCCTGTTTCCTTTTCTTCCCTGTCTCTATCATAACCTGCCCCGTCTGCCACACTGTGATTGTTATAACCAAGCAGGAGTGAGTAATTTACAGAATTGCCTTAATGGTGTGGCTAACAAAGACCGGTGATAAGAGAACTCTCGTTCTGTGGATAGAACATTGTAAAGGACTTAGAAATGGGGGCGCCTGGGTGGCTCAGTCGGTTAAGCCTCCGGCTTCAGCTCAGGTCAGATCTCACATTCGTGGGTTCGAGCCCTGCATCAGGCTCTGTGCTGACGGCTAGCTCGGAGCCTGGAGCCTGCTTCTGGTTCTGTGTCTCCTTCTCTCTCTGACCCTCCCCCTCTCATGCTCTGTCTCTCCTGTATCAAAAATTAATAAAACATTAAAAAAAATTAAAGAAATGATCTGAGAGGGGGATGGTAGGAGAGAGAGAGGGAGGGGTGAGAGTGATGTAACTGTGCTCTTCACTTACGGTTTTGATAGGATGCCCTATGCTTTATCGTTTTCTGTGTAGTTATTCAGATAAGAAATTCTAGAGTATGAATAGTACCTGTCTCCTGGAAACAGAGATGTTTGCTCAAAGGCTGTAGGTTGTAAATGGAAATTATCTTCTTAAGAAGATACCCAACCATAAGAATACCCCCAGCCATTCGTAAAAATAGGACAGACCCCAGGAATATAAAGCATGAATATGTGATGTATTTTATGATTACATTCCAATGAAGTAGAAAGTAGGATTATTTTAGTCCATTTTATGTTCAGGAATTTGATGCCCTAGTTGTGTAACCATTTTTACCACCTTGTAACTCATTCCTTTTAAACATATGTTTCGTTCGTATAAAAGAAGTGTATGTTTTTAGATTTGGAAATAGGTGAATGCTAAATTTAAAGAAATAAGGGTGCTGTTTTTCTTTGCCTGGCCATTTTATTACTGCAAATATAAATTATAAATGAAAGATCTTGCATTTACTTTGATTTAGAAGACAAAGTTAGAGCCTATACTGGTGTCTCAGTTATTTTGAAAGATGTCTTGAAGGGGTTTTATATCAATCAGGTTCTTTATCCTGTTTTCAGAGTGCTTGGTATAAATGAATGGCAGAATACAGGGTTCCAGTATGATGTCATCAGCTGCTTAAATTTGCTGGACCGCTGTGATCAGCCCCTGACTTTGTTAAAAGATATCAGAAGCGTCTTGGAGCCGACTAGAGGCAGGGTGATCCTTGCCCTGGTTTTACCCTTTCATCCCTATGTGGAAAACGGTGAGTGTGGTCAAGTCATTTCTTACCCAACATAGATGTTGTCTGGTATTTGTGATTCTGTTTTCTTAGAATAGCCTGGAATTTAAAGGAATATGGTTAATATCATCTTGGTTAATGTTCATCTTAGTGTGGATTTTATAGAACTCTGGTATTCCCTTTGCAGTGGGAATAGCGAGTACCCAGCTGGGTCTGCTCCCTTGAATTGAAAACCTAAAGTGTGTCCCATATTTCCTCCTCTGAAATGGTGCTTGAGCCATTTGTTTATCAGCTTATAAGCTGAGCCAGGAAATAAGTGATGCCTTTTAATGTACCTGCATACAATCCCTGAGTGTCACAGCTTTTTATATTTTACATCTCTTGTTCCAGACTTGAAAAATGATAAATGTCATTATCTGTTTTACCCTTGTGAAGACCATTTGTGTCATGGCATGTGTCATTTCTTTGTATGACATTTGGGTTTTGATGGCACAGTTTTGCTCCTGAACAATACCAAATGAAGAATATATTAAAAGACATTTGATTTCATATTACTTCATATTTACTGTGACCTCGTTGTAGTCATATTAACTCATGGTTTTAGCGCACGTGGTTTGCATTTCAGGTCATGTTGGAAGTTAGGATTTTAAGCCTCTCTTTTGCATTTTCAAAAGTTAGTAATGTGCAGCAATATAAAAACTATTATGTAAGTAATACATGGTAATATTTAAAAATCTTTAGTTTTTCCATTTTACTGCCAGTTCAGCCTTGGGTTCAAAAACTGTAAGAACTTGAAGACTTTTTTAAGAAATCCATGAATAATTCGTAAGCTTCATGGTTCTCAAATATCTGTGAAAATCTGTCTGAAGGAATAATGTTCCTGTTTGCTTATAACCATGGATTTGACTTGCTCCTTTATTTCTTCTTGTTCTTATTTTTAGCCCCCTCAAGTCTTCGTCCCTTTAGATTAAATGCTTGTTTTAACGGATACCAAATGATTTTAGATGTTTGTTGATGATGGGGAAAATGCAGAATTCTTTAGACATAGGGGGGTGGGAAGAAGTGCAGGTAGACCAGATAGCTGATTGAACTTCTCCATTTTTACATTCCTATTGGTGAATCACCTGTTGTGGTAAAGAAAAAATTGCTTCCAGTGTGAGTGCCAGTATAGCATGCAAACACACTGTGTGTGTGTGTGTGTGTGTGAGTGTGTGTAGTGCACTGAATATCTTAGTAAATGTCCTTGATAGTTCAGCAACTTGACTTGTGAGTGCTGTTCCCTGTGTAATTAAGCCCTAGCTCCATATCTGCATTGCAATCACTAGTCATCAGATCGTAAGGCCCTGGTTTCCTGTGTCCTGTTGGGCAACCACATGATAGAATTTTAGTGCTATTTCCTGGCTTAGCAGGAGGTGGAAGAGCAGGGGAAGAAACATCAATCTAACCATGAATTTTATTTCCTTGTGTTTCTTACACTAAAAATGGAGAGGAAATCCAACTGCACAGGAGAGTAGTCCCCAGGAAGGCCTGAGAACAAGCTCCTTGATGGTGGACCTGCAGTTGTCTACCGAGTCCTAGGAATCTGCCACGTGACACAGCAAACCTGCATGTTGCTCTGCGGCACTTTATTATTGCTGCCTTTCTTTAGGTCACTAATTAAATCCTGATGATCTCCATGTGACACGTTGTGAGGACTGCGAGCTGCAAAGTGACCTTGTGTGTGTGTGAGTTCATGAATACTAGGCTATTTTAAGGAAATAGGAGTGTGTTTTGCATACTTGACCCAATCTTTATTTTAACAAAAAGCAATTGCAGATGAAATGATTTTTTGTAATTTGTCTTTAGCCCCATCACAGCAATTTTGTTTCTTAGGTTAGTTTGGAAAAAATGCAAAATGCGTCTTTCTAACTTCAATTTTCGTTTATTGGAAACAAAAACATGCAAATATCCTTGCACTCATGGAGCTTACCTTCTAGTGAGGAAGACAGGAAGCAAATGGCATGCTGTTGGTGATAAATGCTATGGAGAAAATAAACAATAAAGTAAGAAGGGGAATTGGGGGTTGCATATGGGCGCTGTAATTTTAAAGAGGGAGCTCAGGGAAGGGCCTTACTGAGAGGGTGACATAGTAAAAGAAACCTGAAGGAAGTCAAGTGTAAGGTTTTCTGTATGATCCGTTACTAGGAGTAGAACTGCTTGTAAAAGACAGAGTTGTCCTAATAGCTAGCCTGGGATCCTAAACCATTTACTAAATAATCATCTTTTCCCCAGTGCTCTGAAACACGACCTTTATCATAGACTGAAGTCCCATATGGGTTTGGCTCTATTAAGAGTTATCCTTCCATGTGTACCAGTACCAAACTATTTTAATTACTCTAGCTTAGCACACATTTTTAGAATGTTTATTTACTTTGAAAGAGAGTGTGTGTTTGTGAGTGAGCACAAGTGGGGGAGGGGCAGAGAGAGGAGAGAGAGAATCCCAAGCAGGTTCTGCTCTTACAGCTAGGAGCCTGACAGTTGGCTCAATTCCATGAGCCGCAAGATCATGACCTGAGCAGAAATCAGGAGTTGGATGCTTAATCAATTGAGCCACCCAGGGGAACCTAGCTTATCATACATTTTAATGTCATAGCATTAGCCTCCTTTCATTAGTTCCTTTGCAGATTTTTCTTGGCTTATTTATTTAACAGATCAACTTTAGCACTAGTTGGTCTAGTTTAAATTTTATAGATTAATTTAAGTAATATTGAGTCTTCCTAGCTAATAATAGGATGTGTCTTTCATTTTATTCAATTCTTTATTTTTTTTTAATGTTTATTTATTTTTGAGACAGAGAGAGACAGGGAGCAAGCGGGGGGAGGGGCAGAGAGAGAGAGGGAAACACAGAATCTGAAGCAGGCTCTAGGCTCTGTCTGAGCTGTCAGCACAGAGCCCAGTGCGGGGCTTGAACTATGAACTGTGAGATGGTGACCTGAGCCAAAATCAAGAGTCAGACATTTAACCAACTGAGCCACCCAGGCACCTTGAATTCTGTAATTTCCTTAAGTAACTTAAAATTTTCTTCATAAAGGTCCTGCACAGTTTTTGTTAGATTTATCTTAATTATGTGTTTTTGTGTTGATATTGTTAAATAGAAATTTTTCTTCTATCATTATTGCGACTCTTAAATTTTTTCCAGCTTTTGGGGGAAATTGACAAATAAAAATTGTATGTATTTAAACTATACAGCATGATACTTTAATATACATATATGTTGTTGTTATTACTACAAATTAATTAATACATCTATCACCTCACATCGTCTTTTTTGTGTGTGTCATAACACTTAAATGATTTATTCCTTCAGCAAACTTAAGGTATACGATATAGTATTATTAACTGCAGTTACCATGCTCTACATCAGATCCCCAGAACTTACTCCTAACTGGAAGTTGGTGACCTTTGGCCAGTATCTCCCCATTTTCCCCACCCTCCAGCCCCAGGCAGCCACTGTTCTGCTTTCTGGTTCTACAGGTTTGACTTGTTTAGATTCCGCATATAAGTGAGATCAGAGATTATGCAGTATTTGTCTTTCTGTGTCTGGCTTATTTCGCTTAGCACAATACCCTCCAGTTTCATCCATGTTGTTGCAAATGGCTCTTCTGTCATATTTTAGAATGAATGGTAGGTGTATATAATGCACACAATTGAATTTTTGTGTGTGTACTAATTTTGTAATTTTTTATATTATTGAATTATTTTAGTGTTTCCAGTAGCTTTTCTATTGGCTTTCTTGTGTTTCCTTGATGCATCTACAAATGGTTTTGCTGCTTCCTTTTCATTTTTTAGACCCTCCCCCCAATGAATTGGTAAATTCCAAAAAATATTTTTTTAAATGGTGGGCATTTTTGTCTTATTTTTTACTTTAATGAGAATATTTCTACTTTCAATATGATGCTGTCTTTTGGCTTGAGATTGTTGTTGTTTGGCTTGAAATATATATTCTTTTTTTCTAATTTTTAATGTTTATTCATTTTTGAGAGAGAGAGAGGGAGCATGCTGGGGAGGAGCAGAGAGAGAGGGAGACAGAACTCAAAGCAGGCTCCAGGCTCCCAGCTGTCAGCACATAGCCTGATACGGGGGCTTGAACTCACAAACCAGGAGATCATAACCTGAGCTGTAGTCGGTTGCCTAACCAACTGAGCCACCCAGGTGCCCCGAAGTACATATTCTTTTAAATCTTGTTGTATTAAGAGCTTAAAAGTCAGGAATTGCTGTTGAATTTTGTTACCTGTATATTTAACATCTCTGGAGATAGTTATTTTGTTTTTTCTTCTATGACTTGTTAAATTAATAGTACTTATATAATATATATCCACCGTTGCATTTCTGGGCTTAGATGGGATGGGTAGTTTTGTATCACTGGGTTGTGTTTACAAAAATTAAAAACAATGTATCTATCTGTTATTTATTTGGAGGATGTTATCTTTGTCATGTCTTGGTATCAGCCTTCTGCTGGCCTTGTAAAACGTTTTTTCCTCTGTGCTCTGGAACAGTTTAAATTGCATGTACTTCTCTGTTCTTGGAAAGTTTGGTAGAATTCTCCTGTGAAAGCCATTAGGACTGGGCCTTTGGAGAAGTAGCCTTTGGCAACTTTCTCACTTTCTTTGAGGGTCATTGTTCTGGTTGAATTTGACATTTTAGTCTTAAAACTCCCTTAAGTCTAAATAGAAATAAGCAAGACTCAGATAGGATGGTTTCATAGAAAGAGCCTGGGCTTTGAGAGCTGGCCCTGTTTGAAACAGGAGCCTCTCATTAAGGTTAGTGTTTCATCTGTAAGAACGGGGCTAGCACTTTCTGTGGGGTTTGTTGTGGGTATTAAATAACCTCATGGATGGGCTAGCACCTCACCGCGTCTGTCTCCGTGTGGGTATGTTATACATGTTAGTTTTCTTTTGTCCCATTCTGTTCTGTTACTTCATTTTTATCTGTGGCTTTATTGATCCTATTTGTTCAGTAGTCCTTTAGTGTGAAATGTTCATCAGTGTCCTTCAGACCCACTTCAGATCTCCCCCTTTTAACAATAATAATCACAATTTGATGCATTGTAATATTTATTCACATAAGTAACCTCTGCACCCAGGCTTGAACTCACGACTCGGAGCCAAGAGTCTCATACTCTTCAGACTAAGCCAGCCAGGCACCCCTGTTGTCCTCATTATGCATTGTAACTTCATCTCAAAGTGTGCATTCTTTATCACTTTATGTGACTTGACTCCACAGAGACTTAACTATATGGCAGTTAGCCAGGGGTCTCCAGTTCACTCAGACCTCACATAGTAGAGAAAAAGAAATTACTTACTCTGCAAAGCCTACTCACATCTTTTGGTATGTAGTGTGAGTGCGCTTGTCTAGAGGGTAGAGTGTGGAGACACTAGAACCACGTCTTTGTCATTTCCCTCTTGTTGGGATGTCTTTCAGTATTATTCTCTCTCCACTGCCATCAGAAACTCAAAGCGAAACAGAGAGTTATAGCTCAGTTTTTTCCAGTGAAAAGTTTGGATGCTCAGCAAATAGGAAAATTTGTATTTCCAGGGATTCAACCAATACACCTTATGGAGAAGGGTGAGCATTGATGGCCAGGGAGTGAAGTGTGCTTCATATCTCAGTTGACAGGCTGAAAGAATATTTTTCTGTAGAAATAGTATTCAGTTTTCATATAAAGGTGTTGGAGAGCCTAGTTTTTAACAAGCAGCACTAGGCAGTGGGTATACAAAGATAATGTAGAAGTTGCTTCTGGTCGTAAGACACTTGCAGAATCACACAGAAGATACATGTAAGCAGACAGTGGCAGGATAGTCTGATAAGAAATGTGACAGAGTACCGTGGGTTTAGAGAGGGAAAGACCCAATAAATGCTAGGGAAGGTTATGGAAGGTTTCGTGTAGGAGGTGACGTTCGAGCTGTATTTGTATTGGGGAGCATTTTACCAGGCAGAGGGAACAGCATGTGCAAAAGCCCGAGAGTGTGAACAGGTGGGATTAGGGATGGCCAAGGTCAGTGTGATCCACGGGTGGCACGGAGGAAAGGCCTTTGACTGTATAATAGTGTAGCACCCAACGGTAGTTGTTGACTAGATGGGTGACTAAAAGGACGAATATTAATGTACACATCAGTCACTGTGACATATGACCTGAAAGAATGTAACTACTTTCCCAGAGGAGAACTATTCCAAATCTGAGCCCTAACAACGATCTTGGAAACACAGCCCTTGCTTGCATTGGGTACGGCTCATTCTACATTAAATACTAATGTATCTCAGGGATTTTGTCTTCTGGTTAACCTACACAAAGAACAGTGTATCTTCAGCCCTGGGAGTACCAAAATCCAATGACTCCCAGAAAGGAAAAGTAAGTTATCTAATCCAGCACTTTGTATTCACCTAGATAGGTCGTGCTTACTCTTTTTTGCTACCCAGCTTAGAAATTCATTTATTTCATCCAGGTTGATCTGAAAGTGGGGTTATACACCCAGGAAGACACAAGACCATTTATTTTGGGTTATAGGAAGAAAATATTAACATGTTTATTAATACAATTCTTTATGCCAGTTGAATTTCTACTTTTGTGTATAAGTTTCACATAAACATATATACGCATACATACATACATGCATACATACATGTACACACACTATACACAATATACACAAGTCTACAAAATAGGCACTCACACACATATATTACAAACACACAAATAAAAGGAATTTATGTGCTCCCCCTTGCTGTCCATTTTTTCCTGGCACATGTATTACACATGTTGGAGACCATGTTCAAGTCATCATTGCAAAAACTTTTTCAAAGTGTTTTAAAAACATTTTATTTATCTAATTTTTTTTTAATTTTTTTAATGTTTTATTTTATTTTTGATACAGAGAGAGACAGAGCATGAGAGGGGGAGGGGCAGAGAGAGAAGGAGAAACAGAATTGGAAGCAGGCTCCAGGCTCTGAGCTAGCCGCCAGCACAGAGCCCGATGTGGGGCTCGAACCCACAAACATGAGATCTGACCTGAGCCGAAGTCGGAGGTTTAACTGACTGAGCCAGCCAGGCGCCCCTATTTAATTTATTCTTGAGAGAGAGTGCATATGTGGGTGAGCGGGGGAAAGGCAGAAGTGGGGTTGGAGGGAGAGAATCCCAAGCAGACTCTGTCCTGTCACCATAGAGCCCAGTGCGGGGCTCGAACTCACAACCCTTGAGATCATGACCTGGCACTTAACCAACTGAGCCAACCAACCACTTTTAAAATATTTTAAAATTCTGTCTGGGTTTTAAAAATAGAATACACTTTAAAAAATAGAATACACTTAATAGCATTGAAAAAAATTTTTTTAATGTTTTATTTATTTTTGAGAGAGAGACAGTGTGAGCAAGGGAGGGTCAGAGAAAAAGGGAGACACAGAATCCAAAGACAGGCTCCAGGCTATGAGCTAGCTGTCAGACCCTGATGCGGGGCTCGAACCTACAAGCCATGAGATCATGACCTGAGCCAAAGTCTGACTGAGCCACCCAAGCGCCCCTCACTTAATACCATTTTAAAAGAAACACTTTAATGAAATAAAAATAGATTGTAATTCATTTTCAAAAATGAATGCACACTTGAAATGGATTTTTCAGTGAGGTATCTTTCAAAGAACCATCCACAGCATGTTTTCTCGGTGAGATGGAATGATTCCATAAACATCTTTGCTGCACCCAACCCTTAATCTGATGCTTCCCTCCTAACTCGGGTAAAAGTCAGTACTGCCTTGCCCACTGCTCCGCTGCTGCCGTTACTTGGCACAACACTGACATCTAGAGTCGACTGTGGCTTATTTGCTCTGAGGTTGTCTGACCTTCTGCATTGGATCTTCTGTATTTTAGCTCATATTCTTATCTGTTCCCTACCAGAAGAAGTAATACTTCTACGAGTCCTTTTCAAGATGGCTTTTCTTTTTTTTTTTCTTTTCTTTTCCTTTCTTTTCTTTGTTTTTTCATTTCTCTTTTCTCTTTTTTTTTCTTTCTTTGTTTTTTTTAAGATGGCTTCTCTAATTCAGTCTCTGGCATCTCACTTCTGTCTTCTTCCCTCCCTCCCAGCTTAGTCTCATTGGCCCATCACTGTCACACCCATAAAGACAATTCTTACACTCAAGATGGAGGGACATAGTGTGACTTCTAATCTTCAGGGTAACAGTCATCACGCACCTCATATATTGAGTGAACCAAATACAGGATATGTATTACGAAAATGGAAGTTTTTAAAATGTTAGCCTACTCAGAATTCTCCTGGCAAATTAGGAAAGTATTTTTCAGTTGTATTTCTAGGGTTTTAATATTTTGGTAATTACTCTTAGTGATCATTTCCTTGTACTGCAGCATCCTTCCTTGTAGAGAATTATCTTTTCCATTTATTGTGATTGTTTTTGCAAAGCCCTGTGTGTCCATGATCACTGTCACAACTTCCGGATTTGGATTTTAATTGAAAATTAAAACATTTCTATGGTTTTTCATAGTTCGAAAGTGCTCTTCTTTATTCATAAGTGTTGCCTTTCTCCTGAAATAGTAAATAACAAGCCATAATTAAGATTATGTAACCAATGGTGCCCCGCTGCAAGCAACATATAAACTACTCTGCCCTTTTGCATTGTGTCCCAAGTACCCTCCAGTAATCGAGAAGGTCCAGTTACTAGCATCCCTATATTTAGAGTAAGATGTGGGAACTGAAAGTCAAATTTCTTTTCTTTTTTTAAAGATTTTTTCATTTTTTTAAATTGTTTTGATTTATTTTTGAGAGAGAGAGAGACAGAGTATGAGCAGGGGAGGGTCAGAGAGAGAGAAGGAGTCACAGGATCTGAAGCAGGCTCCAGGCTCTGAGTTAGCTGTCAGCACAGAGCCTGACACAGGGCTCGAACCCACGAACCGTGAGATCATGACCTGAGCCGAAGCTGGACACTTAACTGACTGAGCCACCCAGGCACCCTGCATTTTTTTCATTCTTTATTATATTTTATTAAATGTATTAAGATTCCATTCATTGCATTTCTATTGTCCAATACTGTCGTTGAAGTAACGGGGTTATTTGGCCTGTAGTGTTTTCCAGTCTGGGCTACCCTGATGCTCCTGTGTGCTCTGTTGACACGAATTTTCTTGTTCATATGCTTTTGTGAGAGCCCTGGCTCACAACACTCACCACACTCACTCCTAGACTTGCCTTCGGGACAAGCATCTTCCCTGTTTGCAGAAGAAGAGGCTCCAGCCTCAGCAATACAGGAGTGAGCAGGCGTTTATAATTATTCAGATGGTGTCTTAGGTAATTAGATCATTTCTTGACGTATTTCTATACACACTGAAGTATAAAATGGCTACTTAGACCATATTCTCTCCTGGATGAAAGTCCTTTTCAAAAATCGGATTAAAAAAAAACCCACACCTGGTATCAGACACTTGTTAAATTTGCCCTCTTGGCTCCTGGTTAAGAGGAAAAATCCTTAGTATAGAAGTTCATTGTTTTGTATACATTTTAATTGAAATCTGAGCAGCCTGACTCATGGAAACTGAGTGAGTGCTCTGCTAGCACTAAAAACAGCATCTTTTTTTGAAAAACCTGTTTTATAGGACTTTAAAGGGACCCTGTTGGATGTATTGTTCTTGCCACTCCAATCCTAAGACTGAAGAAATTCTTAATTTTTATTTTCATTAGCTCATCTTTTCTAATGTGAATTTATTTCTGCCTTACTAGCAACAAGTAGTGTTTTCTATATAATTTGTCCCAAGTTCCACCTGTGTGGAACTTCTCCTTATTTCCCACTACTGCGTGCAGGATACTGTAGAAAGGGTCTCAGAATCCGCAAAAGCATCCTTGTCCAAAATGAAAACATTTCCTATATCCACCGTGTTTCTGAAAGAGTCCATGTCACTAAGAGGCCAGTCTGGTCTCTATTTAATACTGTGTCAAATGTCCTTTGTTATGTATTTATCGAAACAGATTCTCTATAAACAGGCATCATAGGTGAAAGTCTCAGACTCCTCCTCCACAGGAAAACATGATTATTAACGGCTCGTTGGCAGCTTAGCTCTTTTAGTCAAACAGGCTTTCTATCTGCATTACGTCTTTGTGATGTTTTACACTTACAGATTGTTGTCTTGTTTCCACATTTCCCTTATTATATACTTCTTGAGCAATTTCCTGAAAAATACGCCGAGCACTCTTCTTCTGTAAATGCAAATGGGGAAAAAATGCGTGTCTCTCATTGGACTAGAAGTGATCATTAGTGTACATCCTCTGAGCTTTTCCTTTTGTTATTGCTGCCAGTCTGAGGAACTACCCCTTCACCCTAAGCATGTCTATACTTCCCATTAACTCTTGTATTTGGAGTCTGTGATGTAGGGTTTGTAGTTCAGAACAGTCTAATTTAAATTGTAGTTTACCACTTGAGATTATCCTCAAGTTTCTCAGTAATAAGAAATGGTATCGGGGGGGGGGTGCATGGTGGTTCCGTTGGTTAAGTGACAGACTTAAGCTCAGGTTGTGATCTCGCTGTCTGTGAATTTGAGCCCCATGTCGGGCCCTGTGCTGACAGCTCAGAACCTGGAGCCTGCTTCAGATCCTTTGTTTCCCTTACTCTCTGCCCCTCCTCCACTCACACTCTGCCTCTCCTTCTCTCTCAAAGATAAATAAACATTAAAAAAAGAAATTAAAAAAAAAGAGAAAGAAGTGGTATCTGTTGCGCCTGGGTAGCTCAGTTGGTTAACGTCTGACTTTGGCTCAGATCATGATCTCACGGTTGGTGAGTTTGAGTCCCATGTCAGTGCAAAGCCTTCTTTGGATCCTCTGTCTCCCTCTCTCTGCCCCCCTCCCAAAAAGAAATAAAGGTATATATCTATATATATCTAAAGAAATGGTATCTATGGTTGAAAGTTACCATGATGTTCTCTGTGTTTAATTATTGTGGGTTTAAAATAGTTAAAACCAGCCACCGTTTTAAAAGTATTTGACAAGCATTGGTCTGTACCTTTGGTGAGTCTTCTGTTTCTTTGTTTCTTAGAGAGTTAAGTTTTGACTGTCAAGAGGAAAAGGAAAGTCATCTTAGACATTTTGTGCATTCAGAACAGTTGCGGCAGGTATCTGATACCATATTCAAATGATATACAGTAAGAGTTAATTTCTATAAAGCATTTCTGAGATACTTTTATTATATTAATAACTCAAACTGATGTTGATTATAGGATTTGTAGGTACCTCCTCTTATAACATATGACTAGCCAGAAGATATTCCTTCTCAAAACCTTCAGGCCTTTTAAAAATACTTAAAAATTTTTTTAATGTTTATTTATTTTGAGGGAGAGAGAGAGAGACAGTGTGTGAGGAGGGCAGGGTCAGAGAGAGAGGGAGACACAGAATCCACAGAAGACTCCAGGCTCTGAGCTGTCCCAACTTAGCCACCCAGGTGCTCCGCCTTTTAAAAAATATTTTAAGGCAGCTTCTAGTCTCTTAGTTAACTCCTTTTTGCTCTTAAAGGCTATTCTTAGGCTTTTTATAGATAACCATAACGCTCCCCAGCAGAAAGATAGGATATAAGATAGTTCTAATGAAGGATTTGTTATTCCCATATTACTGGTTTTAAAGAGGAAACATTGTAAGTTGTGTACTCCAGCTAATAATAATTTCAGTGATGAAAATTTACACTTCTGTAGACTTCTCCTGCAGGTGGTGTTTCCTGCAGACGTACAGGAGGATGTTAATTAGGTAAGCTAATTCTGAGGCTCACGTGTGGAGAGGTGAAAATTATTTCCTTATGATAATATTCAAGGCTGTAGGGACATCTAGAGCAAGAAAATTTGACTTACTTTGGAGAGGACCACGAAGATCCCGAGAACGACGATAATGTAGATAGAGAGCAGCGAGAGAACAGCTATCAGGAGACTGTGGGGTCCCTTCATTTCTTTGTCAATTACAAAAACAGAAAAAAACGCAGTCACTACTGAAACATACTATTGCAAGCACATATGTAAAGTATAACCGGAGCTGCAAGTGTTAGAGGTAAGACATGAACTTACTCTGGCTCTTCATGTAAAAATTTATGCAGGGTCTCGTAATTCAAAAGATACTCAAGTACATAATTAAAACCAGTTCATCAGTTCTTTAAAACTGTTTCTCATTTTGAAAATTAAAAAGCTTTTAAATTCAATTAATGACTTGTCATAATGCTAAGAATCACTTTTATATAACCTATTATTTGAAGTTAGGTAAATATATAGGACAGTTCAAGGGCATTTAACATTTCTTTTGGTAGAAATGATGTACAGGTATCACGGACAGTCTGTTCATGGAGTTGAGACATTTTGCCATGCACTTGTTGATGCTGACATTTACAACCTTGAACTGTTGAGTATACATAAACGGAATAGCATGGTCTGTCAAAGGACCGGCAAGGCCGTACACTGAGGATCTCGGGGCTTACTACATCTCTTAAAAGACAGCATTGTTATATGTGCCCTTCTTTCTAATAAAGTTTCAAGATAGAATTATTGAATCCATTTTTACCATCTGATTTTCTCTCTCCTTGCAAGAAGTATCTCATGCTCTAGGTAGAAAGAGAGTAACCTGCCATGTCTTCAATTACCTGATTATTTGAAGCACAAAATACAATTAGATTTGTAACTATTATCTGAATAACCTGCACTTTTTAACTGAATATGCCATAGATGCTCATCCTGTGAACTCAGTTTGTACAACATGCATTTTTGTTGTGAAACTAACCAGCATATCTGTAAAATTTCAAAAAACTGTTTCAAGTGCTAAATTAGGAGCTTGGTAGAAAAGGCAGGAAATTGCCAGGTCTCTCTTAGCAATATTTTCATTTCTTAGCAATACTTTATTTTCTTCCTAGAGAAGAATATCTCTTCACACCAGTTTTGAGACCTTCTGTCTCTTTACAAACTGTTTTTTAGTTTTGGCTAACATTTTTTTATAGAAGACGAATGCAGTGAGATCTACAAATCTCCAGAGTTGTGTATTTGTTTTAACATCTGTAGCTGACATTTATTGAGTACTTGCTAGAAGCCAGGCACCATCAAAAGTGCTTTGCATGTATTAACTCATTTATAATTTATCTTATAGGTGATAATAAACTAAGGTTAGATGACAATGGGGATACCAAAAGCCTATTAGAACACTCCTAGTAATTGAAAGCAGGGATTATAATATAGGATGATCTCAGGTTGTCCCTAATGTCCTATTTTGAAGCCATAGGGCTTGTTGATTTTGAGTTAATATTTTAATGATCTTAGTGCTCAGAAAAAGTCAAGGATTTATTTCCTTCTCCGTGTGAAGCTTTTTTCCTGAAATTTCTTAATATCTTAATTTGTAAGATGTAGCTAGGTTCGGTATCCTCACTTGAATAAGGAAATGGTCATACTTTTTTTTAGCAAACCTCAAGAAGCCAGAGTCACACTGATCCCTTTCTGTTCTTCTGTCTGTGCAGAATGGGTCTGATCAGAGGTCTCCCTGTGGCTTTCCTCAAATTTGTGGTTATTCTCCTTTTTGCATTTTTCCCCCAGGTCCAATTTATTGGTCACTTATGCCTTGTTCTGGAGAGTGCAGTGCCAGCCCAGTTCCTGAACAAGCTGTTTGCTAATCACCCCGAGTTTTCCTTTGGACCTGGCACATTACCGTTCACTGCCATTCACCAAAGAAGGACCCATTGGCCAGCCTTCACTAGCAGAGTCTGGACACTGAGAGGGAGACCGGCACCTCACATAGCCCTGGCTTTGTGTCTGTGCAGGCTGGGGATGGGATTGGAGTCGTGCTTCAATCCAGACTGCTGTCGGCTTGTGTCAGATCATGCCATTCACTGGCTAGGGTATTGAGTTAGCACGTTTATCTCCTACTCTCCACATACAAGTAATATCATGCATGTAAAGAGCCAAGCAAAGCCTCAGCTAACTGACCTTTCACCACCAGCACGGTCCCTTCTCCAGTCCGCTTGGCTCCTGGTTCCTTTGAAAGGGGAAGGACTATTCCACAGATGTAGATCGCACTGTCGTTGAGAGTCACCCTGTTCACAGTGAGGGAAACCTGATTTTGTGTCAGGGCTTCCTTGACTGTGAACTTGCCCGTGTCGCTGGTACATCCGTCCATGCAGAGGTTCTCCGGCTGGTGAGCTCCATAGCGAAACCACAGGCTTTTTGGTTGCTCTGCAGGGCACCCCACGTGGGAGAAGGAACACTGAATGGTTATGGCCTCTTGGGTGTGGTCCACTTCAAGGTATGGTGGCTGAGAGACCGAGACTAGGCAGTCACCAGCGGCCCCTGTGGGTGGAAGCAGACGAGCCACGTTTAGTGGGCTTCTCGCTTCCTTTGCCTGTGCTTTTATTTAACTGGCATTCTGGGGCTAGGGAACCCCAAACAAGCTTTTTCCTTTTCCTTCTTGGTTCTCAGCACAAGTAAGACTATTATTAATAAAACCCCAGTGATCCTCACTTTTCCTGACTGCCCACATTTCCTGACCTCCACCTGCTGGTTTGCTGTGATGTCTGATTACTTGAGGACAGAGAGGTGCCAGTGGAATCAGCATTGCGGGCTGAGGTGGCCGCAGATCTGGAGTTGGGAAGTTGGGGGCCGCATGTTTACTCTTAGTGTGTTTACAAGCTTTCCTTTGATCTCTCAGAGCCCGCCTCCTCCCTTGTGCTCCTGGCCTCACAGTGTTGTAGTCGACGTGGTAACAGGTGGCAAAGCCCCTCATGCAGGTGTTGCTGCTCATGACTGAGCACAGGACACAGGAGCACGAGGGACTTTTTTTTTTCTTTGCCTTGTGGGGGTTGGAATTGCTAGGAATTCATGGCAATTCACAATTGATCCTTTGTAAGCCTGGTTGTCCCCATGGGAAACATAAAAGACAAGGTGTACACCTGGGGAAATACATCCCTGGCTTAGCCTGCAGTGCATTTGGTTACTGAGCTGGAACCTAATGAGCTGGCCTGGCCACAGCTAAACAGACGTGATTTCTTCCCGGCACTCATGCCCTGCTTTGTAGTCCCCAACAGCTTCTATTTTGTTCAGTGAAAAATGTTGTAATAAAGAGCACAGGCTTGAGTTCAGATCCTAGCTCTGGGGGGTTTGGCAGAGTGAGGACAGTAAGTATATGCAGCTTGTGGAGTTAGTGTGAAGTTCGGTGAGACCATCGATGCGTAAGGAATGTTCCTTGGCTAGGCCTTACCAAGTACTTAATGAAAGGAGGCTGTTTCTGCTGCCACTGTTCTCACCACCTCTGTTCCCATGGTGTTAGATGCCCATTTTAGAGCTAATTTGGGGCGTCTCCGCAGGTATCGGCAAGGCTGGGAGTAGACAGCTACTGGTCTCTCTGCCGAGCACTTCGGCCAAGTTACACCGGCGCGGTCCCCACCTTGGCCTTCTGATCTTGGGCCCGTGAGGTGGAAAGCCCCTCTGGTGTTTCTAAATGGGAAGATCTGCCTTGAACCCTTTTTGGGGTCAGGGAGAGCCTACATAAAGTAGTATTGGTTGAAACAAACTGGAATTTATGCAGGTTTTTAGCCTGACTTCTGTCTAGTTGTATGTTCCAAATGGTCTTATTTGTCTGAGTTTGTCCTTTCCTGCTGTAAATGAAATTGAAAAGTAATCCAGTGTTCCGATGCTTGAATTTCAGACAGGTTTTTTGTTTTGTTTTGTGTTGTTTTGTTTTTAACTTAATAGTTTGCGTATACTCTTTATCCAGAAGAGAAATTAAAATCTGAATCTTGGCATTTGTGATGCAAATATATTCTCACCATGTTTTTAGTATATGTACAGTTTGAGATGAGTTGGAAGTGTAGCCGGAAGAGAGGAAGGTCACTTGGAGAAGTCCAGCAGGCTTCTTGCTGGTCTTCAGCTGAGGGATTGGGTTCACTCCCGTCTCCCACTCAGAGACACCCCCTAGAAGTACAAACATTTTGCAAGGGATAATCCTCAGTCTGTACTGGGGATTTGAAATGGAGCTAGGCCCAGCACGGTGTAACAGTCTGAAGTCCTGTTTCAAGTAGCCATGTATTTATTTACTTATTTTAATTTTTTTTTTTTTACATTTGAGATACAGAGAGAGACAGAGCACAAGAGGGGGAGGGGTAGAGAGAGAAGGAAACACAGAATCCAAAGTAGGCTCCAGGCTTTGAGCTTTCAGCACAGATGCAGGGCTTGAACTCACAAACCACGAGATCAGGATCTGAGCCTAAGTCGGATGCTTAACCAATTGAGCCATCCAGGCGCCCCTCAGGTAACCATTTAAAAGGGAAGCTGAGGGGCACCTGGGTGGCTCAGTTGGTTGAGCGTCTGGCTTCAGCTCAGGTCATGATTTCACGGTTTGTGGGTTTGAGCCCCGTGTCGGGCTCTGTGCTGACAGCTCAGAGCCTGGAGCCTGCTTCGGAGTCTCTCTTTCTGACCATCCCCTGCTCACGCTGTCCCTCCCTGTTTCTCAAAAATAAAAAAAAAATTAAAAAATTAAATTAAAAAAAAAAAAAGGAAGCTGACTTTAAACCTTTTGAAGAACTAAGGCCCCAGAGAAAAATAAACTTTGGAGTTGCGTGTCTCCAATGATTTCCGACTTTTACGCGGTTAGTCTGAGAGCCGTTAGTCTGAGCGCTGAGAGCCGACAGCAGTTTCCTCTGTGAGCGCCTGACTGGTAAGGAAACTGCCGCCCCTCCCCCTTGCCAGTTAAGCAACATCACAAAAGAGAGAAGTCACCCCAAGCCTGGTCCTGCGAAACTCTTTAAGAATTCTCATATTCTATAGGATTCTCTCTCTCTCTCTCTTTCTTTTTCTTTCTCTTTCTCTCTTTCTCTCTCTCTCTCTCTCTCTCTTAATGCAGGACCTCCTGAAAAGGTTGAAAGTGTATCTTACTGGTAGAGGGAATAAAAAAAGATCACTTTACTGTGATCCAAGTTAGAAAATAACTAGAAAACTGAGTCGACACTTATTACGGAGAATTTCAGGCGTAGGCAGAAACAGCAGGCTAGCACGAAGAGCTACCCCTGCCGGTCTTTGTCCCAAAGCTGTCCGTCTCTCCCCCCACCTGCTTCTACATGATTTCAGATAAATCTTAGTTATCCTCTCTTCACACCTGTCAGAATATCTTTAAAAGATAAGGGTTCTTCTGTAAAATAACACTAACGAAAAGTAGTTTATGAAAGCCATATATATGGATTAGAAAAAATAATCGGAGTACTCCTTCTGCCCAAAATAACCACTGTTAACATTTTGATCTATTTCTTTACAGATGAGAAAAAAAATTAATTTTAAGAACTTTCGCCACCTTCCCTGTCCTATGACCCTCAGTGCAACTCTGAGATTATTAGCTTTATCACAATATGATAAGACAGATTATTAGGGCCACTTCTCCTTCCTAGAGAAAAGAACAGAATAGGCGGAATTTTAAAAATAGATACGGGATGGTTATGCTGTATGGAAGGAGCCGTGGCAGCTTTTTTTTTTTAATGAGAAGTATGTTTTAAATTTGTATCAATTTGGCTTTTCAGAGCATTGCTCTTTGAAAATATTCAGCACATGTTGTTCAGTGCCTCTCATCCAGCACGTTTGCCTGTGTGGAAACTGCATTGTTGATGACCAGCCCATGCAATTTAAAAAAAAATTTTTTTAACGTTTATTTATTTTTGAGAGAGCGACAGCGACAGCATGAGCACGCACAAGCAGGGCAGGGCAGAGAGAGGGAGACACAGAATCCAGAGCAGGCTCCAGGCTCTGGGCTGTCAGCAGAAAGCCCAACACGGGGTTCAAACCCACAAACCATGAGCTCGTGACCTGACCTGAAATTGGACACCTACCCGACTTAGCCATCCAGGTGCCCTGTAGCACATGCGATTTTAAGAACATTTTCAACCCTTCGTTTTTTGAGGTTCTCTCCTCTAAGGCAGCAAAGGGAGTTTTTAAGGTTAATCTGAAACTTTCTCCCAGCTATCATTTTATTAACCTGTTTCTTTTGGGGGCGGGGGGAGACCATCTCCATAGTATTAGACATTTAAAAATTAATCTGTAGGGGCTTAAAATGTAAATGCATTAGGGGAGAAATCGCAATTGATTAAATAAAATGGAGGAGAAAAAAAGACCTTACCGACATAAAAGAGAATCAGATTGATTTCCAGGCCAAGGATGGTCTTGCCTCTCTTCACAGCCTTCATTTTGTTGTGTGAGCGCGCGTGGTGGTGGGAGTGTGTGTCTGAAGAGAGAGGCTTTTTTCCTCTCTCTCTTTTTCTTTAGAAAGGAAGAACTGAAGAGAGGAACTCTTACTAAGGAACCACAATCGGGAACTTTGTGCAATTGTGTAAAGATTGTTTGTAACCCAGTTTCACCATTGGAAGTTGAGATTTTAGCCCAGAGTGCATGTCTAAATGTTCATGTGACAAACTTTTTCTTAGATTTTACAGATCCTCATTGGTATTAGGTGTTTTGAGTGGGATTTGCTTCCCAAGTAGTGTGTATTCCCAGGAAAGGGTGTTTGACAGGTAATTCTTGCTTTAAACGTCCAGAGTAGTTCGGTTCCTGGCCCGGGGGCACCTACTGTGAGCTCGGTGCTGGGCCAGGAACTGCTGGCCAGCTGGAAGAAGCAGAAGGAAGTGTCTTCACAGAGAGACAAGTGAAATATTAGTGGCCAGGACATCATGGGACAATGAAGAACTGGGTTGCGTGACAGTCACTAGTTGTACCTTAGATTGTGTAACTCCTCTGTGCTATGTTGTTGGAATAAAGCGCGGGCCCCCTGTTGCGGCTCCCTCTGACTCCCCTGCTGGCCCATGGGGGCCTCATCAGTCAGGTTTTCCCTTGGAAGCAGCAGAAACCGACTCCGGCTGACTTAAGTGAAAGGGAATTTATTGAAAGGATTTTGGGGGGGGGGATGGGGAGGGACTCACACAGTCACTGGGAAGACTGGAGAACAGTGTGGGGTCCAGAGCCAAGCAGTAGATAGCATGGCATGGACCATACTCTGTTGGTCATTCCACTTGATGTTACCCTAGCTGCTGGGTCTCATGGCCACTGCTTCTCCCTGCCCCAGAAGGAGCCTGAGTCCCACTTTTCTCTGTCACTAGCTCTTCATTTCATGTCTCAGGCGAGTGTGTCTGAACTGAGGTCATGTGCCAATGATGTAGTTGTAGGAACAGTGGGGAAAGCTGCTTACCCAGGCTTGCCTCCCCCTGTAAGACTCTAGGAAGAGGGTCCAGGTCCTGGGCCACTGAGAAGAGTCAGAAATCTTTCCATTTGGGGCGCCTGGGTGGCTCAGTTGGTTAGGTGTCTGGCTTCGGCTCAGGTCATGATCTCAACAGTTCGTGAGTTCGAGCCCCGCATCAGGTTCTGTGCTGACAACTCAGACCCTGGAGCCTGCTTTGGATCCTGTGTCTCCCTCTCTCTCTGACCCTCCCCTGCTCACGTTGTCTCTCTCTGTCTCTCAAAAATAAATAAAAAACATTAAAAAAAATAACAAAAATAACAAAAAAAGAAATCTTTCCACTGTAGTACTTGTACTCTTAAGTACGTGTTGGTCTTATATTTTCTCACAGAAAGTTATTCTGTATCTGAATTTAGTAATACTTTTAATATGTGTGCATTTTAAAGACCTCATAATCTTTTCGAGCCCCCCCGAATTTACATATACCATTATCTGTGTGTGTCTGTGTCTGTAGTCACTGCTTGGTGTGAACTTGATGACCTGACGACCTTGTTCAGCCACCTGCACCGCCCCCATTCAGGCATCTGAACTGACTGTGCAGACTTCAGCCACTCTTCCAAGAAATGCTAGGTTGACTCATCCTTTCTAGTGTTCTACATCTCTCTGGTCTTGGAGCTCAACTTTCATAAAATTGTTACGAAAAGTTAAGAGAGTGGATCAACTTCCTTGAAAAACACACTGATGATCTGTCTTTGTAAATTAAAAGCTTTCATCTATTTGCAGCCTGATAAACCTTTCTAGTCAATGCATTGCATACAGATACTAGATTAGAAGTGCATTTTCTTGCATTTATCTCAAACCTTCTTTTACATTTTATGGGTAACTCTCTGCTTCCATATTCTAGTTCTTAAGGAGCAATTTTCCAAGACCCAGGGTCTAACGGAGGCCAATATCTAAAACTGTCAGGGAATGTAAAAGTACGGGCTTTGGATCGAGATAAACCTGGGATTACATTTCTGTTCTTGCCCTCGGTAACCTGCAAGCTTGGAGGAGTTCCTCAGCCCCTGGTTTCAGACTTCCTCTTTTTGTCCTCATGCCTCAGGGGGAACGGGGGAGACGATTCATAGAAGCATCCAGTGTTTGGCACCTATCAGGTCTTTGGAGAATACCATTCTTCCTCCCTGTTCTTTTTAAATAAGTTGTTTGTTCAAGAATTTAACTGAATGTTTCTATTTGTTTTAGTAGGTGGCAAGTGGGAGAAGCCATCAGAAATTTTAGAAATCAAGGGACAGAACTGGGAAGAACAAGTGAACAGTCTGCCTGAAGTTTTCAGAAAAGCTGGTTTCGTTATCGAAGCTTTCACCAGACTACCGTACCTGTGTGAGGGCGACATGTACAACGACTACTACGTCCTGGATGACGCGGTCTTTGTCCTCAAACCGGTGTAGGCACGTGGAGGCCCACGTCTTCAGAGCCCACCCCAAGAATGTACCAGAAGAGGGTCCACGTCTGCGATTATGTCAATGGAGGACCTCTGGGGACTGCCATTCTAAATATCATGTAGGAATTTAAAAAGCCAAAATACTAATTATTTCTTTGTAGTGTGTAAAAGGAATGTTTTTAAAAAAACAAAAGCCCAACTCTGAGGATTTTTATCAACTCTTTACTCAGTAATACAGGCCACACTCCAATTATGGAAGATATTTTTTATACTTAATTGCAGTAGGGACTCATTCCCAGTCAAAGCAATAGTCACGACTTCACATGGAACCAATAAATATGGGTTGTTTTAATAAAATGAAGACTGGCAATAAAGCTGTCCATTTGATTGCAAATATTTGGTTTTAAGGTATAGCCACTGATACTCTTTCATGTTTAGACATTCTTTCTGTCATTATTCAAAAAATGTTTTTAATCATGCTAATAAACTTTTTTGGAGATGACTTTGGCATCCTGTTTGAGTTGATGTAAGGCTCCCGTAGGATCTTCTATTGCTTTGGCTTCAGGGGTGCCCAGATAGTAGCATTGTGTGCAAGGTGCGGTTGACTTGCACTAAAGAAAGGTTTCTGACTTGGGGGCTGGGAGGAGTATTGCAAACTGTGGTGAACCCTGAGGCAGGTTAGACTGACCCTCAAAGAACCTCATTCAGGTCTCGTACTTCAGGGATCACTCCCCACCCCCATGGCTTATTGCTTTGGCAAATGCAAAACACAAGCTTCTGGCTCTGTGATAACTTCCACTCTATACTCAGAATTATTGTTTTTCTGGACCATCTCAGGCTCTCAGAATTGAAACATTCACTTGTGTCCGATGACAAAATGCGATATACCAAAAAATGTTTTAATTCACCTTCTTACCCCACATGTATATACCTCTTTCCCAGAACCTGGTTCTTCCTGAAATCCCTCAGTGACTTTATTTGCCAAGAATATGGATTGATAAAGAAAGACCATGTCAGACTCATACATTCTAGAGTCTGTGAGTGCCTCCACCATATACCCACAAGTGTTCAATAGAGGAACTCATTAGCAAGATCAATAACCATTGTGCATATTCCAAAGAGAGCAGAGCACTTAACCCAGAATCTAAAATCTCAATAATAACAGAGACGCAGATTCGATATTGTGGTTATTAACAATATGTTATTCTCACGACTTTATTCCTTTTTTTTTTTCCAGCCAGGTGTTTCATTAAATATTCTCATTTATATGCTCATAGAAGCCATCAAGTCAACACATTCACTGCAACACCTGGGTATAAAGGAGAATTAAAGCCTTGAGAAGAATTAACTTTATTATTCATTAAGATCAGCATTCCCACATCCTCACACCAATATCCTTCACTGTTATCGTGTTGTCAGAGGAAGAGTTGGTTTATGTGATTTATGCAAAATTGTTATTGGTGCATTCTAGTGCTTTTCCCCCAGGAATTCAAATAAGTGAAGTGCAAATACTTAGCACCCTAGGTTATAAAAATAGAGGAATTGAGTGAACTTAATGTAGTTATTACATAGTTGAGTTTTGTTTCTTTACAAATTGTCATAGCCTTGCTGTTTAGACTGTCAAGATTGCAAGAGTGATGGATATTCAAAGAGGCAGGTTGCCACAAAGTTTTATCATTTTGAAATTAAGAATTAATTTGACGGTCCACTTGAAAAAACAAAAACCTCTCTTCTTTATCCAAAAAAGAGGAGGGGCAAGCACATTCATTTATGAACTGCACAGATATAAATTGTTTCTCAAAATCTGAGGTTCTCTGAAGACCAGCATATTAAATGTTCTGTTTTATGATGAAAATTTAAACAAGCAAATCTGATCACATTTGGGAACCTGGTCTTGAAAGTCTTGCTGGCGTGTCACCACTCCACTAGGTGGCAGTATTGCTTACTGAGTATTCATGGCTTTTTTTCCCCCTTAAATGGAATCTTGTTTTTCCCCCAAAGTACAATAAAGCTGCCTTCTTTTCTGCACCGTTCCTTGTTTAAGTGCTTCATATCAAGTTTAAGGTTGTGCTAGAGAAATTAAGAGCTCTATTTGTGGTCAAAGCAAATTAACCTATTGACCTGAAAGGTCACGGGGAAAGTCAAGGCAAGCTGCACCTATGATTCCCAGCCCCTTACCTGCAGCGTAAACCCCTGGAGCGTTCGGGCCACTGATTACAGAGGAGGGAAGGAGAGAAGGTACAATGACCTCAGTCATTTCTCCCTTGTGCAGGGTACTTGACAGTGATAGTGTGTTTTACCCTTCTGTATGTCTTCCCAGTTTTTACTGAGTTGACTCAGTAGAAAAACAGCTGGGCTGGGAAACAAAGCAAAACTTAGTTGTTTCAAGTCCTCTTTTATTCTTTTTTTTTTTTAATTTTTAAAATGTTTATTTTTTGAGACAGAGAGAGAGAGCAAGCAGGGGAGGGATAGAGAGAGAAGGAGACACAGAATCCAAAGCAGGCTCCAGGCTCTGAGCTGTCAGCACAGAGCTGACAACATGGGGCTCAAACCCACAAACCTCAAGGTCATGACCTAAGCCAAAGATGGATGCATAGCCGACTGGGCCACCTAGGCGCCCTTTAAGTCCTCTTTTTCTTTTTAATTTTTTTTTTTAACATTTATTTATTTTTGAGAGACAGAGGGAGACTGATCATGAGCAGGGGAGGGGCAGAGAGAGGGACACACAGAATCGGAAGCAGGCTCCAGGCTCTGAACTCAGCACGGAGCCTGATGCAGGGCTCAAACCCACCAACTGTGAGATCATGACTTGAGCCGAAGTCAGACGATCAACCCACTGAGCAACCCAGGCGCCCTTTGAGTCCTCTTCCTGATTAAAGTTTTGTTTTCACTTAGATCTGAACACAGTGTTTAAATAGACTCACACTAAAGATATTTTCATCAGTTGCTTCCCCACTATTTGGTTGCTGATAGAAATGTTGCATGATCTTCTTTTCTAACGGCTACAACACATATTCAGTGTGGACCTCCAGTGGCTGAAGGCGTCCCCCACATTTGTGCAGAGGGCTAAGTACCGCCCAAATAAGCTTCTAGCCAGTGCGTCTATGATCCGGCTGGAAACCGGAGCACTGAGTGAGGGCTGGGCTGGTCTGACTCACACTGCTTAGGCACCCACTGAGCACATACTACGGCTTACAGTTGACTTGAAACCAGATGCTCACAAAGTTACAACCAACTTATCAAAGATACACCCTTATGAATTGGTAGAAAGAAGTTCACACTGTATCCACCCTAAGAAACATTTGTAATCTAAGTGGAAATACACACCCAGAATCATTAAGGAAATATTGCTGCAATATAAAATTCAACAGCCTGCCTTTTTGCAGTTAGTGGGTGATGAGACAATAGTCAGGCAACAATGAACAGCACAATAAAAATTAAAATTTCATATCTACTGTAGCTATGTATAGGCATTCATAATTCACTGCTTCCTTTATCGATTCTAATATATGTGTTTCTTCCATGTATGAATTTGAAGGTTTTCAAGTTGTCACTTTTAAAAAATTTATTTTTAAATAATTTTTTTATTTTGGTATAATGTTAGATTTAGAGAAATCTTGCAGAGATAAGTACAAAGAGTTCCTGTACACCTTTTCCCTAATGTTAACTTCTACTTGAGAGAGAGAGAGAGAGAGAGAGACACAGAATCCAAAGCAGGGTCCTGGCTCCGAGCTGTCCACACAGAGCCTGATGCAAGGCTCAAACTCAGGAACCATGAGATCATGACCTGAGCAGAAGTCAGACACTTAGCCAACTGAGCCACCCAGGCGCCCCCCTAATGTTAACGTTTTATGTAGCCATGGCATGTTTGCCAACACTAAAAAATTAGCATTGGTATATATTAACTACAGAGTAGTGGGATTTTGCCCATTTTCCCATTAATGAACTTTTTCTGTTTTAGGAGCCAGTTCAGAATGCCATATCCCATTTAGTTGCTTACTTTAAAAATTATTAGTGTTTCCTGACACAGTACAATTATTTCTCTAACAATTAAAAAAAATTTTTTTTAATTTATTTTTGAGAGACAGAGAGAGACAGCAGGAGCCAGGGAAGGTCAGAGAGAGAGAGGGAGACACAGAATCTGAAGCAGGCTCCAGGCTCTGAGCTACCTGTCAGCACAGAGCCTGACGCGGGGCTCGAACCCACAAACCATGAGATCATGACCTGAGCCGAAGCCGGACGCTTAACAGACTGAGCCACCCAGGCGCCCCTTTAACAATTTTTTTTAAGTTTATTTATCTGAGGGTGGGGCAGAGAGAATCCAAAACAGGTTCTGTGTTGACAGCTGTCACATAGCACAGAGTCTGTGACAGGTGTCAGCACAGAGCCTGACGTGGGGCCCGAATCCAGCGAACTGTGAGATCATGACCTGAGCTGAAACCAAGAGTTGGATGCTTAACTGACTGAGCCACCCGGGTGCCCCCTCTTCCAAGTTTTTAAGTTGTAGTAAAATACACATAACAACATTTACCTCCTTAACCATCTTTAGGAGGACAGTGGTGCTTAGTACATTCGTCTGTCTTTAGGGCTCTTCACTTCACAAAACTGAAACTCTGTACCCATTTCCCCTTCCTCTACACCCTGACAAACCACCATTTTGCTTTCTATGAATTTGACTATTCTGGGTTCCTCATGTAAGTGGAATTATACAGTCTTGTGTCCTTCTGTGACTGGCTGGCTTATTTCACTCAGCATAATATTCTCAAGATTCATCCATGTTGTAGCATGTGTCAAAATTTCTTTCCTTTTTTAAGGCAAAAACTCTTTCAGGATATGTGTGTGTGTGTGTGTGTGTGTGTGTGTGTACACAACCCCCCACATGTTGCTTAACCATTCATCATCCATCAGTGGACACTTGAGTTGTGTCCACCTTCTAGTTATTGTGACTGACGCTGCAGTGAATATGATATACAAACACGTGAGTCACCGCTTTCACTTAAGAAGTGTTTTAAATTTTACCAGTATAGTTAACATACAGTGTTACATTAGTTTCAGGTATACAATACAGTGATTCCACAGTTTCATATATTACTCTTTTTGTCAAGACAAGTGCTTTCACATCTTTTGAGTGTATAATCAGAACTGGGATTGCTGGATCATATGGCAATTTGACGTTGATTTTTTTTTTAAGAATGGCTGTACTGTTTTCCATAGCAGCTGCACTGTTTAAGTTCCTCCTAACAGTGCACAGGGGCTCCAAGTTCTCCATAGCCTCCCAAATTCTTGTTAGTTTCTATTAAAAAAATTTTTTTTTCCTGTTTATTCATTTTTGAGAGAAGGGGGTACAGAAAGAGAGGAAGACACAGAATCCAAAGCAGGGTGCAGGCTCTGAGCACAAAGTGGGGTTTGAATTCACGAGCCGTGAGATCATGCCCTGAATCAAAGTCGGATGCTGAACTGACTGAACCACCCAGACACCCCTGTTTTTCTTGATAGTAGCACTCCTAATGGATGTGAGGCATTATCTCCTGGTTTTGATTTGGATTCCCTAATGCTTTATTTTTATAGCACAACTTGTATGGCTGTGGGTTTCATTTACTAGTAATTGGTGCTTTGTGGCTTGCTTTTTATATTGATATCACTGAATTGGAATCTGTCCTGATACCAAAGTACTTCTTTTTAGCTATGAAATTTTATACTTTTGGAGAATTAGGAGAGTATTATTACATAACTAGAACTTAAGATTTCCCTCTGGAGTTTAGAGTCAATATGCTGTATTCTCGTGAATTAAATACTGTATTGTTGTTACAAGGCCATTTAAAAATCATTTTCCATATTGTGTATGTAAAAATGAAAAGATTTATCCCCCAAAATAAATGACCATGTAAAATTAGAAAGTCTTATACACCTGCACTTCTTAAATCCTAGAAAATAATTAAGAGCAGATACAGGGGCGCCTGGGTGGCTCAGTCGGTTAAGCCTCCGGCTTCGGCTCAGATCAGAACTCACGTTCGTGGGTTCGAGCCCGGCGTCAGGCTCTGTGCTAACAGCTGGCTCAGAGCCTGGAGCCTGCTTCCAGTTCTGTGTCTCCTTCTCTCTCTGCCCCTCCCCCTCTCATGCTCTGTCTCTCTCTGTATTAAAAATTAAAAAAACATTAAAAAAATTAAAAAAAAAAAGAGCAGATACAATACCCAGATGCTGTTTTCTTATATCCTGCTTAGGATTCAACACAGAATATTGGTGGTTTTTTTTTTAATGTATATTTTTGAGAGAAAGAGAGAGAGAGAGAGAGAGATCGATCTGAAGCAGGCTCCAGGATCTGAGCTGTAGCACACAGCTCAACATGAGGCTTGAACTCATGAACCGCAAGATCATGAACTGAATCGAAGCCAAACACTTAACCAACTGAGCCACCCAGGTGCTCCCAGAATATTGGTTTTAAATGCCCTTGATCCGTCAAAATTTTTCAAATGGTCTAAGAGTTGAGGTGGTTGAGAATATATTGGCAATCCTTTTTATACTCAGCAGAACAAAACAGGTTTTCCTGCACTTGGTTTTGCCACCTTTTTTTTTTTTTAACTGTCAGCTGTACACCAAACACGAAGCTTGAACTCACAACCCCGCGATCAAGAGCCACATGCTCTACAGACTGAGCCAGCCAGGCGCCCTGCCACCATATTTTTATTATTTATAGGGTGGCTGTGACTGATCATAAAGCCCTTGCTGGTTTTCGTATTAAAAGTAACATGTTTGTTACAGAAAAAGTAAATCTACAGACAGGCAAAAAGAAAAAAATGCAAGTAAACTACCTATCTACAAACCTGACATTTTAGTATATGTCCTCCGGGGCTTTTTTTCTATGCCTGTGTATGCCCACGCACACGTGTTTATAAACTTTCAACACTAGAAAATGTAAAAATGGAAGGATAATATTATCCTTCCAGGATGAGTTATGTGAAACCTATTTTCTAAATCAAAAGTTGACAAAGGAGGGAAGACAATTCCACCATTTAAGGCTTGAGAGTAGGCTTCTTGTTTAAAGGACTAACCTAAAGGATAAAAGGATTTTTTGACAACACTGAACACTAGTATGATATAGATATCGACCAGATGAGAAACAGAACAGTACAGGTGGCCATGTCTGAAGAGAAGGTCTAATTGTGTTCCTGACAAAACAATGTCAGCGTTAAGCATTCTAGCTATTTAAAAATGTTCGTGTATTGAGATGTGTTTCATTGAAGTTGAACGATTGCCAGGAAATCTCCAGAGTTTGCAATTATATTTTCACTAGGAAAGATGTAAAAACAGTTCTGTATAATCCCACCATGCAAGCCTAACACCTCAGTGCACTTCCAGTTTTAATAAAAGTACATACACGTTAGTTAATATTTGGCTTTTTTAAATTATAAAATCATTTCCTTGAGTTACTATCACATGGCCTTTGTTAATGCTCATTAAAATTTTTTTTTAACATTTATTTGTATTTTTGAGAGAGACAGAGCATAAGCCAGGGAGGGGCAAAAAGAGGGAGACACAGAATCTGAAGCAGGCTCCAGACTCGGAGCTGTCAGTGCAGAGCCCAACAGGGGCCTACATACAGGGCCAAATCCACAAACCGTGAGATCATGACCTGAGCCAAAGTCAAATGCTCAACTGACTGAGCCACCCAGGTGCCCCTGTTAATGTCCATTTTAATGGCTATGTAACCCATACAGTTGATGCATCATAGTTTATGTAACAATTTCCTTACTGGTGTACACTTAAGTTGGGTCTTTTTCCCCTGCCACCACCTGTGTGTGTGTGTGTGTGTGTGTAATGCTGTGGCAGTAAATATTTTGGTGCACAGGTTTTTTACTTTGGAGGAAGTTTTCTTTTTTCCTTCAGATAAATTAGGTCACATTTACAGACCAATTGGTCTGAACATATTTATAGTTCTTATGATCCAAAAAAACCTTTTCTTTATGAAAAATCCCAAGCACATAAAAAAGAAAGGTAATGATTAGCCCTCCTCACCTGTTTCAACAATTATCAACACATGGCCCAATCTTATTTCACCCAAGCTCCTGTCACTCCATGGTCCATATTACTTCCAAACTCCAGACATCCTGTTTCAGTTTTACAGATATATATCTACAAAAAATATCTATTAAAATTTTTGTTCTAATGTTTATATATTTTATTAAAATTTTTTTAAATGTTTTTATTTATTTTTGAGAGAGAGAGAGACAGCGTGAGCAGAGGAGGGTCAGAGAGAGAGGGAGACACAGAATCCGAAGACAGGCTCCAGGCTCTAAGCTAGCTGTCAGCACAGAGCCCGACCGGGGGCTTGAGCCCACAAACCGTGAGATCATGACCTGAGCCGAAGTCAGATCGACTGAGCCACCCAGGCGCCCCAATTTTATTTATTTTTGTGAGACGGTTAGAGAGAAAGCACGAGCGGGGTAGGAGCAGAGAGAGGGAGACACAGAATATAGGAAGCAGGCTCTAGGCTATGAACTGTCAGCACAGAACCCAACATGGGGATCAAACCCATGAACTGTGAGATCATGACCTGAGAGGAAGTCAGATGCTTAGCAGACTGAGCCACCCAGGATCCCCATGGGACTTAAAAAAATTTTTTTAATGTTTATTTATTTTTGACAGAGTGAGAGAGACAGAAGGTGAGTGGGGGGCGGGGGGAGGCGGGGAGGAAAGACACTGAATGCGAGCCAGCTCCAGGCTCGGAGTCACCCACACAGAGCCCGAAGTGGGGCTCCAACCCGACAACTGGGAGATCATGATCTGAGCCAAAGTCGAAAGAAAGCTTAACCGACTGAGCCATCCAGGCGCCCCAAAAAGGTAAGGACTTTTAAAAGAACCGCATTAAAATCCTCGCAACTAAAAAAAGTAGCCTTTACGTATCCAGTGACCACGTTGCTCCAACAGTCTTACAATTTTTTAACAGTCTGTTTGCATCGGATTCGAATAAAGTCCCTACGTAGCAATTGGTGGCTCTGTCTTTAACTTTCATCCTCCCTCTCTGGCTGCAACTTCAGAAAGGGGTGAGGCAGAGTGCATTCTGTCTGTCCTCAAGGGGCACCCCGGG